>NC_081448.1:8222455-8222594 GCF_007210705.1 Tigriopus californicus
GGATCGACCAACGAATTAGAATTGGCTGATCTGGCTAATCCTTGAATATAAGGTTGATTCGGAATTTTAGTCAAAAACTTGTCCAAGTCTGACTTAAATCTTGCTACTGGATCAACCCCTACACAAAAACCCTACGAAT
>NC_081448.1:8222630-8260866 GCF_007210705.1 Tigriopus californicus
ATTTTATTTATATATATTATTTGATCGACCAACGAATTAGAATTGGCTGATCTGGCTAATCCTTGAATATAAGGTTGATTCGGAATTTTAGTCAAAAACTTGTCCAAGTCTGACTTAAATCTTGCTACTGGATCAACCCCTACACAAAAACCCTACGAATATTTGAGGGCAGCAAATTGAACAATGAAGGAGCCCGAGAAAGAAGAGAGTTGGACTTCATTGTTTTAACTAGCCTGGATTCTCGAGGGCTTGAAGGTGCTCTCGAAACGCACGTTAAGCCTCTACGGTCACTACAATGGACCCTAAATCCTGGGTTGGGACAAAGCTCATGAATGCTTTTGAAAACGTACAATATCAGATACCTGTAATAATACCAATTACATTTCCCTATATTGCGGATTTTCTTTTTCATTTGTTGCAAAGACTTGCAAATATTGCGTCATTCGTTTTATGCCTTAAAGAAGGTTCATTAGGTTACTCAACATAGTTCGTGGTTTTTTCAACTTCAGACAGAGACTCAAAAACTTTTCCCCTACACTTTGGCGAAAATTGGGAAAATTACAATAAAAATCGGTCAAACGATAATCCAAGGGAATTTGACTTTGTTCCAGTGCATATATAATACAGGGCTGTAGTCATCCACGAAAAAGGAAGGGACTACATTTCCCGTACCTATGCCCAAAAGTATGGGACACAAAAAGTCATGAAAAGCTTCCCCTGATGCTAGTAACAGATGCCTTTACGCACTCATTCGTCATGAAAATGTGAAAATGTAGGGAAATTGTTGGTAGACACTCACTTGAAGGAAGATTTGCAATCAACCAACAATTGAACAACCATGCGCTGAATGAGATCTTTTAATCCAAGTGTATTTAATTGAGAACATGTAAACTATGACGCTCTGGAAATACACCTTTTTGGCTTTGTTTTGGTGTGTGCCCCAACAGGGCATGTCAAATGAAGGAAATTCAAGGAAAAGTGTGGTCCGGCACCCTGATTTTGGGCATTTTTGGGAGAGAGAACGGGAGAATTAAGACACACATCATTGTCAACTCCCACTATCCGCCAATTGAATTTTCAATAATCGCGTAATTTTGAGTGAGCTGTGTTACACAAGCCAGGAAAATGAACATGTTTGGTGTTAAACAGTGAACACACTATCACATTGGCTCAATACCACAATGCTAATTGCTTCAACAAGCATGTAAAATGAAATAGATGTCAAAATTCAATGTATGCACAGTGCTGTTTTCTGGGCATGTTGTCTTTGATTTTACTCCATGGAATAACGTCAGTTCTTCATGAACGCGTTCACTTGACAAGCCCTATATAACCAATGCAACTATCAAAGTCAAAATCTGAAACTAGTTTTGCTGTTTCCTCAAGACAATTTATTTCAGATTTTTGTTTGGATACTTTCTTTTTAAGAAATAGTCTAATTCAGCTTGATCTCTCTTATTGTTCAATTTGTTTTTCTTACTTTTATTAACGGCTTGATTATTTAATGATCTAGCTTGTTGCATAATCTATTCTGGGAAAATACTGACTTTCATTTCTGCCAGTAAAAGGGCAAAACATCTAGCAGTAGTGAAATTCGTTTCGTCTACTCTACCAGCTCAAAGTAATTGATGGAGTACTAACACACCAACACACCACTTGCCTGGGTTTGCAGTAAATGAAATATTTTACCCTGACGCAAACATTTTCTCTCTGTATTTTATAAAGTTGTTTCAAGTAGTTTACCCCCTTTGTGGCCTTGCCATATAAGGTACCCCTTTTCAATGTTCATTTGCATTTTTGGCACTTACTGATCATGATGGAAAAGAAAGTAAAGCTCTTAGTGTTTTTACCCTGTATGTGTGGAACCCTGGTCTTTGGACGAGTTCGAGGTTATTAGAGACTAAAGTAAGAGAATGGCAATGGCAACTACTGATGGGACCAATCTGCAGTTTGGATGACAGATTGCTGCAAATAGCAATTTCAGCTCCGCTTGATCATGCAAACTATTTGGAGCAGATTTGGCTGATTTCAGGTAAGCCAAATTGGGCTATATTTTTCTTCTTCTTAAAGCATAAGTTCTATAGAGTGTTTGGCGTAGTGTTGTTCGTATTGGACTGATCGAAAAGGAACTTCATGAATAGCCAATCAAAAGCCACACCCTTCATGACAAAATATTAGAGTATTTTTTTAGGTATCACAGAGGATCAATTTCAGCTTACATCATTTCCTTCTTTCGTAGAGCCACTCATGAAATATCATGAAGTAAGTAAGTACAGGCGCTTAAGTGCGTCACCAGTTTTGACGCTTGACAAGTCCTAAAGGGACGTGTAAAGTACCGTATCGGATTTCTCTTGTGTTAGCTAGTCAGGCGGCGCCACAATCGTGGCAAGAACCCAATTGGTCACCCAGCATATCTGCTAAAAGCTTTGGTTCTTGGACAGATCTGTCTCTGTATTTGAAGGGTCCGACTGTGGACTTAGTTTTTCTCTTTGAGTTTGCAAACGTGTAAAAGGTCTTCGCATTCGTTTTTACCTCTTGAACTACTTTCTTCTCCCTGAAGAGAGCGTCAGTTTCGATAGGCACTGTCATGTTATTTTCAACGGTGGCTAGTTTCCTTTCAAGATTAGTGATAAGTGCGTGACTAGAAGCAGATTCTATCCTTCTGGCCAGCTTAGATCGCTTTTTAAAGATTATTTTTCGCTTTTTCGGTACGAGAGAGTGTAGTCTTTTGGAGGATAGTTTTGGGATATTGAGCTTAGCACAAACATCCTCAAAAATACATGTCATTCGCCTAACAGCATCGTCAATGGTGGGCTCCTGTTCCAAAATGGAAACGAGGTCAAGATCATTGATCATGCTTATTATTCCTTCCCAATGACTTTCATGAAACGCATATCTAGCTAACCCTATTTTTTTCCATTTCTCTAACTGGAAAGGTCCTTTTACCTCCTCTCCCACTGTTGTACATATTTCAATAAAGTTGTGATCAGACATTTTACTGGGGAACACCGATGCCTTCCTAACCAGTTCAGGGCTGTTTGCCAACACTAGATCTAAGATATTATTTTCCCTAGTTGGAATACCAACGTGCTGTGAAAGCTTAAAATAAAGGATGAAATCTTCCAACTTTCGGTAAGCGTTGGAAGCCGATTTAGAAATCGGAATGTAGCCAAGAGGAGTGGGTTGCGATTGCACAACAGCAGAGGGGAAGTTAAAATCATCCGTAATTAGTATTCGGGTACACGCTTCCTTCTTTAATTCTTTTTCTGTAAAGTCCAATGCTTCTCCGAATTTCTTATCAGAGCACGACGGTGGTTTATAAATGGTCACAATAGACAGGTCTTTAGACTTCACATGACATATCAAGACTTTGGCCTCACTATTAGACATCGACACATGCGAGGTCTGTAGACAATTGTGGATGAACAAACACACTCCACCATGAGGAAATATTGGGTTGGAGGGCCTGATTCTGTCACATCGAATAACAGTTAATTCCTTTAAAGCAATTTCTTCGTCTAGTACCCCCTATCTTAGCCAGGTCTCTGTTAGAGAGATGTTTGGCTGCAGTAATTAGTTATTGCGTCAACAAAACGAACTTATGATGCATTCTTCGTAACATTTGGAAACCCTAGCTCAAGCTCTTAACTGGAAGCCTTGGCCATATCTTCCCAAAAAAATACCGAGACATATGAGGGAACTCTTTGAAATCATGACATCATGGGGCACAATTTCATTTTAGGTGATGAGTTCCTGGCTAATCATAAAAAAAAAGTTAAAATCTGAATCAATGTTTTTGAAAATTTCATTTAGCAAAGCCATGCCCAAATCTTAAAATTTGAAAACTATTTCATTTTTGATGGACAAGGCTTGTTTCCCGACCGGTCTAACTCGACCATTCAGCACTTAACCATTCTAAATCAAACTTTTAAAATAAACGAAATCTGCCTTCGGAGTCTGTTTGTGTTGTAGTGTCTCTCTCAGGGCTGGCACGGGGTGGAGTCACATATATCAATCGGTGTTGTAATGTTTCAGCAAACTAATGATGCCAATAGTTGCTTCTTTTCAATACTTTTAGACACTTCACTAGCTACTTTCTCCTGCCCACTCAGAAATCCGCCATTGTTTGTTGATTCAATTTAGACTCATTGTTATTATCCCACAGCACTGCCAGACCTGAAATTGCCCGTTCGGGAAGCACGATTTAGGGTCACGGCTCATCTTTCAGCGCCACCAGGTGGAAATAACCATCGAAACTGGCTTTTAAGCAGCCACAATCCGCAAGCCTAGACAAAAAATATTTGTTATTGCTAGTTATCGCCTTAATTGTCATCAGTTCTTGAGGCACGTTTGAAGACAGTACCTTCAAATAAAATGTGGATAAAATGCGCCAAAATCTTAAGATGTACAACATCTTATCAACTCAAGCTTAAAACATGGCGAAACTACGAGTTATTTAAGACAGATGTTTTGATATTTAAAAGATACTGACTGTTCATTCTTCTCACATGATACCCTCGGGGCAACACGGCTCCCGCTCTCGTCACAGTACCATCACGCAACTGATTCTGCATTTCGACAGTATTATAACAAAATTAAAAACTCATTACTCGGTGGATGTAGTATGTCTAGATTTTGCGAAGGCCTTCGTTAAAGTGAAACACAGGCTTTTACTCCGGCGTTTGGTTTCAATTGGTGTCCAAGGGAAAATGTCAAGTTTTATAGAAGGATTTTTAAAAGAGCGTAAACAATATATTAGAGTGGATCATAAGCTAAGTAACGTGTCCAATGTATCATCGGGCGTACCACAAGGCAGCATTCTTGGGCCTATACTCTTTGTTATTTTTATATCGCCATTACAGCATCAAGGAAAAAGCTTCATTGTGTCTTGTTACGGAGATGACACCAAGTTGGTCTATGGAAGAACGGATGATTGCACTTTGGGGTTGGAAGACGATTTGGAACATATATACAGATGGGTATCGGCAAATAATATGGCTTTTAATGGTAACAAATTTTGTCTTATGACATTCGGTAATGTCCCCACAGTTTCAAAATACATGGACAGCAGGGGTGACCCCATTCAGCAAGTTGGGGTCAGTTAAAGATCTGGGGGTGATTATTCAGGATAGAGAATTCGATAAGCACATTGAAGTCAAGGTGGCTAAGGCCTTTCAAACATGCGGATGGATATACCGAACATTTAAATCCCGCGATTCAATGACAATGCTGACCCTCTTCAAATCTATTGTCCAACCCCATCCAAAGTATGCATCTCCTGTTTGGGCATCAGTGAGCTCTGCAGGACTTCAAAGGATAGAGAAGGTCCAACAAAGTTTTACACGTAGCATATCTGACATCTCCTGATGGTAGAGACAAAAACAGCTAGGGCTTTATAGTACTCAACAAAGACATGAAAGATATCTTATTTTATATGCTTGTAAATGCATTCACAAACGATGCCCGAATCCGGGGATAAATTTTAACGAGAATGACCGTAGGGGTATGACGTGTGAGGCGAGAGCACAATCTAGTCATAATGAAACTAGACTTGTCAAAACCATGAAATCCTCGTTTATTCTATATAGAGCTCCTAGCCTGTAAAATCTTTTACCCTCCTGCCTTCGACAATTCTACTTACTAGACGATTCAATGCCATCTTTTAAAGAAAATGTAGGAGATATGGTTGTAGAACAGTTGTTTAATGTGCGAGCAAGCAAAACTTGGGTTCATAGCTTCGATCCCAGGTCTCCCCCCCCCTTTTCTTAAGAATGGCTTCGAATGGCGCTCCTTGAACCCAGAAAGGGACAAGACTCAATAGATCATGCTGAATTGTATTTATTGTAATATTGTAAAAAAAAAAAAACGATCCTATGAGGCATTCTCGCAATAAAGACCTTCTATTTTTTAAAGATATGTTTTTAAACACCATTCCAGACCAGCCTTATATTCAAGGCCTATCTCGATCTGCCAATTCTAATTCATTGCAGGATCAAATATTTTACCGTGCTTGACTTTGTCCACTATCCCGTGGGCAGTTCCTATCTTTTGATTTCTTACCGTGGATTTCATCCGCTCTATCGGTGGAAAATCCGAAAAAAGAAAAAAATGTCGATTCGGATGAGACAACGATTTTTTGAGCCACTAAATGTTATCGTTAAGTGAGCAAGCTGACAAGCTGACGATGGCAGAGTGAAAAATATTTCCTGTTCTGGGGCACCTCTAAAGGATATGGTTGCAAAAAGTGAGTTATTGGAATGACACAAATGAATTCGTTGCTGCTCATTGAAATATTGATTTGTTGTAATGGCTTCTTGAGCTTCAAGTTTGGATATTACTGGACATACCCTGACTTCATATTACCGTGAAAAGATAACTATTAAAAGTATTGGAAGATTGTATGCACCATCTAGGATGGTTCCAATCTATTCCTTATCTCTTTATTTTAGTTACATGCAACACTGGAACGTCAAATATTCTTTTTTTACACTTTTTCATAATATGTACCTAACACTTATGAATGTTTTTGATATCACACTTGCAACGTGCCTCATTTTTTATTGCCTGCTCACATTTTTCTCTCTGACCCTTGAACCTAAAAGAACCAATATTGTCTTTTCACAGAATTTGATTTCAGGGTAGCTTTTTTTGGGGGGGGGGATAACAAACGCAATCAAACTTTACACAAAGTGATTTGTTGATGAAGTAGTATTTTTCCAGAAATTAACATTACATTAACATTATACTGCCGCTCTAGGGGAGCCCCACATACTTCAAAAATGTTTGCAATTTTATGTCAACATGTTTTCATTTGCTGGTCTAAAAAACGAGTGCAAAAACCCTTGCTTTTGAAAAAACTGTGATTATTATAATTTTGGTACCAATCATTCCGTGGCGCAGTCGGAATGATTGGTACCGTGGCTTACTGTAACTCTATTGGATTTATTCGGGAAGTATATCAAAGAGAACTGCATTGTTAAAAAATGTTGTTCTATGGTGAGGTTGAATCATAAGGAGAAGATAACTTGTTTTTGCTGCGTGCATCGTACTTCAAAGCAGACATTAGCAAGGGCTGTGAATCGTATCTTCATCCATATTGGTGACTTAACCTTTTGTCTTTTCCTCCGGGCCGGCCAGCGAGTCAATTTTGTAAATAAGGGTGTACCGGAGCTAAAATAATTGCACTAGCTTGGGGACAATTTCCGAGCCTCTGGTTTAAAAATGAATATAGTTTGAATTTGAAGCGTTATATACCAATTTCTGAAAAGCAAAAAAGATAGAGCAGAGACCATTAATTGTATTCAAATGCCTAAGAAAGAGCCCTAGAGAGAAGAGAAGTGGTCTTCATTGTTCGAACTATCCTAATTTCTCGAGGGCTAGAATTGACCCTAAATGCTGGGTTGGGACAAAACTCATAGATGCTTTTGAAGACGCACAGTATCAGATACTTTTCGTACCTTCTCTACAAACTATACAATGCCAACCTTTCTAACCTCTCGCAATACGAGAGATCTCTCATTCCCGTGATGTTCCTAGTGAAACATCTTTGGACTTGTTCCCCCTTTTGCAAACCTGCTGAACATATTGGAGCCTAAATGGGTGAACACGGTGTTCAAAAAGCCCTATCAAGTTTCCAGGGAAATCCCCGACAAAACTTGGCATTTTTCTACATCGAAAAGTCATAGGGAACAACCTAGATTTTATTGCTTTATGGAATTCTAGCCCATACAAAAAACTATCATACTTAAAAACCAATATAAAAACTAACATTTTTAAAAACCTACACAATGTAAATAAGGAGCACACTTAGTAAGCTCTTGAATATAAATCATGATATCATCTATTTCACCGTTACTTAGTTACATGGGATTTAGAGGTCCAAATTTTATCGTTTTTTCTCTCAAAATGCCCGGCTTTTATAATGTGTTTAGGTATGTAAGCTTTTTATGTGAGCTAGAATTCTATAAAGAAATAAAATCAAAATTGGTCCCCATATTTTTTCAAGGTAGAAAAATGCCGAGATGTGTTTGAGAATTTGCGTCAAAACTTTAAAGGACATTTTTACCACTGTGGGAAGCATATTCACATATTCAAGATGTGGCTGAACAATCGATACTATCTCTGGACTTAAACGTGCGATATATCCAACCACATGTTTGAAACGCTTTACCAACTTTCAACTGGATATGCTCATCGAACTTTCCATTATCTTGGAGGACTACACCTAAATCCTTCATGGATGAGACCTGCTCAATGTCCTTACCTTCATCATCTAATAGTGGAGTGTCTAATGGTGTCGACCCAAAGGTCGTTGAGCGGAATTTCATTCCATTCAGTGCCATGTACTCGCAACAACCCAGAAATGGATTTGGTGTAGGACCTCCACCAGACAACCGGGATTCTGACCATTCGTACCAACTACCCATTTTGTATCATAAGCATAGGAAGAGATACTGACATTACTACTACCAAGCTTCTGAAGCGGAGCAATGAAGATGATGAAAAGGAGAGGACCTAAAATGCAGCCCTGAGGAACACCTGACTTGACATCATGTATGTCACTAAGGGATCCCTCAACCTTAATCAATTGCTTCCTACCATAAATGAAACGTCTGAACCAATTGAGAACCTTGCCATGGATCCTAACCTCATGGAGCCTGTTAACTAAAAGACCATGATCTACCTTGTCAAAGGCCTTGGCAAAGTCAAGATAAACTACATCAACTGATTCAAGGCTCTCCAGTCCCTCAATAACCTGCTCTATATGCTCAATCAGTTGGGTAACCGTGCTAAAATGTGCTCGGAACCCATGCTAGCTAGGATGAAGGACTTCATGAATATCAAGAAATTCAACAAGTTTGAACTTCATGATCTTCTCAAACACCTTCGCAATGTTCGAAGTGAGACAAATCGGTCCATAGTTACTGGGGAGCGACTTATCTCCCCCATTTGAAANGCATCAAGTACGAGAAAACAGGAGCAAGAACCAGTGAGCATCTCATCAGAAACTGAGATGTCACTCCATCAGGGCCAGGGGAGTTCGAGAGTCTCAAGTCCCTGATGGCCTCTAAAGCATCTTGATCTGTGACTACAAGATCATCTAAACGCTCAACTTGACAATCTACACAGTCTCATCTTCAGAGCAATGGACTGTTGCTCCTAAACTCAGTGGAGTTGAAAACACAATACGGCACCGATCTCAAAGCTTGTTGGCCATAGTCTCTACATTGTTAATGGTTTCCCCATCAACCTCAAAAGGCCCAACAGAGTGTTTCATGTTTCTCTTAGAGTTCGCATAAGAGAAAAAAGCCTTTGGATTCGACCTGACCTCTTGAACCACCTTACTCTCAGTTTGTAACTGGTCATATTCGACGGAGGCCTTAATCTTACCCTGAACTACGTCCAACTTCTTTTGGAGACTACCCACAATTACTGGATTCAGCTCTTCTCTCTTCAGCTTTTTGCTAGTTTGCAACTCTTTTTGAACAAAATTTTCCTATATTTTGTAATTTTTGTCTGTGTCCCACCCTTGGAAGCACATTCAGAGATTGCTAGACTGGAGGAAACTTCTTCAAAAACTGAAACTAATCTAGCAATGGCTGCATCTATGGACGATTCCTGTTTCAGAATAGAAACCAGGTCTTGTTATTTTAACCTTTCTGCAATATGGGACCAGTGTTCACCTTTGAACTTGAACTTAGCCAGACCGACCTTATTGGCCGGGCTTACTCTGGAGCACGCCGGCTTTTGAGTTTTGGAAGTTGAGTAAAGAACATGATTATATGACATATTACTAGGCCGAGCTAGCCCTTGAATGTTGGGCTGATCTGGAATGCTACTTACAAACTTGTCCAAGTGTTAGATTATATCCTTGGCCCATTAATCCTCAAAATGAGTGGTAAGTATGAAATAAATGACTTCTAGTATGATATGGCTCCTGGTTGATTCGTTTTTTTTAGACTCTCAAAAGAATGTATTGGGGGAATGAGATGACATATTCTACCTTGAGAATACATTAGAATCAAAAGTTGAAAAGAAACCATTAAGAATCAATTGAGTGGCGTATTTTTTTTAATATTCCATTAGATGTTTAAACATTACTCTCCAAATTTTTAGTGAAGTTTTCAAGTTACGTTCATCAGCCACGCCCAAGGAGGCCGGCCTTGAGGTTGAAATATCCGTAAGTGTCTGTCTGTACTTTTCTCCCTATATTGGCAATTGCACTCACTCTTCAGACAGACAGCCTGGATGGTTTTACCCTTGGGTTGACCAAGAAGACCTTTGGGCGGGAAGAGTGAGGCCGCCATGAAAACCAAGCCAGAAGAACCTCAAATTGACGGCATCAGCAGAGCAATTTGAGAAAAATCAGCGGACAATCGAGAGACTTGAAGACTCTGTTGGAACAGTAAAGAACGTCTCTGAACAGGAATATGCTCGTTGAGCCACCTGATGTAATGGCTTCATCTCTCTTGGTGATACTGTGGGTTCCATGACCGGTAGCCCAATGAAAATCGGACTTAAATAAAAAAATAAACCCACCATGTCATGCCTACTCGATCCCATTCCTTATAAGAACCCAGCAACTAGATTATACCGGCATTAGTAGGAGGTGCCTTGAAGACACGACTTTTGTCTTGCATATTGATCTTACAAACAAAGGGAAACCTTCCCAGACCTTCCTTCAGCTCCCAAGACTTTGACTGAGCCGGCAACAGGGCCTAAGATATGGGCTTGAACTGAGACCATGACGAAGTGGAAGACACACGGGTATCACGGGCTGGAGTGGCACAAGACATGATTAGTTCCGGTACCTGTCTAAATATGGTGGAGCGGCCTATTCGTCAGTGGTTTGAAACCTTCTGGGCTGGGCATGACAGAGGGTCAGAACGAGGACGGAAATAACAATGAAAGAAAAGGCTTTTTTTTTGGTCAAAGACGGGAGTATATTAACAATACAACCAATATGCACCTTAATAACACATCATTTAAAAGTTCATTCAATTAGAACCATCTATAATTTTAAGTTCTACCTAAAATTCAAGCCTCTTGAACAAATATCAAGTGGTTGCTTTGTTACCGATGATTGATTGCGCTTGGCAAGCTTGTATTCTTTGTCAAAATAGGAAAAGTTAAAGAAAAACAATAGACTTTGCGCATTCCTTAAATTATACGTAACTTGCAATATTTTGATGAATTTCACCATAACCTAGTACAAAAATGAACATTTCTATTTTACTATTTAAAGTCACAAGTTTTCTCAAGCACGTTCTGAAAACTGAATTATATTTATCATTTTCAAGTAGCGTGCTCCTCGATATGTCATGAGAACTAGTATATCTACGTGCTGCTCAATTATCAGCCCTCGCTTTATGTCCCAAAATATATCCATTTCTGAAAAAGCTGGGAAATCATCAATTAACTAGAGGTTTGTTGGGACGACTTTGCTATTTCCTTGGGGTCACGATACATATTTGTCAGATATCTCATCATATTCTTTTTTATTGAAAGCTTTTGTCTCCCAATTAGTACAACTTAATTCAAACACTAATGTTATCATGGATTGGGAAAATTCCATTGCAAGATCACTTGGTAAGGTCAAAAAAACTTTCATGGATGTTATAGTGCCTTGTTATATTGCAGGGCACTAGTTTCGTCCATGAAGGATTTAGGGGCAGTCCTCCAAAATAAAGGAAAGATCGATGAGCATATCCAGTTGAAGGTGGGTAAAGCCTTTCGAACATGTGGTTGGATACATCGAACGTTGAAGTCTAGAAATAGTATCTCGAAGCTAATTTTTTGTTTAAATTGATTGTTTATGTGGGCTTCAAGTGGTTCAGCACGTTTGGAAAAGGTCGAACTAGGTCGACTGTCCAATGTTGAGAGAGGGTAAGAAAGATATCTGATACTGCACATTTTCAAGAGTCCCAACCCAGGACTTAAGGTAAATTCTAGCGACCGTACAGGCTTAATGTGTGTGTTGCAAACACTATTAACCCTCGAGAATCCAGGCTAGTTAGAACAATAAAGTCCCTCATCTCTTCTTTCTCGGGCTCCTTTATTGTTTCATCTGCCCCTTCTAATATTAGTAAGGAATGAGAAGGCGTTGTTGTCAGATTTGGACAAATTTTTAACAAGCATTCTAGATCAATCCTACCATCAGGCTAACCCTGTCTGATAAAAATTGTACAAAGTTGAAGTGGTAACAAATAGCCGAATTTTAATATTTCATTTCAATTGCACGGGGAATTATATCCCATGTAGCAGTTAGAGAAGCCTCTGAAAAACCAAGCTAAAGAAATCCAAATCTCTCTGTTATTGAAGATGCAAGCTACAAACTGAACTCATAGCCATAGGTTGCATCAGCGATATGGCATGCCAAATCTTGAAATTTAAAGAATTGAAAAGATTACAGCACCTCCTTGGGCAAGACTGTCATTTGGATATTGCACGTGTTCCAGTTATGTACAACGCAGCTGAATTGGAACTGCAATTCATTGCAAATCTGTATCCTGAGATTACTGGACACATTGAGATGAACCCTACTTGGTTCACTTCTCGGACGAAGCACCCAATAGCACCATTTGATTTTTGGACTTGATACTTGGACAAAAGACTTTTGTTGAGTGTTTTTATGACCAGTTCCAATTAGCCAATGAAAGCGCATTCACAATTTGAACTACAGCACATTATATCTCATGCACCTTGGTTACTTAGTCTTGCACTGCAGTCTACGTAAATTTCACAGCAATGCAATTCGATATCAAGAACCCACGGTTGACTTATCATCCGTCTTTTTGGGCGTCTTTTGGTATTTGTTTATCAATATAAGCTCAAATTGAACGAATGGTAAGTTAAGAAGGATACTAGTAAATGTATTGGTTTCACTTCTGGAAATCGTATTCCTTTCTGGCATGAATCTTGGGGTTGCAGCTTTATTCAAAGTTTTTCTCTTTGCCCATCAACCAAGATTTACTAATAACACCAACCCAACGTTGTTTCAGCACACGCATACGTTGGTTCGTACGTAAGTGCCGTTGCCCCCGGGTAGCCATCCCATATTGGGTGGCCTTTTTGAGTTGTCCCCTCGTGAATCCCGCTGAAGGAGGACAGCTTTCTCAAATGTCCGAGAGGATCAATACCACCTTCGCCAATCCCGCTACAAATGCTTGTGGAGAAAGTAGAATTCCCAGGCCTGGATCCACTGCTTCAGCTGGGGCTACTATTATCAGCATAATTTCCTCTTCTACTTTGCCCTAGTTGTGCTTCTTCTACAACCACCACTACTAGGTACTGCACTACTACTACTACTACTATTTCTATACTACTACTACTACTACTACTAGTGGTAACCCTCGCTCAGAACACACCTGCACAGGCTTCGTAACTCATATAGAGGCACGCATACACATGAATTCGGTCTGTCTACACCACACATCAAAACAAATCCAAGAGGATGGACCCATCCTTCTCGGATGATTTCCTTTTGGTAAGTGAGATAGGTTTTGACTTCACTTGACTAGCAATCATAACGAAGTGAAGGCCAACCAAATGAATGGTTATGGCTCAGAGTGGGGCATGGCCATTCTTTGTCTTGGAACTTGATGCCGATTGATGAGAGATCTGGCAAAAATCATAAATGGAGAGAGCAAACCAGCGAATCTCCTAGTTTTGCCCAGCTTTGCAGGTTTACCATGATCAATTCAATTTGCGACAAAGTGTCAAGACTATTACGCCGTTGTCATGCGATTGCGGACGGGCGATTCTAGCCTTACAAGACTCTGTCTCGTTACCAAGTGAACCATATTGTTCATTGTTGAAAAAGTGTTCAATGTTTTTTTACAGGGGCATGAAACCGACCTTCAAACCTCAAAAGGAATGATGTCCATGGATGAATCCATTCCTCCGATTACTGCCTTAGACTTTAGAGAATCCAAAGACAGGTCGGATGTCAACGATACCATGACGGGTAAGACCTATTAGTCATGCTATTATATATGATTCAATACTGTGTCAATGCTCTCCTCGATTAATGGAAGGGAAAAGTCTGTTGTATCTTGAGTGCTCCGAGGTGTTGAGCTTTTCCTGCCCGAAATCAGAGACTCAGTGTTAGAATGCAAAAATAAGCTAAAGTGAACGTACCGTGGAAGGAAGCAATCGTATGAAATAGCATTCTTTGTTTCATCATAGATTCGTGGAATAACAATCACAATATGTTTAAAGGGAAGGATTTGGTCACGTCTTCGGATGCTCTCTCTCCTGTTATGCTTGATATGAATCTCTCAAGTAAGTATTCACAGAGAATTCACTCGTTGGCCAATTACCATGGGTCGTTGTTGAAGCTGTCCGAGTCTGTAGAATTCTTATTTTCATAAAAATGTCAACGGTCATTTGACAACCAAATGTAACGGCACATGTTCTTGCTCTTCCATTTTTCAGAATTCAAATCATGTGATGAAGATTCCATTATCAACTCGCCTTTCTCTAGCCCTTTACTCGGTCAACTAGGACTGGGATTGGGTGACGATGTTCAGCTTTACGAGACAGTAGACTACATCCCACCTTACACCAGTTGTGATGGTAAGCAAAGGGACCCAAGGGCCCGACTCATTGGGACCGTGTACCACGTACAGTGGCAGTGGCAGTGGGTCTTCAATTGTTGAGTCCCTTCAACTTTCAGAATTTGACATAATCGATCCTTTCGTCAACTCCGATCTGATCTTGGAAAACAAAGTTGACATGTTAGATATTCCTGGAAAGGGTCGTTGCTCGGTTCATTTGGCCAGGTTAGTAAAATCGCCTATGTCTGAATCTGGTTTTGATTAGGCCACTTCCACATCAAGTACTGTGCTACTTTCTCGCCAAGTAGCGAAGGGTGTGCTCAACCGGGATTATTAATTATTACTTATTCGACAGATACTCCTATGATCCCTTTCGCCAATCCTTAAATGATAACCCCGAGTATGAATTACCCTTGGGGAGTGGAGATTATGTCTTAGTTTGGGGAGATGCCGATGACGTACGTACTCGCTTCCCGGTTTCCGTTGGATTCCGCTCTACGTTGTACGCATACGTGTTTGTGTTTTCAGGATGGCTACTTCGAAGGGGAACTCCTGGACGGACGTCGCGGCATCCTCCCGTCCAATTTCGTGGAGCGTCTGTGTGGTGACGATCTGATGGAATTTCATAGGAGTGCCGTCTTAGCTCAAGAATCCTCTTGCCCTGAGGATTACTCTACTTGTGTTCCCTTGAATCTACCTTGTGATACGTCCGGAACACCAAAGTTCAATGCCGCACCAATTTGTAAGTTATCCTGCATTTTGGGGCCATCCCATTGGTCAGCACGAGACACCTGAAATCAGGTCCACGCCTCAAAATCCTTTATTCTCTCCTTTGATAATGTATATCATATTGATGACGAACAGATGAAGAGGAGAGCCATCTGCTCAATGCCACGTACTATTCGCCGGAAGCGGAAGAGGACTATATGGTGCCGAGACACGATACCCTTGTAGAACCCACTAACAACGACAGCAGCACAATCAACGACAATCATAGCACATCGGGTGGTGAGTGTGAAGGCTGAAGCGTGAACCAGTACTCTCGCTCGTTTACCGGTTAGTAGTGTCTAGCGCAATGTTACAATGATGCTCTTATACCATATTTCAGTTCCTGCACCACGTCACTTAACCCTTGAGCGCCAGTT
Organism: Tigriopus californicus; assembly: GCF_007210705.1. Taxonomy (NCBI): domain Eukaryota; kingdom Metazoa; phylum Arthropoda; class Copepoda; order Harpacticoida; family Harpacticidae; genus Tigriopus; species Tigriopus californicus. Next base: position 8,238,334 of record NC_081448.1, read on the forward strand.
GAATAAGAGTATTTTGATTTCGTGGTTACCGCCAGAGGGCAATCAGTACCATATCGAAATGTATCACGTCTACGTGGATGGATTTCTGAGAACCACGGTCAAGGCTACCGATAAAACCAAGGCCTTGGTCGAAGGAGTGGAAAACAACAAAGTGGGTTTGACTCTCATACAATTCTGTACAATAGCCTCGGTAAGTGTATGTTTTGCTTGGACCCTTTCAGCCCCATCGTATTTCGGTCCGCTCTGTTTTGGTGAATCGCAAGACATCCAAAGACGCCGCTTGTACGATGATAATCGGAAAAGACGCCCCACTCGGTCCTTCTTGTGTCAAGGCCAGTAATGTGACCAGCTCCTCGGCCATCATTTCTTGGTTGCCCAGTAATAGTAACTTTCAGCACACTGTGTGCATCAACAACGTGGAAATCAGGACCGTCAAGTCAGGCGTCTTCAAGCATAGCATAACCGGTAAGAACACTTTTGATCAATATCGAAACATGAACGCCTTCATCTTTTGGGATTGCTTGTTTAGGTTTGAGCCCAAACACGATCTACAAGGTCACTATACGAGCCAAAAACATCAAGGCATCCCCTTATGTGGACGAAAAGAGTTTGTCAAAGCTATTGGAAAAGCTGTCAGCACACACCGATTTCAGAACACTCAACAAGGGTGAGACTGAGGCTAACAATTTAAATTGGTCCGACTGAGCGAAATCGGAGGACGCTTCGTTCTTCCAGCTCTGCCTGATCCACCCTTGGATGTTCGCGTGGATGGCGGCCCTCAAGATGGTACCATCTTGGTCACTTGGATCCCCGTTTGCGATTCTTCAGTTGGCGGCGAACAGGGGCACACATTCACTCCAGTCACCGGCTACGCCGTGTTTGCCGATGGCAAAAGAGTCACCGATGTGGATTCACCCACTAGTAAGCCTCAAACCGATTAATCGCCTGTCATGTCTGTTAATCAGCATTTTTAAATGGACGTTTGTTTGAACCCAGGTGACCACGCTTTGATTGATCTTGGATGCATTGGCCATTTTCACCCCAAATTAATCACCGTTCGATCAAAAAGCCGCGACTTACTCTCCAACGATAGCACTGCCGTTCCAATTACGGCCCACAAGCATGCCAAAAGAAACGGGAAGACAGTAAGTTGTGTCCGAATCCCCATGTACCTGGTGGTCAGACGGGCATTAGACATCTGGGGACCCACCAATCCATGAATCTCAATCTCTATTTTCGATTCTGAATGTCACCTTGCAGACCTTCGACAATCGCTCTCGTCACGGCCAATCCTCGGTTGGTACCCGTGGGGCCCGGCGTTACAACAAAGCCATGAGGGACCACACGGGTCAAATCGTTTTCGATCAGGATGAAGAAAACATGAGTGAAAAGGAAATGTACGCTCGCAACCTGCCTGCCATAGGTATGAGTGACGAATTCATTCGTAGGCAACGAACACGTGTGTGGTATTTCGATGCCCATGCATAAACAGTTTTTCTTTTGAATGGATGCACGTGTATTTTGTAGACCAAGGAGCAACTACTTTTTGTCTGTCTCAAAAATTGATATCCTCGAATGGTTACTCGGTATTTCGAGTCTGAACCCGAATTGCTTCTTTTCATGTTCTAGAAATCACGCGCGAGTCTCCAAGTGAAATGGACAACTTGACGGATGACGACAGTAGAAATTATCGAAGTAGACGAAGCGCTCGAGCATCCCGTCGGAGACACGGAGGACCTCGGTGAGAACTGAATCTCAAGCTCATTGGACTAAACACAAGCAATGTTGCTCATCCTTTGACTTTTCGTCCGTTTGTAGCAAAGACCCGTCAAGAATATTCGTGGCCTTATTCGATTATGATCCACCCACTATGTCTCCCAATCCAGAAGCGTGCGACGACGAACTTTTCTTCAGAGAGGGACAATTGATCAAGGTATGGAGCAACGAAAATTAAACCAATGGTATGTTGCCTGGAAGACGGGGCTGATGGGGGTTGGTCCCTGACTGATTTCAGATCATTGGCGAGAAGGACTCGGACGGATTTTATTGGGGAGAATGCAACGGCCAAAGCGGATTTGTGCCCTGTAATATGGTTTCGGAGGTTCAGGTTGAGGATGAAAGATACCTTAAAGAGGTCAGTACGGACTATTTTTTCGGCACATTGAGGCTAATGGCTAGGGTGTTAGAGTATTGCTTTACGTTGCTTTTCACAGGATTTGAGAAGACGCCCAAACAACGCAAGGCAAATGAGCCGAGACAATCGCCGAGAAATGTACTCCTCAAACGCAGTGCGGAAAATGATAGCCCTCTATGATTATGATCCGCAAGAGCTGTCTCCCAACGTAGATGCTGAGGTGGAACTGAGCTTCAAAACCGGCGATATCATTTACGTCCACGGAGAAATGGATGACGACGGCTTCTACTTGGCCGAACTTCGAGGCAGTCGTGGCCTTGTGCCCTCAAACTTCTTGACCGATGCAGCCAACTCGTCATATCAGGGCAAAGCATTGGGCCCCAATCAAGTTCCCCCTCCCCCACCTCGAGAAATCAAACCCAAAGGTAAGTGAGCCTTGCCCCACTGCGATGGCGTCGACGAGCTTAGTATTCTCCTGTCTTTTGTATTGTACAAATGTTCCCACTTTTTCATGCGCCCAGAAGTCACGCCTCAGCCCAAATCAACATCAGTTTTTGGCCAAGTCATGGGCTCATTAGTTGGACATGCCGTAAGTATCCCATTTTGGACAAGGTTTACGTTTGGTCCTTTGTAACTCGTCGTCTTGGTCCTCACACTCTTGATGTGTCTCTGTCCTCAGACTCCGTCCGTCAGTAAGCCTCAACCAACCCCGACTGCTCCTCCGCCCGTTTCAATTGCACCAACAATTGCTCCCAAAAAGGCGCCCACGAGCTCGTTTGATTTGGACAAAATACCGGGATTAGATGATGACTATAGGCCAGAAACAAGGCCTTTAACACCCTCCCGACAACAACAGCCGTTAATGGGCGCTAGCCAGCCAAAGCCCCATCCTCAACCCGTCAAGCCTGATCCGAACGCCCAACCTCAACAAGAAGGGGGCCTACTGGGCGGTCTAACGTCCGGCATATCTGGCCTAACAGCCTCCACCGGCGTGTCTGGCATTACTGGCAAATTGGGCGACTTGGCCGGCTCAGCCACGAATGCTGGAGGAGGAATTCTGAACTCAGGGAAGGGTCTTTTCAAAAAGTTCGGTTTTTAATCTGCTTCTCTATTATCAATAAACCTTCATCATCCAGTCGCTCTATTGCAAGTATCAATGGAACTTATTGGTTACCTAGCATCAAGTTAATTTCTCTTGAAAATTGGGGGTCTATTGTTCTTGCTACTACCGAACAAAAAATACCAGAAAATCGGGCAAATTGAAGGGAAATAATAAAATTCATCAATCTTAATTTACTCAGAAGCTAGGAATATTTAATATTTTCAAGCTACTTGTCTGTGATAGTCACGAGTTTGAAGAAAAATCCATAATACAATGTGCTAATTCATTGCTCCTGATTTGTCCTAAATTCAAGTTTAATGCAATAAGATGCTTACTAAAGACATAAAACCCATTTGTCGAAAATGCGCATCCGTTCGAAACCAGTTAAAAAAATGGATTGTTTTTTTCACGGGCTTTTCTAACCGCTGCAAGGATTGTAATCCCAAGTACTATCAAAATGAAAGGTTATAATTCGTCTAGTTGAAATCTTTCAATCTTTTATGACATTTGGTCTACCAACAAATTAGAGTTAGCAGACGAGCTAGATCTTGAATGTAGGGTTTATCTGGAATGCTATAAATAGGGCCTACGTTTTCTCTCCGAATATTAGCGCGAAGCAACCCTCACCTCTCTATGGTAGGCGCTGACCCACGGGGTCTTGAGTCCTCCTCTGCTCCTCTGCACTGAGGAGGACTCTTTCAATGCTTGTGAAATGCCTTGGGCCACGACAGCTGGATTGTTCACAACCCCGGTGTTGATGGATAACTGCAGGGCCTCAAGTTGAGCCGCACACTTATGCGCATTGACCACGCACCTCCCATTTCGGGTCACAACCAGATGATGGAAATTTTTGGGCATCTTGAAGGTGACTGAAATTGGGAGGTGATCAGAAACATATGGACGAAACTGGCCGGAGATTGAATATTTTTTGATATGAATATTTGTTTAAGTGCTGAAGTGCCCTGGGGATAGATGATCAGAAACAACCAGTGTATGGACGAAACTGGCCGGAGATTGAATATTTTCTAAAAAAACGCACGTCCTGAATATGCTCATTGAACTGAAGCAAATTGAACAATGAAGGAGCCCAAGAAAGAAGAGAAGTGGACTTCATTGTTCAAACTAGCCAGGATTCTCAAGGGCTTGAAGGTGCTCTCAAAATGCATATTATGCCTCTTCTTTCACTTGAATTGACCCTAAATCCTGGTTTGTGACATAGCTCTTGTATGCTTTTGAAGATGTACAGTATCAGATACCTTTTGTACTTTCTCTGAACACTGTACATTCCCAATTTTTTTTGTCTCTCCCAATATGAGAGCTCTCTCATTCCTGTGATGTTTCTTGTGAAACATCTTTGTACTTGTTCTACCTTTTGCAATCCTGCTGAACTCATTTGAGCCCAAATGGGTGAAGCATATTCAAGATGTGGCTGAACAATCGACTTGTACAGAGTTAGCATCGTGATAGTATCTCTAGACTTTCACATGGGATAAATTATATCCAACCACACATTTGAAAAGCTTTACCCACCCTCAACTGGATATGCTCATCGAACTTACCATAATTTTGGAGGACTGCACCTAAATCTTGCACATATTAGACCTGCCCAATATCTTTACCTCCATTATCCATGAGTGGAGTATTCAAAGGAGTTGACCCAAAGGTCATTGAGCGGACGGATTTTTCATTCCGTTCAGGGCCATATTACTCTCAGTAACCCAAGAATAGATCATTTCTAGGTCCTTTGCAAGGCTACTGGAATCTTGGCCATTCCTACCATAAACTAACTTTGTATCGTCAGCATAAGAAGAGGGACTGGCAGTAATACTAAGCTTTTGAAGCGGGGCAAAGAATATTGTAAAAAGGAGAGGCCCTAAGATGGAGCCCTGGGGAACACCTGACTTGACATCATGTAAGTCACTAAGGGACCCCTCGACCTTAACAGTTTGCTTCCTATCTTGAATGAAGCTTCTTATCCAATGGAGAACCTTTCCTTAGATCCCAATGACATGAAGTCTATTCAACAGATGGCCATAATCTACTTCATCAAAGACCTTGGCAAAATCAAGATAGACAACATCAACTGACTCGTGTCTCTCTAGTTCCTCAATAATATGTTCTTTCTGATAAATCAGTCGGTTAACCGTGCTAAAATGTGCTCAGAACCCGTGCTGGCGAGGAGGAAGGACATCATGGACTTCCAGAAACACTACAAGTTTGAACGTCATGATCTTTTCAAACAATTTCGCAATATTCGAAGTAAGAGAAATCAGCCAATTGTTATTGGGGAGTGGCTTATCTCCTGCCTTGAAAATTGGAACAATGTGAGCAAACTTTAGTGAAGAGGGAAACTTACCCTGATCCAAGATGCAACGCATCAAGTATGAGGAAACAAGAGCAAAAACCTGTGAGCATCTCATCAGAAACTGAGATGTCAAACCATCAGGACCACGATAACTTGAATACCTCAAGTCCCTGATGGCCGCTAAAGCATCTTAATGTGTAACTTCAAGATCATCAAATTGCTCAATTTGATTAACATCATCAACCTCAACAGATACATCTTCAGAGCGATGAACTGTTGCTTCTAAGCTCAGTGGGATTGAAAACACATTGGAGAACTGATCTCCAAGCATGTTAGCCATAGCCTCTACATTACTAATGGCTTCGCCATCAACCTTAAAAGGCCCAACAGGGTCTTTCATCTTTCTCTTAGAGCTTGCATCAGAGCAAAAGAGCCTTTGGATTTATCCTGAACTCCTAAACCACCTTACTTTTGGTTTGTAGCTGGTTATTTTCGATGGAGGCCTTTATCTTACCCTGAATTATATCCAACTTTTTTTCGAGACTAATGACAATTACTAGATTAGAATTTCTCTTAAGCCTTTTTTGTTAATTTGCTAATTTTTAGACCAAAGTCCTCCTACATTTTGGAATTTTTGCATAAAAATATATATATAGCTCAAACTAAAGCCATTTGAACATGCTTCTATTGACAAGAATGTAACGACCAAGAGTCCCTTTTTGTCTTGGGTTTTCAGTCTTGCAGATAACTGAAAATATTGTAAAGTGGGTGACTCTATCAGATAAAACTGTTGGAGAGGTTAAGGAACAAGTTAAGAATGTGATTTTGCATCGTTTTGGAAGCGGTAAAGCCTTAAAGGACATCCTGTACACAACGCTCTTGCCAAATGTTCCGAAAATTTCTTACTTGCTGAAATCCTGACCTCCACCCGCAATGAAAAAGATAATAAGCGCTCCGAGCGCCAATGTCACGGGGAATTGGGGTTTCTTTAATGACTGTTTTTTCTCTCTCAATTCTTTGCACAAAATTTGCTAACTTGTGATTCCACGACAAGTTCGAGAAAGCTTGTTTAGCAAAGACTTCTTCTCCAACTTCCTCTATTTTAATATTCCTTCTTAAGGTTTTTTTTACTTCGTTGACTAGTAACACGGAGCAAGAAACAGCAAATATAGTGGCCAAATAAAAACAAGACTTGCAAAAAATTAATATGACAATGGTTTCTCAGAATTAGATAATTACTCGGGAAGGTAAAAAAGAGTAATTTTTCTATTTTCGTCACATTTTCCAATATTTTACAAAGTTTTCAAGGATATTTAATATTTTGAAATACCTCCGATTCTGACTTTCTTTGGATGTCAAACTCAAACAAATGAATTGCAATGTGAACAGTAAGATCTGAAGTCTCAGACCGTTCTCACAAACTCGTCCAGTCAAAGCCAGGCGGATGTACGGTACAGAACAAATGAATTGCAATGTGAACAGTAAGATCTGAAGTCTCAGACCGTTCTCACAAACTCGTCCAGTCAAAGCCGAAGATCCCAAAATAATTCAATGTGGATCTCGATATTTCAGGGATTGTGAAAGTGGGTATTCGATGATAGAGTTGGAAACTTTGGCGAATTATTGGGCCGTCAAAAAGTGCACCTTGTATTTGGCTAGCATCAATTTTAATGTCGTCACTGATCACAAACCCCTTGTCTCCATGTTCAACCGTCAGATTCTGTCTGGAATTGAAAACCCTCGTGTTATAAATTATAGAACCTGTCTCATGGGGTATAGGTTTGTTGTCGAATGGAGGAAAGGAAGCGATCATGCCATACCTTATGCTACAAGCTCTTGTTTCAAAGCCGGATTCAGATTTTGACATTGATTCCGATCGTCATTCCCTGACAGTAGCCTCACTCAAGTCGGAGTACCCAGACCTAATTTTGAATGATGTCCCCAAATCCGCCAAAACGTGCGAATCTTACTTTAAACTCAAGGCCGCCATTTTGGCTGGCACAGTGGAGCACACCAACAGTGTCTATGAGTCACTCTTCAAGAAGGTTGCTTCCGAGCTGGCGGTAAAGGAGGATATTGTCCTGCAAAATAGAAAGATTGTTATTCCACCAACGGCAGTTAAAGAGATCATTAAACGACTCCATATCAATCATCAAAAACGAAACCAAGGGCTTTTCAGATCGTGTTCTAGCACGGATTTACATCCAGCATTGTAAATACGGTGGCCGCTTGCCCGCAGTGCATGTTTTTCCGCAACTCCCATAAACCAGAACCACTGACTGGCCCAAGACATTTTGTTTGTTACAAAGTCAGATGTCAGCTCTCTCGCTCGGCATGCCATCTGATTTTGGGTGTCCCATTTGAGGGATATTCCCGCTTCGTCGTTACAGCCAACATTAAATATTACCCCACCCTCGGGAATGACCGCAGATTCAAGTCGTTAAAGCAGCAACTCATGCTGTAATCTAAACACCGCAAAGAAGCTTGGACTTGGCAAGCCTGCGATCGAACCAGGATTCGCAAATTGGATAGCAGATGCTCTACCAATACGGTACCCCAGCAAGGCTTGGTCCAAGACATGCTTCCAACCTTTTCATCTGACCTCTTCACGTATGGCCAATGTGAGTATTTGGTTTACTTAGACCAACTCTCTGGTTACCAGTTGGTGATCCAATACTAGACATCTCCCAGTTCCGCCCTTATGATGAAGGATTTTGCACGGATGTTTTCGATGTTTGCTCAAATCCATCAAGAACTTGCTGGCCAAAACGGGTGGAGATTTCCACTTGGAGGAATCTGCTGAAAGAATGTTGGAATTCCGGAATAGCCCGATGGCCTCTAACCGGCGCAAAGAGTGTTGGGTCGACCTGTTTGGACTCGCCTTCCGATCCAAGATGAACTTCAGCAGGTGGATTTGCCCGAGCATCCAATTAACAACTTTAACGCCAATCCATCGCCCACAAGCGGAAAAAGTATCACAATTGTTCCGCTAAACCTCTAGATCATAGATCATTTAACAACTAGATCTCGCATTGACCAGACCTCAGAACAGAGAAAAGTGGATTTCGCGTCAGCAGATCTGTACACCGAAAAAGAGAAGGGTGACTGCCGGCAGAATAACCTTGTCTCTGGCAGCAAGGGTCATATCTTGTCCCATATCTTGAATGAGTGTGGAATCCTCCTCCTGTGAGTCCTCCGCGGCATCCTCCGTGCATTGAACATCAATGTCTCCAAGGGTCTCCACAATTCTCTTTGCATCAACCAGCTCCCACTGGATCTTCGCAACTTGCCGCTTCTCCCATGGCAAAGCATCCAAAGCCATCTCAGTTACCGTCAAGTTCGCCGATGATTGCTTGGCTTGGAATCGAAATTGTCCACGTCCACGTCGTAGATTGGGAAGCGGATCTACCTCCATTTTTGGGCCCATTGTCTCCCAATTTCTTTCAATGGTTGAAATAAAGGGTCGTTTCACTTCAATTTACTGATTTACACGTGATCCAGAACTGTGACACTTGTTGGTTGACTACGGGATATTCAAGTTGTAGTTAATGGAAAAATATTTCATATAACTTGATGAGGAACGGGATCAACCAAACTGGATTGATACAATCAAAAGTGAAATATCAACGAGAAACAAGAACATTGAGCAAGGTCGGGGAGGAGATTCCAAGAGGGGAGCTCTCTCATGCCAGGAAACTGCGCTAACCAATATGCCACGTCTCCTTCTTGTTTGATGCGAATTGTAGGCCACCGTCGGATAACATGTTGGCTGGACCATCATAAATCCCTATCACGAACTTCCTGACTTGATTAGAGGTCGGAAGTTTACCAAATCAACCACGATTGGCCTCCTGAGAAGTGCCACGACCACGCTCATGAAATATACGGTGCCATACTCAAATAAGTCAACTTTCATATCACAAGTATTCTTGGGAGTCAAATTCCCAATGGCCGTTACAAAGTGCTAAGAAAAATAAAGGAAGGTCGAAGAAATGAGAAATATTTTTTATTGTGGGTAGCACTCAAATCACCAAGGGTGAGTATAAAGAGAATTGGTATGTATAAATATGTAATTGAAATTGCTCACCCTTGATAGGAAGACATTTCAATAATTTGAGATGAGAACTTTTGCCAGTACAATTGAGTTTACAACAAATTTGCGAGTATGTTTATTTTGAAGCAACTAAAATTGAGCAATCGGGCTCAAACAATCCAATAGAAAATTTGTTATCATATAAATGCCACTTTCTCGGTCGGCATTTTTGGCGAAAAATAACTAAGTCCTGCTTTGGGTAGGAGGCATTTCTCCAGATGCGTGGATGTCGTTTTCAAACCGGATGGCCTGGGAAGAGGGGTGGAAACGATCAAGATTTCAGAAATTATCAAGGCAGGGAGTGTATGAAGCAGTCTTGGGGTTAGAAACCTATCAACGAATTTGATCCCGGGAGCAATATAGACACGACTTAACCACTTAAGCGGCGGCCTTGGCGACCCTCTCGTCGTGATGATTGGCTTTGCTTGTTTCGCCTTTGGCCATTGAACCGTCGGCCAGATCGAGAACGGCTCTGATTGTCTGGAAATTTTCGGGCACCACGTTTTTCTTCCTTTTCAGTAACAGAGGCAGAACCAGGGGAACCGTAAGATCCTAGAGCGGGCAAAAGACCATTGTCTTGGAATACGAGCATAGCCTCAGTGTTGGTTATACCATAGGAGGTCAGAGCAGACTCGGTCACTCCCAAATCGTAGTTATCATAAGCAATTGAGTCGTCAAAGCCCCCTTCGGTATTGTCAGTATCCACCGAGCCAGAGTTTCCAGCACCAACGGCCTCGATATTGGCCTCTTGCTCGGCTCGGATCTCCGCGTTCCTGGAGTAAAGGGCCTCGGCCTCGGCGCAATCAAAGTTAAACCACCAGTCACAGATGAAATAGTTTTGATTGAAGGTCGTTCCATTGGGGCACAAAAACGAGTACTTGGCCAGACCACCAAAACCATCAGCGGTACAAATATGGAACGCTTGACATTGGACAGCGGGATCAGCGTAATAACCTTTAATATACGTAAATGCAATTTAAACCTTCCTCACTTTCAAACCATTCACCAATTGAGATATTCACCTCCTTCGATTTGGCCTTCACACGTGAAAGCCGTTTCTGGGACCGAAGCATAGATGGGATAATCCTTCCCTGGAACACCAGGAACAGCCTTCTCCAGCATGGCTAAATTGCTGTCACCACTTCCTGCCAACGCATCTTTGCCAATTGCTTCTTCATATTGTGAGGGGCCATTGTCATCGCCAATACTTGAATATTGTTCAAGTGGAAAAGCTGGAGCAACTGGAGCAAATGGAGAAATTGGATCCAGCGATGCACCCGGCGACTCGTAATTTTGATCCTCCGTGGCAACATAAGCGTCAGCAACATATTCATCAATGGGGACATTCCCCAAAGGAGGAGGAGGAGAAGTGTTGGCAGCTCCGTATGAAGACACGGGTGCAGCAGGGTCAAGGCCGTTGACGTCCTGACGTCCTTGGCGAAATGCTCGACCCCCTCGGCTTAATTGCGGCGATCCACGAATCCTTTTGTTCCGAGTGCGGTGCTGACTTCCATCCGCATGGACCCCACACACAAGCAGACCTAGTATTTAATTGTATTAAACATGAAGTGACCATAATGGACGGTTCTTTTTTCATCATGCAATGATTTTCCAACACAAAAGAAAATGCAAGATATACCGAAGACAAGGGCGAATGTTTTCATGACTTATGGATCGGATGGAATGGCTCTGTTCCCCAAATGAGTTATGGAAGTGAAATGGTGCGGAGTCAATGGCCAGCAAAGGTTTTATATCAAGCTAGATTTTCGCTGTCTGACATCATCTATCTTGCGGATATCGTGTTGTTGTGGGAGGAATACCTCGATCCCCGCTCAACCCGCCTCATCCCGCCTCATCCTGCTCCCTCATTCAATGGTCAAATCCTCTCGCTTTGTCAATGCTTTGATACAAACGGTTGTCAGATTATGGACGAACGCACACACCGTTTATGCCTTGCGAAGCACCAACGAAATTCGGTTGCATTTCAGGCGAACCTCCATGTTGATCGCTCACTGACAGCCAGAGTTTTTGACATTTCAGTGTCAAAGCAAACCTAAATGATAGTACTCGTGCAAGTGGAACAGGGTGAAAACATCCATGGTGCATAGAAATAACTGTTCAAGGAAATGCCAAGTTAAGGTATCCCTAGTAATTTTTAAAGTTGCAGTTGAATTAGCATTACCATCACCTCAATATGTTTATGAAGATTCATTTGCTAGTATACGGATCAATCTCATTTTACACATTAAAAAACCTTTCTCAAAGTCATGCTACTCTATTGCAATTGAATTGTAATGTGTGGTTCTGAAACATTAGCATTTGAAATCAAACAAATTAGGGTCCATGCTTGCATCCAAAATAGGGGAACTTTTTCTCCTATTTCCCAAAATTTTTGCTAATTAATTCCCCCTTTTTTCGTTTATAAGATCACATAAAACTAACATTTGTGGCCTGAAATATCACTTTCAAATCCACTCTTTACTGTTCACATTGCAATTCATTTGTTGGAGTTTGACATCCAAAGAAAGTCAGAATCGGAGGTATTTCAAAATATTAAATATCCTTGAAAACTTTGTAAAATATTGGAACATGTGACGAAAATAGAAAAATTACTCTTTTTTACCTTCCCGAGTAATTATCTAATTCTGAGAAACCATTGTCATATTAATTTTTTGCAAGTCTTGTTTTTATTTGGCCACTATATTTGCTGTTTCTTGCTCCGTGTTACTAGTCAACGAAGTAAAAAAAACCTTAAGAAGGAATATTAAAATAGAGGAAGTTGGAGAAGAAGTCTTTGCTAAACAAGCTTTCTCGAACTTGTCGTGGAATCACAAGTTAGCAAATTTTGTGCAAAGAATTGAGAGAGAAAAAACAGTCATTAAAGAAACCCCAATTCCCCGTGACATTGGCGCTCGGAGCGCTTATTATCTTTTTCATTGCGGGTGGAGGTCAGGATTTCAGCAAGTAAGAAATTTTCGGAACATTTGGCAAGAGCGTTGTGTACAGGATGTCCTTTAAGGCTTTACCGCTTCCAAAACGATGCAAAATCACATTCTTAACTTGTTCCTTAACCTCTCCAACAGTTTTATCTGATAGAGTCACCCACTTTACAATATTTTCAGTTATCTGCAATACTGAAAACCCAAGACAAAAAGGGACTCTTGGTCGTTACATTCTTGTCAATAGAAGCATGTTCAAATGGCTTTAGTTTGAGCTATATATATATTTTTATGCAAAAATTCCAAAATGTAGGAGGACTTTGGTCTAAAAATTAGCAAATTAACAAAAAAGGCTTAAGAGAAATTCTAATCTAGTAATTGTCATTAGTCTCGAAAAAAAGTTGGATATAATTCAGGGTAAGATAAAGGCCTCCATCGAAAATAACCAGCTACAAACCAAAAGTAAGGTGGTTTAGGAGTTCAGGATAAATCCAAAGGCTCTTTTGCTCTGATGCAAGCTCTAAGAGAAAGATGAAAGACCCTGTTGGGCCTTTTAAGGTTGATGGCGAAGCCATTAGTAATGTAGAGGCTATGGCTAACATGCTTGGAGATCAGTTCTCCAATGTGTTTTCAATCCCACTGAGCTTAGAAGCAACAGTTCATCGCTCTGAAGATGTATCTGTTGAGGTTGATGATGTTAATCAAATTGAGCAATTTGATGATCTTGAAGTTACACATTAAGATGCTTTAGCGGCCATCAGGGACTTGAGGTATTCAAGTTATCGTGGTCCTGATGGTTTGACATCTCAGTTTCTGATGAGATGCTCACAGGTTTTTGCTCTTGTTTCCTCATACTTGATGCGTTGCATCTTGGATCAGGGTAAGTTTCCCTCTTCACTAAAGTTTGCTCACATTGTTCCAATTTTCAAGGCAGGAGATAAGCCACTCCCCAATAACAATTGGCTGATTTCTCTTACTTCGAATATTGCGAAATTGTTTGAAAAGATCATGACGTTCAAACTTGTAGTGTTTCTGGAAGTCCATGATGTCCTTCCTCCTCGCCAGCACGGGTTCTGAGCACATTTTAGCACGGTTAACCGACTGATTTATCAGAAAGAACATATTATTGAGGAACTAGAGAGACACGAGTCAGTTGATGTTGTCTATCTTGATTTTGCCAAGGTCTTTGATGAAGTAGATTATGGCCATCTGTTGAATAGACTTCATGTCATTGGGATCTAAGGAAAGGTTCTCCATTGGATAAGAAGCTTCATTCAAGATAGGAAGCAAACTGTTAAGGTCGAGGGGTCCCTTAGTGACTTACATGATGTCAAGTCAGGTGTTCCCCAGGGCTCCATCTTAGGGCCTCTCCTTTTTACAATATTCTTTGCCCCGCTTCAAAAGCTTAGTATTACTGCCAGTCCCTCTTCTTATGCTGACGATACAAAGTTAGTTTTTGGTAGGAATGGCCAAGATTCCAGTAGCCTTGCAAAGGACCTAGAAATGATCTATTCTTGGGTTACTGAGAGTAATATGGCCCTGAACGGAATGAAAAATCCGTCCGCTCAATGACCTTTGGGTCAACTCCTTTGAATACTCCACTCATGGATAATGGAGGTAAAGATATTGGGCAGGTCTAATATGTGCAAGATTTAGGTGCAGTCCTCCAAAATTATGGTAAGTTCGATGAGCATATCCAGTTGAGGGTGGGTAAAGCTTTTCAAATGTGTGGTTGGATATAATTTATCCCATGTGAAAGTCTAGAGATACTATCACGATGCTAACTCTGTACAAGTCGATTGTTCAGCCACATCTTGAATATGCTTCACCCATTTGGGCTCTAATGAGTTCAGCAGGTTTGCATAAGGTTGAACAAGTTCAAAGATGTTTCACTAGTAACATCACAGGATTGAGAGAGCTCTCTTATTGGGAGAGACTAAAAAATTTGGGATTGTTCAGTGTTCAGAGTATGTACTAAAGGTATCTGATACTGTACTTCTTCTAATGCATTCATGAGCTTTGTCTCAATCCTGGATTTAGGGTCAATTCTAGTGTTTGTAGAGGCTTAATTTGCTTTTTGAGAGCACCTTCAAGCCCTTGAGAATCCTGGCTAGTTTGAACAATGAAGTCCACTTCTCTTCTTTCTTGGGCTCCTTTATTGTTCAATTTGCTTCAGTTCAATGAGCATATTCAGGACGTGCGTTTTTTTAGAAAATATTCAATCTCCGGCCAGTTTCGTCCATACACTGGTTGTTTCTGATCATCTATCCCCAGGGCACTTCTGCACTTAAACCTATATTCATATCAAAAAATATTCAATCTCCGGCCAGTTTCGTCCATATGTTTCTGATCACCTCCCAATTTCAGTCACCTTCAAGATGCCCAGAAATTTCCATCACCTGGTTGTGACCCGAAATGGGAGGTGCGTGGTCAATGCGCATAAGTGTGCGGCTCAACTTGAGGCCCTGCAGTTATCCATCAACACCGGGGTTGTGAACAATCCAGCTGTCGTGGCCCAAGGCATTTCACAAGCATTGAAAGAGTCCTCCTCAGTGCAGAGGAGGACTCAAGACCCCGTGGGTCAGCGCCTACCATAGAGAGGTGTGGGGTTTAATGCTTTAAAAACTGCTGAGTGCCAAAACGAGCCATACACCGGAGACTTGGGAGCAATATGCGATAGGTAGAATGGGACATGCTCAGGGGTCGTTGTTTTCCCCTTTGCACTTGAGCGCCCCCTTTTAGCTTACCTAGGGATGGGTCGAGGTTTTGGTTGTGGCAGAAGCCAAATACAATAGTGTCGAAATAATCGGAGCAGTTATACAAAAAACAAAGGATAGTGCTAGAAACGATATAAAAATAAAACTTTAAGCTCTCTGTGACACAGAAGTTTAATTGTTGGTTGAAAATGCGGTTACCTTTTTACGTTTGACCCATCCCTACATATCTGAAAGATGTCGCTTGAGCACAAAGGTGTACAAAAAGCAAAAAAACTGATCCTGTGATCCTATCCCATTGCATATCACAAGTCTCTGAGGAGCGCCGAGTCAGCCCACCAAAGGTTGGTAATGGAGAA
Organism: Tigriopus californicus; assembly: GCF_007210705.1. NCBI lineage: Eukaryota > Metazoa > Arthropoda > Copepoda > Harpacticoida > Harpacticidae > Tigriopus > Tigriopus californicus. The sequence continues at coordinate 8,253,980 of NC_081448.1, forward strand.
CCTGCTCTTTTCATCGGCCTTGTCTCAGAAGGTGGGCTTGTACAAACGTGCCAAAAAGCCCGCCACCAACTCGGAGATTCCCGCGAGTAAATTCCTCCTCCACTGCCAAGAACTGTTTGCATCAACATCAGAAACAGTAGTGGAGTAGGTCCAGGGCTGCCCAGAAGAACACCATCCCCTTTTGCAGCTCTTCCCGGAACCTGAGATGGACTTGGCCGTCAAGAAGATGAAGAGCAAAGCCCCACCAACATCTGGGGTCTCTCCTTTCCAAATTTCACTTCTCCGGACCCAAGCCCAGCCACTCCTCAAAGAACTCGTCAGCTTCGCCCTCCATTCTTCTTTCTTCCCACCCGAGTGGATAGAGTCAGCCATCATCTTCATCTCATCCATAAGAAGGGGCCCAAGGACATTCCAGACAACCATCGGAGCATAATCCTGAAAAACCCTTATTGAAGATTATGTCCACCCTACTAGCTGCCCACTCTCCAGATTGGCCAAGGATAGGGCTCTCCTCTCAGAGTTCCAATTCGGTTTCCGGAGAAGCTGTTCAACCACCACGCTAACTACTCTCCTCTAAGAAATTGTGCATTCCAACATCAACAATAAGAGAAGAGTGTATGGATGCTTTGTGGATTTCTCCAAAGCATTCAACAGGGTGGACCAAACACGGTCATTCCTGAAAGTCCAACCGTGGGGAGTTCCACGTTCAATCTGTATCCTGCTATCCAACATCTATGTGGGACTCAGATGTTCCATTTGTTCTGGTCTGTTGTCCATCTGGTCTGGTCTTGTTCTGGAGGACCTATCCTCCTGCTACTTCAATTTCATTGGTCTTCCACAGGGGGGTCCACTATCGCCAATTCTTTTCAATCTTTATGTCTCCGACCTGCCTGAAGCCCTCACACAACAAGGCCCTTCAGTCAACCATTTTCCGGTACAATTTTTATGTAATATTTATAATATATTATACAGGTTTGCAAAAGGTCGAACAAGTCCAAAGATGTTTTACTAGGAACATCACAGGAATGAGAGAGCTCTCGTATTTTATCTCGGAGTATCTCGAATTTAGGGTCAATTCAAGTGACCGTAGAGGCTTAATGAGCATTTTGAGAGCACCTTCGAGCCCTCGAGAATCCGGGCTAGTTCGAACAATGACGTCCACATATCTTCTTTCTCGGGCTCCGTCATTGTTTAATTTACTTCCCTCTAATATTCGTAGAGAAAACGTAGGCCTTTTATGGGTTGGGGGTGCACCTCTCCCGGTCAGCGAAGCCAGCCATCACATCATCCATGTGCAAATTCCGATAGGCAATTTCAAGTCCGGTGTCAGTTTTAGTTCTCCATCTGTGGGTGCAGCTAACGTCTAAATGTTTCCTTGAGAAAGGTCGGGGAGGAGATTCGAACCGGGGACCTCTCTCATATTAGGAAACTGCACCAACCACTACACCACGTCTCCTCCCTTGTACAACGTTTTTATTGATCCGGTAACATCTTTCAAGTCAAACTTGGACAAATTTTTAGATAGCACTCCAGATCAACCCGACATTCAAGGTCTAGCTCGGTCTTTCAACTGAAACTCGTTGGTAGACCAAATATCATATAAAGATTGAAAGGTAACAAATAGACGAATTATAACCTTTCATTATAATAATCCTGGGGATTGTATTCCCTGTAGCTGTTAGAAAGCCCGTGAAAAACCAAACTGAAAAGAAGCAGGATCAAAACCGAGAATGAAGCCTGCAAAAGTAGGAGTTATGCATTTTTTATTAAAAGGACAGAGAGTTGTTTAACTAGTTAAAGGCAAAATATATTTGCAAATACTTCGATTTTGAAGTGTTTTTGGTGACTTCAGTTTTCACAACAAATTATTACCATATTTCATTAAGTACTGGAGACATTGTTATAATTTAGCGATGAAAAATCACATAAAAAGTCTTGCAAATTCCGGCAAGAGTTATGTTGCAAAGAATTGACTGAAAAATAAGCCTTCTAAAGCGACATAACTCAGGTGTTGTTCAATACATTTTTACCTGATTTCGTGCGAATGGGCACCTTAGTCTGCTGTCAAAAAATATGCATCTTTTATATATTTGGTTAACACTGTTTTAGAGTGTATCATATAGGTTGTTTGCCTGTTAACTAACCTAAATACTATGAAAAGTTGTGCAGAATACCAAACCAATGCCAGAACTGGCTTCAAAAGTCTTTGGATCTTAAAGTCAGCTACATCCGCCCAAAATCGGACCGTGCTCTATTGATGTTCTAAGGAGCTTATCTCGGTAATTGAGAATGTTAAAGTCTGTTCACGGCTTTGATGACAACAAATGCATTAGCTGAAGCTTCAACTCACGACCAGAAAGTATATGGGCTACCAGTATGCATTCCTTGTGTTAATTCTTAATTGCCTTGCTGCCTTTGACCAGACCATCAATGCCTAGTAAATCTAGCTGGAGCTGAAAAAATCATTTTGACGTTATGGCCAAGGTTTTACCCTCTTTGATGAATATCCATAACAAAGAAGTAATTTTCAAACCTGATTACACGGATTACAACTTGACCGATGAAAACTTATCTGCCACATCGGAAAGATGTTTTTTAATAATAATGGTATTTTCTGAATCGACCACTTTCCTTTCATAGCAACAATTGCATTTAAATCGTTCGGTTTTCAAATTGTGCCACCAATCTTTCTTTGAATTGGGCAATGTTTTCTCAAAAATATATTTGAACCTGAAATAAGCATTCTCATGGGGATTGCATTCCTAGAAGATACGAAAAAAATGGAATACATTCTAACCATTTAATTAAATACCCCTACATCTCCCTATCAGAGGATAGATATTCCATTAAGCGTTAAAACATTCTTGAAATACATTTTTCATCACGGAAAAGAGAAATCTCCTAACAATTTCGTTGATAGTAGCGCTAAATCAACAATATTAGATAATGAAAAGAGAACCATTCAATTCAAGTACCGGAGCAGGCAATGGCTTAATTGAATCGGTAATGGCCCATTTCCGGTCGTTTCTTCACCAGTCTTCGGCAACCACATTGGATCGCCATTCATATTCTGCTTCTGTTCCTCTTCGTGTTCTTCCTCTTTCTGTCTTTCTTCCTCTTCGCTCTCGCCCTTCCCCGTCTCTCTCTTTCTGATCCATTGACAGTATTTAGCCATGGAACAGGCCCGAGCCTATTTAATGCCACTAGAATTGTGTCTTAAAAATGACTCGAGAACGTACCACCATCTCCGATCTCCATAGAAAAGGGGGAGCAAATCCATAGGGCAGTTTTTGAAGAGGATTTTGTCTCAAAATGTTTTGGTACAAATCACTTTTTTGGACTCCGGAGTTGTTCAACCTGTCTCCCGAATAAATACTGTCGTCAAAAAAGATATTTCAAATGCATTCAACTGACTTCGTCTACCTCTTTCAGCTCTCGGCCAGAAGGCCATTCTTGAATAGATGAATGAAGCAGGACAGTTTCTTTCACTCACAACACGGAATGCCATTTAGGAGTCCATAGCTAAAAAGGCCCATACATATAAAGCTGCGTAACCCCAAAGTGCCACATTCTGTCAGTGTAGCACGAGCCAGCCCCGAATAGTAAGAGAACTAGAAGCAGCTAGTAGAATGCGGTGCAAGTACGAAGTAGTTGATATTGGGTAGAAAACGTGGTACACGACGTTGTGAGTTGGTGTTGACAAGTCGTTTCCCTCTTTGGAGGACCCCATTGCGAAGAAATGTTCCAAGGAGATTCAAGCCGAAAACACGGCCTGAAAGGCCCATGGGCTCAAGGAAGGAGAGAAAGACTAGGGAAAAGAGAGAAGGGGGGGGGGCAGAGGGCTGCAGGCTCACTCATCTCCCGAGTGACTCCGAATCCTCTTTTCTCTCATTTATTATTGGTCTTCCTATTTTTTTCTCTTTCCAATCTGGACGATTGTAGTTGACGGAGTTTTTTTTATGTATATTGGCTTTTTTCTGCGGAAGGAGGAAAAATGCCCCTTCCACGGGCATTCAGCCTGGAAACTGTGTTCTTCATTTTAATATTGCTCAATCTTCAAATCAGGTAAGCAATAATAATCAAAGCCTAAAGAAAATCAACTACATATAGCATGAAAGAACAAGTGTGGGGCGTCCCGGCAATGTCTCTCAACAATTCGAACCAAATTGTCGATGAGCATACCAACTAGGTGTAGTATTAGGAAGTAGATCCTTTTGGCAAGCCAGTTTATGCCTCCGAAATAATTGTAGCTCTCTTCAACCAAAACCAAACATTGTAAATACAATTTCAGACCCGCGAGAAGCTATGAAGACAAACCGTTGGGGTTTGAAGATATTGTTGATCAGTCAACCTATGACAAAATGAGGCCGCCCAAACCCGAAGGTATGTGTGCTAAATCCAATACATTGCTTTTTCTAATTAGTTGTGTACTATTGTTGACACCATTAAGACCATACCACCAGCCAGAAAAAGCCCTTGATGACGCTCAAGAGCTGCCAAATCCCTGAGGCTGTTTTGTCAATAACATGTGACAAATCAACACGAGTCAAAATAATATATGGATTGTCGCACTTAGCTAAATGAGTAGTTCAGTTATTTGTTCTATTGCTTTCTATTTCAGGCGGAGCCACTCACGTGTCCTTCCATGTAACCGTGATGAGTTTGGATACGATTGATGAGGGTTCCATGGTAAGACGGCTCAAGAAAACCACTTTTGTGATACGTATCAAGCTGCCCATCACTGATACCCTTTGTAGACACACTTTTGCTATACGGATTTGAGCCAATGAATTCACTCATGGTTTGACCCACATGGTTTATTTATAGACTTACGCGGCAGACGTATTTTTTGCTCAAGAGTGGAAGGATCATCGACTTATTTTACCTGACAATATGACCCGAGATTATCGGCTACTTCCAGTGGAGTGGCTTCATATGATATGGAGACCTGACTCGTACTTCAAAAATGCCAAGAAGGTCACCTTCCAAACCATGACCGTTCCCAATCACTACGTATGGTTGTATAAAGACAAGACCATCTTGTACATGGTCAAGTAAGTTGAGAGTGTTTGCCAGTGAATGGCTGAGGTGTGTGCCTACATATGTATACTGACTACCCGTACTATCACTACTACTACTACTATTACTACTACTACTAAGTACCGCGAACGAATATCTCTCTTCAGGCTCACGTTGTTGTTGTCGTGTGCTATGCACTTTGAAAACTATCCCCACGATGAACAAATTTGTAGATTGTCAATGGAGAGTCGTGAGTATCTCGATGGTTGTTGCCATACAATACTTGAAATCTTTGACTTCTACTAACTCTTTCTTCTACCTGTTCTTCTGCGAATGTGTTCATTTTGGTTGGCAGTCTCTCACACAACGGACGACCTTATTTTTGTGTGGCTCCCGGAGGACAAGACGCCTCTAGCGGTGGATCAAGGCATTGAATTGCCCCAATTGGAGTTGGTCTCCAATTTTACGGGCGATTGTACTTCAGTGTATTCAACGGGTGAGTGAGACACCGATATGACGGACCTTGGACGTAAATTGTGATGGATAAATGAGTGAACAAGGGACCTAATGGTTGTGGGCAATAGTTAGTAGAGAGTATGAGCCTGTGGAAGGGCTTAAATCAGTGATGATGATGATGATGATGATGATGATGATGATGATGATGACGATGATGACGAAGATGACGAAGATCTGATGACATGTTTTCCTTGCTTCAATTTATTAGGTAATTTCACGTGCTTGGAAGTCATCTTCAAATTCCGGAGACGACTGGGCTACTATTTGTTTCACACCTACATTCCAACCTGTTTGATCGTAATGATGTCGTGGATTTCATTTTGGATCAAACCCGAGGCTGTGCCAGCCCGTGTGACCTTGGGCGTGACCAGCTTGCTCACGTTGTCCACCCAACACGCCAACAGCCAGAAGTCGTTGCCACCTGTCAGCTATATCAAGGTAAGGTGTGCCGATACCATCCATATTCATGGGTCATCAAATGACGATCAGATCGTCACTTTGAGACTTGAAATTCAATCAAACCCGCCAGTGATCACAGATCACAGATCAGAGATTCTATTGAGCGGTCTGCTTGAAAGCTCATCTCCTCGAGAACCTGACTTGAAATGGTTGATCTTGGTTCAAAGTTCCCTTTGACCTTGACACATCAAAGATAAAGGAAAAAAGCTTGCAGATGAGTGGTGGAAGCGTTGGAAAGCGACCTTTTTGTAACTTGCGAGCGTGTTAACAAAGTTCTGTTTCCAAAATCATTGCTCCTTACATTCAGAACCTGTGGATTATTCCTGTGGGTCGTGCTAGCTCGTACGAGTGCAAACATTCATTATTGCTCAAACGTCTTATTCAAACGAGGGTGAATCTCCAAGCTCACTTTTGCCGCCTGCGGATGAGCGACACAGAAATTTGCTTCATTGGCGTTCACTTTTGGTTCAATGTCCAAATATTTTATATCCTTGTGTTCGACTGACCTAGGAATGCTGAGATTTGCTGAGAGACACTTACTCCTTTAATGTAAGTAGCTAGTAAGCCAAGCCATGGAGGTCGCGAGGTTCAATCACTTTGTGTCGATATTTTCCGTCAGCTGTCATGGAAAGATGTCTTGTCCAAAGATGTATGAGCTAAAAGGGCCTTGCCACCATCTGGATTTCTTCGGGCCCCTTTTCAACAATGAACAATGGCATTCGGCATCTGTAGTTTTTTTAATCCCTTTTCGTTGTCATAATCTAACCCAGACTAGCTCAACCTCAGAAATCGCAGGTTCACATTAATTCTAGCTTTCGAGTACGCCAATCTTCTCAAAAGGAACTCTGTACAACGAAAAGTGGTGGTTGGCTTGGAACCAAACCAAAAATCGT
>NC_081448.1:8260902-8292026 GCF_007210705.1 Tigriopus californicus
GTACAACGAAAAGTGGTGGTTGGCTTGGAACCAAACCAAAAATCGGGAGCCAAAAATGTAATGATACTAACTATAAGGTGACCCCGCTAACCGATATAGGGTCTTGGGTCATATCATACCGTAAATGGGTCAATGGGTCAAAGCCAATTGGCATGAACCTGCAAGACTGTGAGAAAGCCACCACCTACTGCGAACCACGAGAAATGGCTAATTCACTTACGTACGTACCCTGTAGCAAACAAGTAAGAATGATCATCGCCTTGGACGATCCCAAAATGGAGATGATGAAGGGAGCAGGGAACAAGGTCGTTAGCTTAACTTCAAAAACTGATTCTGAATTCAGGCTGAGAGCCAAACTTGACTTGTAAACTTAGCTTGAAATATATGTTAATGTCCGTCTAAAATTGAACCGTTCCGCATTCTCCTTTACTTTCGATGATAACTTGATTGCCAACGCTCCGGGCTTTCAGTCAGATTCACTTGAGAGACGACTAGCAACTGCTACTATTATGAATGAGAAACCGCTCGCTTACTTCAGACACATGAAATGCTTCAGAGAAGTGATGACGATTTATTTATTAGTCTATACGTACGTACAATTTGCCGGAGTTTTCCTTCTTCTTTGTCAGTTTTATGACTCTATCACATACACACACACACACTCACTCTGTAGCCGAGAAATCATACACATATGCGGCTAATGATGATGATGATGATGATGATGATGATGATGATGATGATGATGATGATGATGATGATGATGATTGCTCTTTCCAGGCCATTGATATATTCATGTCCTCGTGCACAGTGTTTGTGTTCTTGAGTTTGATTGAATACGCGTTTGTCAACGTCATGATGGGCGATATCAGTGAGGTGGAACGGAAGGACAAAACCGCCCACTTGAGGAGCATAATCATTTCAGACGCCATCAATTCACGCAACCATGGTGAACTACTGAGTCAGGTAAGAAGTCCCCTCATCTAGAGTAGAGTAGAATGAGACATCGGGATGAACAAATGTAGGTTGTAGACCATTGAATTTGGCTCATACGCACACACATATCCGTGCCCAATCTTTGATCCCGTCATCCCAGGTTCAAACGAGATTGCATCTGAAAAGCCATCTTGAAGATTATTAGCATTCATGGGAATCATTCATCATGGGCATAATTGTACAATAACCATCATATTTCGACTCAATTAATACCAACCGAATTGAATTGAATTTAAAATTCATCTCCATGGTTTCCATTTTGTCCTAGATTTAATAAACCAGTTTTAAAAAAATTAGATAAAACTAAATTGATGAATTAAAAACCCTACATATTATTATGATGATTCGGCGCCTATATTATGAAATAAATCACATGATATGTTACTATAAATAAGCAATCAATCAATTCATGTTATATCCAGAGTGCATGAATGGCGATATTGCAGCTAAACACGATTTCTTTGGGAAAGATGGGAATTGATCCCTAACGCTATCTTTGTCACTCGAAAGGTGCTTTTTTTATTAAGGTTGTTATTATATCCATACCCTCCAACTTTTGCCAGAAAAACAGTTGCCTATTCTGGCATTTACCCGAAGCTTAGAATCTTTTAAAATAAATTTACTCCCATTTCATACGCTTTCAGAACATATCAGGTTTAGAAAGGTTCCATATTTCTTCAGCTTTCATTTGCGTTATTGTTCGCTATGACTGGTTGTCTAGTTCATGATCTGTGACAAGTTATCAAAACGCCACGTGCCAACACCGTAGCACGCATTCCGGTTATCAACGGCCTACAACGCCAGAGGATTTTCATGATGAACAAGTAGATTGGGTACAGGGACATAGAGCGTTACTAGTAGTCAGGGTCGTCAGGAACGATTTGGCAATTTTGAGCGTCCCTCGAGATTCGCACTAAGAGCTTGGTAAAGAAGATCAAGGAGAAGATGGAGGCAAACCTTGAACCCCTAGAATAAAGACGGGGAGGATATGGTCGAGATTTGACATTTTGACATTTCAGAATTAAGTCAATGTATCACGTTCGTCTTCAAATGAGACTGATCTCAGGTCCCTAGAACTTTGTATTTCAATTTTCAGCTCAATCGAATGATTGGAGTCAAAAGTCACGCTGGGGCGAGTCCTTAAATATTTTGACATTTTGCCGGACTCCGAGTCTTTTACTGTAGAGTTATGTCTAGGAAAAAGACTCGTCTTGCAAATTCTATGAACAAATGAATGATAGTTTTGACGAGTTCAGACTCGAGTCCGGCCAATTTTTTCAAAATCGAATAGAAGACTCGAGTGCACTCGGACTCGAGTCCGGACTCGCCCCCAACACTACTAGAAGAGGGCTAGTTCATTCCTTCAGTTCCTTGCTATGCGCTGCATTTTAAAAGAGGACACCTTTTAATCTAGGCGTTCGGTCAAGCTGAAAATTGAAATTCGTATTGGTGTGCAATGTCCATAATCCTGCAGGCTCATCAGGGAAAAGTAACTGAGCGAGTCATGGGGGAGTTGTCGACTGTCATCCACACATCAAAACCTGCCCAGAACCCACTCAGAATCCCATCCCCGACAAGATGGGATCATGTGGTCCCCATCTTCCCTAACTTGAACTTCTGTGTTGCGATGCATGTTGAGAAGGTTAAAGTTAAGGCAATATTTAACGCGTTCATGTCCAGGATAAAGCTTCACATACCATCTCAAACCAGCATCTTAGAAAGTGACCAAATTGAAGAGGGAAGCCATACTAGCATCCCTTACTAATGAACTACGTTTAAATCATTATTTTCTTCAAAAATCTGTTATTAAAAATAACTATTTCTTGGAACCCTTGGCCGTGTCATGGAGTTAACACACATAAAAGAAAGGTAGGCATAAAACGATGGACAAATATGGTTTTTAGATTAAAAAAAAAAGGGCCAGGACGAGTCTGGACTGGAGTCAGAATGTACTCGCGTCTTTTACTCGGATTTGGAGAAATTGGCTGAGCTCGAGTTGTCTGGCAAAATGTTACGAAATCGAGGAACTCGCCCCAGCAATAGATATCATGTACCAGCATCGCCATTGTTATTCACTTTGCTAGCTTTTCAACTTACCAACGGTTTTTTGGGGGGAATTCCATGAACGCACGCCTAATACTATATCACAATTTTCTCGCAATTTAAAAGTTTTGTCAATATTTCCGAATATTTTTTTTGAAAAGTCCCCAGCTAGGTTCTGTCGAAGAATGTGAAATTCGTATCCCTCTAAAGATGGTTTCCTTCTAATTTCAGATCAAGTCTATGGAGAACGAGTCCAACTTTAAGTGTCCAAAACATCAAGAGGAATCTCAACAATCGAAGCCGAAGAAAGACCCGAAGGAAATCATGAAGAAGAGGCGGGAGCAGGCTATTTGTATCGACCGGGTCTCCAGAGTGATCTTCCCTTCCACATTTATACTGCTGAACATCATCTACTGGCTTGTATTTAGCGAGATTCTTAAGGCAATAAAATACCCTTTCAATTAAATAAAAGGAAGTATGGATAAAATTGTTTCAGTTCTCACAAGAGAGTGGCTGCTGTTTAAGATACAGTGTATCTAGCTGGCGGCCGACTCTGTCAAAATGAAGGATACTTGAGAGCTGCATGCACACGTACGATGTTCACCGTACATGCATGTTTGAAAATCACCATCACTTCATTACAAACCCATCAATTCACAATGCACCATTCCGTAGAGGTTCTCAACGTGTTTCGGGCATTCCCAATTGGCTTGGAAGCAGTTCCAGTCACTTGTGATTCGAAACAGATCAAATTCAGGTACGGGAATTGCATACTGGATTGGAAACTGACTGCGATGAATCAATCAGTGGTAGCTATGAGCTCAGCACTCGCACATTTGCCACTTTAGGGAACTGGATTGGAATTGGGAGAGACAGCACGTGGGTACAGCGAAATGCAATGCTCCCAATCAGATTTGACTCCATAACTTTTTATCACATTTGATCACATCGTTTAAGCTTGGACCACTACTGTGCGGATTCAAAGGCAAGCAAGGCCAATGAGTGATGATCCCACTCGGAACAGCGCCGCACCAACACCAATGAACGATACTTCTCACCCCTAGATCAGCAGCACAATGAATGAAAACAAACTTGAGATCACTTAGGAGGTCGGAGCGAGGAATGGGACCCAGGATCAACTAAAAATATCACAACTTCACCTGCATTATGAGCATCAGGAGGGCACAAGAACACTGAGCTGGCCATCAAAAGAGAGCCAGCTTACTTCGCATCATGATACACAAGTGTACGGAAGAACTTCACTTTGACAACAATGGAATAATTGCTATTGTATTTTTTTGTATGACCACTTTTGCACATGAATTCAAGTTTCAAGGTTTGTACACAATACATCATGAAGTAGTTGGAAGTACTAGCGGTAGCAGGAGAAGAAGCATCAGCAGCAGAAATAGTAGCAGTTTTTGTTGATGTTGTAGTTGCAAAAGTAGTAGTAGTAGTAGTGGTAGAAGTCGTCGTGGTGATGGTTTGAAAGGGGGAAAAATCAATGGGCCTTTTTTTTTTTTTTACTTCGCTTCTCTGCACCACTTTTAGCGTACTCTAGAGTGAAATCATCTTTACCAACTAAGTTCCACCGCACACCACTAACACGACCAAATGGTCATCCTTCGCCAAATCTATGGACAGATCTGGGGCCTCGGCTCGCAGTAAGTCACTTGAGAAAGGACAGGGGGGAAAGCAGTACAACACACCAGAGAGATCGGGATTATCTTTGCTAGCAATCGAAATCACGCCTGCAGCCTCTTTTTGTCTCAAATAAGATATGAGATTACGCAAAGGTCGAGATTGGACATCAGGAGCACTCGAGGTCACGTTCAGCGAGGTGCTCGTCGCCAAAAACACTGCATACGACGATGCTGAGCTCATTCTCTTGCTCACATCGTCCAACTTGGTTTGGTCGAGACGCAATCTTTGTGTGATTTTCAAGCTGTCTTGGTCAGGATCTCCCTGAAGAATATCCGCCATTCTCGGACTACCATCAATCAGATGTAGCTTGGTCGGGAATAAGGAGTTCTTGAGAATCAAGCCTCCTTCCCAGAGTTTGGAGGGTGCGTCACTGGCGATTTGCCCGATCGTTTTGGCATTTCGCACGGATCCCAAACCCCGTTCACGAGAAGGAGAAAAGTCCTCGCCTTCTTCCGCTGAGTTCACATCTCCGCGACGACCTCGCTCTTGAGGGTATCGGCGGTCAAAATCATCACCCCGTGCCGAACCCCGAGATCCACCCCCACCGCCATAGGAGGAACGCCCACCACGTCCACTATACTGATCGCCTTCGGTGGATCGCCCGCCTGAGCTGGCGCGCTCGGGACCGCCAGCAATGATGGCGTCATCCAAGTCGGCATAGTCGATACGGATGCGTTTGTCCGGACCTCCCAAAGGGAAGCCGCGCATCTCTTGGACAGCCGCTTGAGCCGCCTCCAATGTTTCGAAGAAGATGTGTGCTTGAGGGCTGGCCTTTTGGTAATCGATCTTTTGAATGGCGCCAAACCGGTCGAATTCGCGTTCAAGCAAGGAAGTGGATGCCCACGAGCCGAGACCACCCACCCACACCTTAGGGGTGGCGTTGACTTTGCCGTAGCCAATCTTACATTGGAACTTTCCGATGTACTGACCGGAGAGTTCCACCTTAGCCCGGTGGGCTTGATCCAAGTTTTCGTATCGAATAAAGGCATAGGCATTACCCGTGCCCGGGGGTGGGCGCTTGATATCGATATCGACCAGTTTGCCGTATCGGCCAAAGATTCGGCGCATCTCCTCTTCGGTGATGTTCAACTCGAGGTTACCCGTGAACAAGGTGCGAGTGGCCAGGGGATCATCCTCAGGGGGTATGTGGTTGAGATAATTGGGAAACTTGTCGCGCTTCCCATCCCGGTCGCGTTTGCCCCCACCATCGTTAAAGTTACGTCCCCCCCCTCCGCCACCATCATGGCCGTAGCCTCCCCCGTGGTAGCCACCATCACCCCCTCGGCCCCCACCGCGACCACGTCCACCTCGTGATTGATAATGATCGCCCCCACGGCCGCCACCCATGTGATAATCACGCCCCCCACCCCCATGGTGTCCACCATGGTGATAGTCATCGCGATAATCGCGGGGTGGATACGAGGGTCGCCCATAATCGCGTTCAACCAGGGGCGAGCGACTGCGGTACCGCGAGTAGCCGCCTCCGGAGTGGTGATGGTGGGGTGGGGGTGGAGTCATGCTTCGACCATGGCGCCCCCCGCCGTAATGGGGCGGAGGCGGTCCGCCCCCGGAGGGTCCACCGGGTGAGGCGTCACGCCGACTCTCGTACACGGGTTCGACTTGGGCGGGCTTGTCGAATAAAATGATGCGGGACTTGCTGTGCTTGGCATCACGGGCGTCTTCGAAGTTGCGAAAGTAGACGTAAGCCACGCGCTCGTCTAGTTCTTGGACGACTCGCACGCTGATGTCGCCATACTTTTTGTACTCGCGGTAGAGCGTATCGCGGATCACGTCATCACTGGCTTTGGGGTGGAGGGCGCTCACGCACAGGACCTTATAACAGGCCCGCCCGCTGAAGGCCCGCCCATCTCGGTCGGGTGAGAGCGGCATGTCAATTGGCCCCAAGGTGTGGTCTGTGTTCCCGCCGCCTTTCTCTCAATCTCCGGAGGATCAAGAAAGTCAGGACGCCAGGCGCCGCTATCCCCGCCCGGGTGAGCACTTCACTTGAACACCGCACCCGCACCCCTTGCTTCCCAAGCCCACAATCGAGCACGGCTCGACCCTCTTGTCTCCGTGGATCGTGGATCGCTCTCCAATTCCTTGAGGCACACTAACAACACCCACACTAACACCACCCACCACGGCGGGCCCCGAAATTCACACGCACTTGTTCACGAGTCCAGCCCCGGCAGGCCTTCACTGAGAGTCACGGCTTGGTTCCCTCCCGAGATTCGGATCTGCTCGTGAGCCACTCACATCAGAGGAATATGGAGGCAAGAAGAATTGGATCATGCATGAATCTCTCTGACTTTCTGTCCCTCGGTCTCTCAGTCTCTCTCTCCGCTCATGAGATGAATAGATTATTAAGAAAGGAAGGATCGGTTGTCGTGGATGGGTCCCACTGCTGCTAGACAGACAGTCTCTCCATTTAAAACGTACAAAAAAAGCGCTCACAGTTGGCCATTGGTCAAATAGACTCAAAGCCAAATCACGAGCCTGACCGGATTCACTTAATGGTTTTTTTTTATTCAATCAAAGACAAGTCATTGGTATATCATTGAACTGTAAATTGGTCTGTTTCAAAGTTATGTTGTCAAAAACTTATGCAACTGACCAAGGGCAGTAGTGTTTACAACACAACTTTGGACATATCTCCTGAGTTCCCTAAGCACATAGTTTTGGACTCAAATTTGGCCAAGATCATCAATTGAACAAGATAGTGTGGTCGTATCAAGTGCTTATTTAGAATTAAGGGAACAGTTGAGGCGATAAGAAAAATTGCCTTCCGTTTGCAGTGTCCACATCTCTAGAAGTCCGTGGATTAAGCAATACACTAATAGAGTTAAATGCAGGGTTGAATTTTGCTCAAAAACTTGTCCAAGTCCGAGTGGAAAATTGCTATTGGATGAACACCAACATATTCCCAACCAATATTTGGGGAGGGTAAATTGAACAATGAAGGAGCCTGAGAAAGAGGAGAGGTGGACTTCATTGCTTGAACTAGCCTCGATTTACGAAGGTACCCTCAAAAGTTTCCTGTCACACACAGGTATTGGTTCATGTCCTGGCATGATAATGCGCAAACCTCATTGTTATAAGAAATGGGAACTGTTCAATGAATGCAGGGCCTTATCAACTTTGCTGATGAATATGAGTTGACAGCAACGTACCCGTGGAATCAGGCCCATTATTATGTCTATTGTTTCGTTCAGCTGGATCGAATTTGATAGACAACATTGATTTGGGCCTGCTTTCCTTCCTAACATCCCACAACCAGTCACTGAATATCTAATTGGCACGATCACACAAGTTCTTTTGGCAAAAGTTAGTTTGGAAGAAATTGGGTTGGAAATGTCGCTACATGGTTAAAAGCCATGGAAATAAGATTTACAGATGATTTTCCCTTTCGACCGCTTTGTTCTTTGGTTATGTCACTTATGTATTATAGAGCATAGTCTGTGTGGTCACCGACCCCCAAAGGGCGGAACCAAAATGTGCGTGCAATCGAGAAACTCAAGGCAACATATGCGGAGACTCTGCATTCGGTGGGGAGAGAAAGAGAACGGCCAGGATCTGAGCAGTAGCAGTGGACTCACTGGTAGGGAGAAGGCACAAGAGCGACAAGGGGCTTGCTGGAGGCTTACTAAAGACGACCAACCCAGCCCCTCACTCACTCCCCCTCCGCCCATCGGCCTTTCCTCTCAGTGGCCATTCAATAAGGGTGATCAGATTTGGGGTAAACGTCCTGAATATGGCACTTTGCGGCCAAACATCGCGATTTTCGCTATCACTTTCCCGATACAGGCTTCAAGTCCATTTCTGAAGAGAATACGACAACGAGTAAGGGTCATTTGCTGATCTAATATATGAAGTAGAATTTTCAAAGTATTTTGGCATCTCATACCTGATGTGCCGTATGTGAGGATATTGCTAGAAATTTTGAAAAACAACTTCCACTTGTTAGTGAAAATATATGGTGTAGTGGTTATCCCAGCTTCCTAGCACGAGCGAGTTTCCTGGTTCTATTCTCGTCCTCGTCCTTTTTCAGGAAACCGCTCACAGAACGAACAGAGGGAGCAACAATTTGACAACGGACATTGACACTGACAATTCGGATAACGTCGTGGGCGGCTTGGCTGGCCAAGTGTGGCTCAAGTCTCCCTCCAATACAACACCATATTTTCCGTAAGATTGGTTTTCTCCTCTCTCTTTCATGAAAGGAATCGAATGAGTTCGATGCCTTGTTTGCAGGGCATTACTCTTTTTTTGTTTGCATTAGTTGTCTTATAATGAATTAAGACATCTTGATTCACATGTTTTTTGCGGGCAATATACACTGGATAGTAATTAATAGTTGATTCCATGATTTTGTTCCGTCAAATTACACCTCGTCTGTGGGTGAAATAATCCCATCCGGGAGTTTTCTTGGACTAATGACTTGGTCACCCTAGCCTAGAATGCCTCACCAGATTGGATGGCCTGCACGGGTGGTGGGACAATTAAATTTAGCCAAAGAGGCCTTGTCGGCTGCCGGTACAATTTCTTCTCTGGGCTGGTCAGCCCCTGCTATTTGGGAGGATTCGAGACTTGCCGGTTGGTTTAATTTGTCAACTCCTTTCCCCCGTCCGGCTCTGCCTCCTCTGTCAATTTAGATTTTTCAGTTCTTTTACTTTTTTTCTTAGGTGTTAGGACATTAATCAGTATTTTTGACGAGCAACATTAGTTACTATTCTCATCATTAGCCCTCGAAAAAAAGTTGCCCTATATACATATAAAAAAAACAAATACAAGCTTACGAGTTTAGAAGTAGACACATAAACATCTTTAAATCTTTCTTTTAACAGTACCGTGACAAAAATGTCTGGTAATGGTTAGTAAAACCAGAAAATAAAGCAAACCAAACAAAAAATTCAAGTTGCTAAACAAAACTTCTGGATGGTGTTTGGAAGTAAATTGAGAAAGGCCCTAGAAGGAAATTTAGTTAAGAAGGAAACAGATGGGGGCTCAAATGACAAAATGGCTCAATGTGATCCCAAATGTGAAAAACCAAGAAAATTAAGTCGACTTTTAACTGAAAAGAATGCGGTAAAGAGAATAAAAGGGGCTAAGAGCGAGCAATGGCCGTCTTCTTTTGCATATTGAAAACTCGTTTTTTGGCATTTTCCCACCTTTTTTCCAACAATTTCTCACCTTAAAAAAACATTCGAGCTGAAAAAAAAACAAGTTTTTGAGGTCTATTTATACCTCACTCTTGTATTATACCAGGACTTCCCAATTTTGGACTCGATGACACTAGTCCTGGTCACAGGCCAACCAGGCTACTTGCCCTGGCCAGAGCCAGACAGCAGCCAGAAACTGGTCCTAATAGGCTTAGGATCTGGTGGCTCTAAATCTCGGACGGTCTCCTTTTGGCATCACCTTTCTCCCCTTCCTGGCCGGCCTCAAAGCCTGCCTGTCCACGATTGTGGCGGCTGTATTGGCTAGCTAGCTGGTGATGAGGCTTGTTGCTCTCCTTGTTCGAAAGAAGAGGAAGAGGAAAACTGCTGACTGTGCTTGCTCACTTTCCTGCTGGGCCAGGCCGGCCGAAAGTTGGTGGGCTGCTGGGTGGGCTGGTGGTTGGAAGAAGCCTGAGGCCCTCTTCAAGCGAAGAGGGCAGACCACCGTAAACAAGAACAAGAACACCAGAACAAGTACGAGTGCGGCTAGAGCGAAACGCCCTGATCGGCCCCCAGTCCGCCCTCGCCGTTGGACTCGAGAAGCACACGGTGGTGTTGGATGAGAGCCAGGGACAACTCCAACTATGAGACGCTCAGGGGTGCAGGCGCAAGTCTAGTGGGGCGGAGGCTATCATCGTCGATTTCAGCCCCAGCCATCTCCAAAGCCTGAGCCCGATCCCAAGTGGGAGTGGCGAGTACCCAGCCAAAGGCAGACGCACAGAAGGATAGCTTCAAAGCGGGCCGGGACATGCGCTTCAACTGAGTCGCACCCGTGATCGGCCGTGGGCCTGTGAGTGGAGAACGATGGCCCCGCCGCTCTGGAGGGGGTGGAAGTGGGCCATGTGCTTGGCCGTGACGTTGGTCGGGTGGGATGGAAGTGGACGAGGTGTACGGGGCGACCAGCACGTGTTGTTGGACACCACCAAAGAGGCTATGCTAGACTGGACACGCTATCCGTACGGTCAGAGCTCGGCCACCCCCGGGTGGGTCGAGGAGTCCTTTACCAACTTCGAGAAGGGCATCAATTGGCGGTCGTACGTGGTGTGCGACGTGGGCTACTCCAACGTCAATAATTGGCTGTGGACGCCCTTCATCACCCGCCACGACGCCCAGCGCATCTACATCGAAGTCAAGTTCTCGCTCCGTAACTGTGACCTCTTCCCCGGCACCGCCCTTCAATGCAAGGAGACCTTTAGTCTGCTCTACTACGAGTTCGACGCAGCTACCCGCCAGCCCCCGCCCTGGGAGCCGGAGAGCTACAAACAGATCGATGTGATCGCCGCCGACGAGGGACGATTCACCAACAGCAACGAGGTCATCATCAATACCGAAACACGCTCCGTCGAAGTCCACAAGAAGGGCATCTATTTCGCCTTTCGCGACCAAGGCGCTTGTCTTTCGCTCTTGGCCGTCAAAGTGTACTACCTCAAGTGTCCGGAAGTCACGGTGGGCTTCGCCCACTACCCGGAAACGGCCACCGGATCTCAGTTAAGCTCCATTCAAAAGGTGCCGGGTCGCTGCGTGGACAATGCCGTGGCTCGCCAAGTGCCGCATAACCTATGCAAGGCTGACGGATCTTGGAACTTTCACAGCGGCTCGTGTGAGTGCATGGCCGGGCATGAACCCTTGGGCGAAGACGAAAATCAGTGCACACCTTGTCGAATCGGCTACTACAAACCACAACCGGGTCAAGCCCGATGCGAGCTTTGTCCGGCCCATAGTCGATCGTTGTACGAAGCCTCGGTTGAATGTCGTTGCAACGACGGTTTCTACCGGGCCTTGGACGACGGCAAGAAGCGCCCGTGTACCCGTCCTCCGCAAGCGCCTCAAGGGGCTACCTATCACACGTTCTCCAATGGTTCAGTGCAGCTGGATTGGCAACCGCCCATGGATGAAGGGGCTCGCACCGACACCACCTACGAAGTTCGTTGCACCAATTGCGGCGAAGGCGGGCGCACGCCCCCTTCCTTCCAACCTAATCGCTTCCCAATAGCTCAAACCAGCGTGTTAGTGTACGGACTTCAGCCCGGTCAGTCATACACATTCGCTATTCGCGCTCTAAATGGCGTGTCTGATTTGACTAACACGAGTCTCAGCTCCGTATCAATCAACGTAGTCTTGGGCAAGAGCGGAAGTGAGTCCATGGTGCAGAATATCCGAGTGCTGCGGCAAGAGCCCAATAAACTGTTGTTGAGCTGGGAGGCCCCGCCCACAGCCAGTTCGCTCGACGACGAAGTCTATGAAATTCGATATTCACGGGCCGATGGCAGTGACAATGAAACTCTTTCCTTGATCACCAAACGCGATAAAGCCGAGATCGGAGACTTGGTCGATCGGGTTACCTACAAGTTCCAGATCCGGGCTCAAACGGCCAAAGGCTGGGGTGATTTTAGTCCGGCCATGAGTATCACCACTGATGGTTTGTCAGGAGGTGCGAATTCCATTCTCGTTTCAGAGAAATCCGAGACATTCTCCAAGTCTGAGATGACTGTGATTATTCTCAGTGTGATCTTGATCTTCACGATCTTGCTTGTGGTTTCCATCGGCTTCTGTCGTCGCCAACTGAAAGTGTCCGGGACCGGCAAGAAGGACTCTGACACGCTCAAATACCACGGTGTCGACAATGGGTTTGTAACCGAGTCGTTTCCAATCGTGCAAACTCAACTGGCGTTAGATTACAATCCCTTTTCACACAATAAAACCTACATTGATCCGCACACCTACGAAGATCCGAATAAGGCGGTGCAGCAATTTGCCAAGGAGATCGACTCCAAATTCATCACCATTGAGGCCATCATTGGGGGTGGCGAGTTCGGAGATGTGTGTCGAGGGCGCCTGAGCATTCCCGAGCGAGCGGATCTACTGGTGGCCATCAAGACGCTCAAGCCAGGAGGGGCGGAAAAGGCCAAGATGGACTTCTTGGCCGAGGCCAGCATAATGGGACAGTTTGAACATCCCAATGTCATATTTCTTCAGGGAGTGGTCACTAAAGCCAATCCCATTATGATCATCACCGAGTACATGGAGAATGGCTCCTTGGACACGTTTTTGCGCGCCAACGACGGCAAGTTCCAGGTAAGTGGTCGCCTTTATTGGGTCCAATTTTCGTCATTTGTTTGGTCAACCATCCACTCTGGACTTCAATCATTCCTTTCTTTCCCTGACTCTTAACAACCTATTTTAGGTGATGCAATTGGTGGGAATGATGCGTGGGATCGCATACGGAATGCAATACCTCGCCGAAATGAACTATGTTCACCGAGATCTTGCCGCTCGAAACGTGTTAGTCAATTCTCAACTCGTGTGCAAGATTGCAGACTTTGGCTTGAGCCGCGAATTGGTGGAGGATAACTTTGATGGAGCGTACACCACCCGGGGTGGCAAGATCCCTGTGCGCTGGACCGCCCCCGAGGCCATCGCCTTTCGAAAATTCACGTCCTCGTCGGACGTGTGGAGCTTCGGAATCGTCATGTGGGAAGTGATGTCCTACGGAGAACGACCCTATTGGACTTGGTCCAATCAAGACGTGATCAAGGCTATCGAAAGGGGCTACCGATTACCCGCGCCCATGGATTGTCCGGAAGCCATACACCAACTGATGTTGGACTCGTGGCAGAAAGACCGCTCTCATCGGCCCAGTTTTAGCTCGATTGTGAAGACACTGGACAAACTGATCTGCTCGCCGGAAACGCTCACCAAATTGTCTTCCTCATCCACTTCACCTCTCAACAATTACCATGCTCTCACCGCGAATCCTCGGACGTTCGCCAGTATCGACGAGTGGCTGGAATCTCTCAAGATGACTCGATATTCTACCAATTTTCATAATTTCAATATCACGGATATGTCTCAAGTAGCTCAACTCACCCTGCAAGATATTGTCAATCTGGGCATCACGTTAGTGGGCCACCAGAAGAAGATTATGAGCAGTATTCAGTCTATGCGTACAGGCATTGATGTATCAGAAGGTTTTCTGGTGTGAATTTATTTAAGTACTTCACCATGACGATCAATAGATCAACCAATAAAGGTAAACACTGTACACAATTATTTCTGGTTTCATCCATTCAGTTCGGGTGTAGGATTTTCGTGGAATATGATGAGTGTGTGTGTGTGTGTATGTATGTGCACCAATTCATTGCAACTGAGACGTGATCACACCAAGGAGAATCGGTCCCAAGAGTCTCATGAAAGTGGTGTTCCCAGTCATGCTTCCAGCTCGATTACAACCATCGAAATTGCAAGTGAGTAGGCAACCTTTGAGAACGTCTTCTTGGAATTTCAGTGTTCCACATTGGGAATTCATGTCCTCCAAGGAGCAAGTCCGCACTACCAAGGTCTCTTGGGTGGCGTCTAAAGAACAAATGGGCCGAAACAAATTAATTTGCCACGCCCAGGTGGCAGTTCATTTTGATGGCAAAGAATTTCAGGGACACAAGTTGGAGAAACTTTTATGTTTGTGACGAATTCCTTCTTCAGTGGAAGAGTGGTGGGGATCATACCCTGCTTTGAATATACGCTTTCCATTTGAACTAAAAACCTCTGTCTGGCTATATGATTGGTAAAAGAAAATCTGGCCTTCATGAATATAAAAATGTTCTGCATTTGTTGCTCGACTTAGAAGTTTGAAATTATTCGGACTACGTGCTTGTAAAGCGTTAACTTGGAAGCGATGAAAAACATGTTGACTTCTTTTAAAAGAGGCGCGACTCGTTGCCACCAATAAGGTTTGTTCCCCCTTCTTCCCTCCCCTACATCATAAAACGCCCTCGAGTGTCCATGAGATTCTTTCGAAGCGGTAATCGGCCCCAAAAGCAGGCGTGGTGGAACAAGCTGAACTGCCACTCTCGCTGGATTGGATTCGGATACATAACTTACACGAAGTCCCGGTGAGCTTGATGCAAAAATTGCCGGGAAACATGCCGACGTGGTTTTCTTTGGGCACCACACACCGCTTGTCCAATGGAATGAATGCTGGAGACATCGGGTCATCGCAATGAGGATTCGATCCGTTACGCGACGAACAAGTGAAACAATCAATGGCACCCCACACTGTGAAGCAAAGACTGTCATATCAGGGTTTGAGAGTTTACAATCTATTCTACAGTTGCGGAACACAAAAGGTGTAGGAGCTGTTCAAAAAATATTGAGCTCGACAACTCGTTCTAGTTCAGCAATTCGAACACTCCTCTGCAGAGATTTCGCGTCTTATGTAGGTCCTGAATAATGAGATTTGGGGACACAGCTTACCAGAATCTAAAAATAAGGCCAGGATGAACCCAAGCACGCCGAATAGGCTATTGACCTTCATAACTAGGACAACAGTTATTTATCCGCCTTATTAGTCAAGCGACAAACCCAAGGAAATGGCGTGAATTGAAGAGTGGCTCTGGTTGATGCCCCAATCCTTTGGACTGTAAGGCTTCCTTCTCTCCTCCCTTGACTAGATTCATTCTTAGCAACACTCGAAGAAGAACAAGGCCAGAACCGCACAAAAAGATCGGAAAGATTGAGAAGAAAGCCTTCAATTTAAATGCCATTGAGACCGAAATGAATTTGTCAAAGGGACTAAATATGCACACTCAACTTCAGATGTTCTTACAAAATGTAACGTTGATTTATTCACGCCTGTCTTGTCATTAGAGCAGGTTTTTAACATGATCCAAGTTTTGGTATTCGTCGTGGTTAAGGTTGACACGATGATGAGATCAAGTGGCTAGAAAATCCTTCAGCAAACTGGACCTGCGTTTCTCGGCGATGTCAATTTGATTTTCTAGGTCACCTCGGTCAGTGCTCTCAGCGTGCTCAATTTTCCAACTCAGGTTCTCGATCTCGGCCTCCAGCTGCGCTTGTTGGTATTCAAAGAGCTCTTTTCTCGGACAAGGCTCCATGTAATAGGCATAGGGGTACGTATATTGAAGAGTATATCGGCATTTGGCCAGCAAGGCGGCCGCATCTAGTAAGTACTGCCAATCAATCCAAGTACCAGATCCACCCATGACTTTGTCGTTGATGCGGTTTTTGATCTTTTCCGTCGTTTGTGCCTCCAACTTGATGCTTTTCGAATGATTTTCCCACTGAAACGAGAAAAACCAAGTCCTAATTATAGGCCACTCTTCTTCTTTCTACCTCTTTTGCGTTAAGCTGGAGGCAAATGAAATGAGAATATGCATGAACTTGGCCTGGGCCAGGTCCTTCATACATTTGGAACTTACTCGCTCAAAATAATGGAGGTATTTCTTCAAAGCCTCCCGGGCTTGAGCGTGAGCCGATTCGTGGGCAATGTTGGGGTTCTCTTTATATCGCGAGCATTCATAGTATTCCGAACCATGATTCCTCCAATCACCAAGGCACATCCAACAAAAATCATGCTTGCAGTTATAGCATTGCATGTGATTGCAACCCCCATTTTTTTCTATGCAGATATTACAATTTGGGCACTGCAAGACGAACGAGAAACATTATTAGGATATTTTCAACGAACAGTTCTATCTATCTTCATGAATAAACAGGACTAATGAGTCTAACTGATAAAACAGTGCTCGATTTTTTAGGCAGCATGACGGCTCTACATGCACCTTCAGGCGCTGTTACACCCATTCAACTCCTCTCTATGAATGTAATAATAATAATATAATGAATCAATCTTATGAGCAAATCTGAACGAAATGGACCAATGACTCAAGACAATTCACAATTTATTTACCGACATCGATTAAGATTCGGATTCACCCACGATACTAATTTGTTTATATACACAAGCCCAGAAGGTTGAAAGATACCAATCGAGTTCCATGAAGCCCCTTTTTCTATGTTTTTGCATTTTTTTCATTTTTGTTTCCAGTTTTGCCAATAATAATTGCTGTTAAACCAAGCGCACCCAAACCACCATTAATCTTTGGGGGATACACTTGTTCTCACATTGGCAATCAACTCTTTGTCTAAATGAAAACAAAATAACAGAATTGCAATAGGAGGAATCTTACGTCTTTCGTGTGGGCGGAAATATAATTGGCCGTTTCGCTATCATCCGCACATTTAGTCAGCCATCGACGAATGGTCTCGCAATTGGTCGGGGCGTGGTAATGGCTGCCACAAATGAAGCTGAAAGATGCCAACGGGACAGGTTAGGGCCACACATTCATTCAGCGAGGTTGGATTCGACTCACCAAAACACGGTTTTACAAAGCGAGCAAGTGCAACGCTTCGCTTGAGGTTTAACACACCGGATGAGGATTGAGCAATTCAAACCTGGACAAAACCGGAGTTGAGGATGGCTTCTGACATTTTCATGGAACATAACGTCCCGATATTTGCCCTGTATGTGGGGCTTGCGCACATGGCGCATCACAAACTCCTGTGGAGCCAGTAAATGACACTGATTGGACATACACGAGACGGCTGAAATAAAAGCCCGAGGTCAACCGTTATTGCCACCCAGCGAGCTCTAGCGGGCGAGTATCATGTCCGTTCATGGACTAGATGGCCCATCCCATCCCCTCCTTCACAGCCACTGATACTTACTCAAAGCTAGTCCCTGATCCATTTGGCACTCAAAG
Organism: Tigriopus californicus; assembly: GCF_007210705.1. Lineage (NCBI taxonomy): Eukaryota > Metazoa > Arthropoda > Copepoda > Harpacticoida > Harpacticidae > Tigriopus > Tigriopus californicus. The sequence continues at coordinate 8,278,418 of NC_081448.1, forward strand.
TAGGTCTCCCAACAGGCGGCGCAAAACGAGTGACCGCATTGGAGCGAGGAGAAGCGTGAGGCATTTTGTTCCGTGGCGCACACCTGGCAATACCAAGTTGGAGAGGCGGGGCGGAGCGCATCCAAGCGGCGATCATGAGCGGAAGACAACGCCGTAGAAGTGGGCGGCCAAGGTGGGTCGACCTGAGAGACGGGATGGGCGGGCGAAGGTGGACCGGCCACGGGTGAGACTAGGAGACGGTAACGGGGTAGATTCTCCCACGCTTTGGCCTCGAACCATTGAGATTGTTGAAGGGTCAATTGAGCTAGATGAAAACTGGCCTGGAACAGTGAAAACGTAAGCTATGATGATCTGGGCTTCCAGCTGATGGAGCCGCGGGGCGAGAGCGAGATACGGATCGATCACGGGCCTCCGAGCCGCTCAGGAGATGAACTCGAGTTCCAAAAAGTCCGTCTTACCTGAGCTTTCTGAACCAGGGCTTGCACCAGACTGTGGAGCCATTCTTCAGTTTGGGCGCGGGTCAGGCAATCGTATTGAAAGAATTCGGGGTCCTCGTTATTATTGAGCTGCCCGTGGGCCGGGTCCTCCAGGTCCTCGTTATAACTGTAATAGTAGTATTCGAGATCCTCTTCTTCACCTGAGGACGAAGATGACGTCGACGACGACAAAAGGGCTGCGGGCTCAGTGCCCGTCTCCGACGCCATGATAAGCCGCAGACGTGATTTAGAGGGTGGATCCCGCCTTATTCCACCTCTGGGAACGCCTCAATTTTTAATCCACGAAGACTATGGCCATGGAATGGAGCCAGGGAGGCAGGGAGGCTTCCCCGCCCACGGCCTCAGCCGCCCCCAGCCCGTGGGTTCGTGGCTCTTCCCTGGGACGAGCTGGGACGATGGCGGTAGATAGTTAGTTCCACTGCGGCTATGCCAGAGGTCAGGTTTGTCCGAGGACTGACTCAATTGGATGGATGGATGGATGGATGTTTGAATAGCGGATGGATGGCGTGGGCTTCGGTTTTGTTGTTGAGTGCTCTAGTGTCCGGATTGTTCTCATGGGCTGCCCATGATCAAGCCCATGATGACGGGATGACTGGATGATTCCTTGGAGGGTCCGGCCTCACCCGCTGGCTAGCTGGCTGGCTGGCTGGCTTATTTGCTTACTTGCTTACTTGCTTACTTCCTAGCCACTAGCTGACTTCTAGATCCAACTAGCTAGCAAGCAAGCAAGCTAGCTAGCTAGTGGCTGACGCTCTCTTTCCCCCGTTGTTTCCTCAGCCAGCCAGCCAGCCAGCCAGCCAGCCTTGATGCACTCGCTTGCTCTCTTGCCAGAAAGCAGCGGATCAAGGTGACCACAGAGACTCACCCACTCAGATTGGGCTGGCTACGGAACAGGAGGAGTTCTAGTGTAACAGCAAAACAGCCACAGACCATATAATGACTAGACCTCGCACAGCGCAAGGAAAAATGCGAACGCTTGCCTTCATCAGCTGGAACATAAATTTTGGTGTACAGTGACTCATGTTTTTTTCATCCGCCAGCGTGGCCGGATTCAGAGTGAGCTTGTCACTGATTCCGCGTTCTTGGAAGGCCCAGCGATTGTAGGTCGTTGGTACTGATCAGGCAGTCACCCTCCTCTTTTTCGCTGTACAGAGTTGTTGACACAAAATCCATTTTCCTCCGCACTGAGGTGAAAACAGCAGGTCCTCCACCAACGACAGGACATGAGTCTCACTCGGGTCTCACTTCGCAGTTCACAGACACGGTTATATGTATAACAGTGTGACCAGCCAGAGCATCATGAACTCGGAAATATGCGGGCTCAGTGTTTATTTACTCCATCAAGAGACAGGACATTAGTCGTTCCTCAATAAAAGAAACGAATTCCAGTTCCAGTTACTTTGGTTTACAATAGCAATTCGGTAGACAACCATTACTAATACTAAACAATTCACCTTTTTTAAATTACAATTTAAATTACAAAAAAAGCAATTTCAGATTCCGATTCTGAAACCCAAGAACACTCTCAGAGTAGTTAAGAGCAGGCACCATTTTCAACCCTGGCTTTCTTTGATCAAAATGTGTTATATGGATTTAGCAAAAATGGCAATTTCTGTTGAGCCTGACACACCTCAGATGTCACGAGATGAACGAAAAAAAATTAAAGGCCATTCTGGAAGCTGAAAAAGGAACGAGTAACCAGTAAAATACATACATACATACATACATACATACATACATACATACATACATACATACATACATACATACATACATACATACATACATACATACATTTTTTCTACATTAGAGCTAAATTGGATCCAAATTTTCTAATTTTAAAAATGTAGAAGACTCCTCATCACTTCAATGCTGAAGCAATAGAGACGCGTAAAGTACCGGATCGGATTTCAGCTGTGTGAGGTAGTCAGGCTGCGCCACAATCGCGGCAAGAACTATCATGATTTTAGTACATCTAGTGCTTCCAAATTTTCATTGACAAAATTGTACGCCATGTTTTGGAAATCGTTCGACAATTATTTTGAACCATTTAAGTTCAACATTCACTTGATAAAGATGACATTACGTCGCAAGTGATGAAAATATGCAGAAATTAATATTTGGTGCCAACTTTTTGCCATCAGTATGATGAGTGGTGACACTTCCTTCATGGTAGAACCAGAGGGCGCACTAGTATGAAATCCCAAAGCTTTACACCTCTCTATTGCTGATCATAGAAAACGTGATTGTTTTTACCCATTGGTTTGACTTGACTGTGGTGATATAAAATGGTGCGAAATCGCCTTGCGAGCGCGGATATGTTTCGTATTTGCTTTGAATACTGTACATTCCCAAACATTTTAGCTTCTCTCAATTTGAGGCCTGCTTCAGTCCCCCTTCAGTCAACATCTTTAGACTCTTTCGACCATTTGCAATCCTGCAGAAGTCATAGGACCCCAAATAGGCGAACCATATTCAATTTGTGGCTCAACAGTCTGCTTGTACAGAGTTAGCATAGTGATATCCTCTGATATATTCAACCACGCAACAAAGGCTTTACCAACTTTAAGTGAACTTCGATCATTGAACTTTCCATAACTTGGAAGACTACACCGAAGTCCTTCATAGACATTACCTGCTAAATAGCTATAACTTCATCATTTACCATCAAGTCAAGGGTCATTAAGCGGAATTTTATCCCGTCAAGGCCATATTACTCTCAGCAACCCAACAGTAGATATGATCTTGGACCTCCACCTGGTCACTGAAATCTTGACCATTCCCACCACTACCTTACTTTGTATCATCAACATACGATATAATGGCAAACTGGATACCAAGTCTCTGATGTGGAGCAATGAAGATGATGAATAGGAGAGGACCCAAAACGGAGCCCTGAGGAACATCCAACTTGACATCTTGTATGTCACTAAGGAATCCCTCGGCCTGGACTATTTGCTTCCTACCACGTATGAAACTTCTAAAACAAATGAGAACCTTGTCTGGATTCCTATCTCGTGGAGCCACTTAAATAAGAGCCCACGATCTATCTTGTCAAAGGCCTTGGAAAATTTAAGATAACCTACATCAACTGGCTCATGACAATGAGCGGCAAAATGTGCAACATACCAAAGCCTTTTAGAGACAAAAAGGTGCAAAAAAATTAAGCCCAAACTATGCAGAAAAGGGTGCAAAAAGGCCAAAAGTGTAACAAAAGTTTCTCAATCAAAAGTGAAGTACTTTTGGGCCGGCACCATTCAATACTTGACATCCATTGCTAAAAATTTAGCTTTTCTAATCTATATTTCGGCGGTAGCCTTTGATTTCAAACTTTGAATCCAATTCTAACGCAAAGAAAGTTCTGATTTCAACCAAAATAAACAGTTTTAGGCCAAAATTGACGAAAATTCTTTGTACACAATATGTCCGTCCCTACAGTCATGACTCTCTAGTCCTTCAATGACTTGGTTTATGTGCTCTATCAGTTGGGTAGTGCTAAAATGCCCCCAAAACCTCTGCTGCTATGTGGAACGACCTCATAGACCTTTAAAAATTCGATAGGTTTGAGAAAAATGGGCCTTTAGTTATTGAAGAATGACTTATCGCAACCTTTAAAAATAGGAACAGTATGAGTTAGCCCTAGAGCGGATGAAAACTTGCCCTGATCCAAGATTCAACGCATCAAGCACGAGAAAACAGTCGCAGGAATCTGTGAGCATCTCATCAGAAACTGAGATGTCACACCATCAGGACCAAGGGAACTCAAAATCCTCAAAGCCATGATGGCCTCTAAAGCATGCAGATCTGTGACTACGAGTTTAGGGAGCTCCTCAACTGAATTAGACTTGCCAACTCATCAGCCTCATCATTAGAGCAATGCTAAGCTCTGGGAAGTTGAAAGCCCACTGGAGAACATATCTCTATGCATTTTAACCACATACCTTACATTATTACCTCTGACTTCACCAACGACCTCAATTGGCACTAAAGGGTGTTTAATTTTCCTCTTAGATGTTACATAATAAAAAAAGGCTTTCGAATTCGACTTGACTTCTTGGACCACTTCACTTTTTTTTTCAATTCACCATTCTCAATGGAGTACGTTATTCTCCCTTGAATCAAATCCCATTTTCTTTGAAGGCTAACCAAGGCTACAAGATTCGAAATTGCTCTAAAGCCTTTTTGCCAGTTTGCAACGTTTTTTAGCAGATTATTCCCACCTTTTTGGAACAAGATTTTTAGTGACTAAAAACGTCTTATCTAGTAAATATGGCTAAGGTGCATCCATAGACGGTTCTGTTATGTAAACGTTCAAATATGTCTTTCCCGCCATTCGTACCCCTGTCATTATACCCACTCATGTTCCGTCATTCTGTACTCTTCTCCTAAACGTCAACGGGAGGTTTTTAAAAGAAAAAGAATAGACACGTTTCATTGGTTCAACTGCCTGGTCGTTCTTATTAAGTCCGGATACAACATGGCGCAGTCGGCAACCACCTAATTGATTGTGTGGACCGATCCTAGTTCCCCCACTTTCCTGGACTGAGGAATAAGACTAACCATGGGGCCGAAAGTTGAGGTCGACACTGTCTCAACGCTGAGACGTCGCCGCGGCCAATTCAGGTACCAGGCCCAAGAGGCCCTGAAGTCCTTGCAGTTGACGGCGACCAGACAAGCAGCGTTGGATCCTACCTCATGGGAGTTGTGGCAGTGTGTGACCTTGGAGAACGAGCTCCAAGACACCCGTGCTGACGTGGACACATTCGCCGAATCTCATATTGCGGTTCAATGTGCTGAGGGTGCGGTTGAGGAGGAGGAGGATGAAGATACCAAGATCATCCGGGAGCTTCGTTCCAAGCTACTTGTGATCACTCGTGAGATCCGGGGAATAAAGAATCAGTGCGTTGATCTAGCATCTCGTCATGTTGTTGGATCGCGGTCGGATCCTTCTGTGGAGCAAGTTTCACATTCGTTCCGGATCAATTCTTCACTGAAGCCTTTGCCCCTAACCATGGATGTGACCTTAGCAGACTTCTTGGTCTGGAGGCAGAAATTTGATGATTTTTACTCATCAAACAAGATGGAGTCTTTTCCAGTGGCAGAGCAACGTGCTCAACTTCGGGGATGTATGGATGTCGGCGTCATCCAAACGTTAGCCCAATACCTGGATGTGGATAGCGACGAGTCTGTCAAAGATGTACTCGACAAACTCCAAGGTCATCTGGCAAAGTCCATCAACATTGTAAGGAGGCGACATGAATTTAATAGCCTGAATCAAAAGGATGGTGAATCTTTTTGTGACTTATTTGTACGTCTCAAATTGGTCGGGAGTTTGGCAGAACTCAGAGATATTTCATATGAGGAACTCCTGACATCCCGTCTGATTATTGCTGTCTCCAGTGAAAGTCTTCGACATGACCTTCTTTGTATGGACAATCCATCATTGGCTACAGTTAAAGCCAAGTGTGAATCTTGGGAAGCCGGAAACTATAATCTGGCAGCGTTGCGAAGGTCTTCTTCAAAGGTGAATCAAACTTCGGCATACAAATTACAGAAGAAAGAACGTGGTCGCAGTAAGTCACGAGGTCGCGATTTGAAGTCTGGCCCGTGCAAACAGTGCGGTTATTCCCAGCACCTTGGGCCTGCATGTCCTGCCCGTGGTCAGAACTGCAGTGAGTGTAAGAAGAAAGGCAATTATCGTAGCATGTGTCCAGCAAAACAAAAAAGTGATGACCATAAGTCTGACTCAGTACGTGCTTCCAGTGTTCGGGTTAAACAGGTCAGGGCATCGGGCTCTACCCCAACGGCCGTGGTGGGCGTGTCTACCCTCGGGGGACCCTCGTTTCGGACCGAGGTCCTTCCCGATACGGGCGCAACTGATTGCATTGTTCCCTCTGGTCTCCTCCAAAGTCATGGGATAGCTGTGGACACATCAGTAAAGGCCGTCATCGAATCAGCAAATGGAACAAGACTCCGGTGTGATGGCGTGGTCGATCTCCAGTTAAGGTGGTTGAGTCATCAAGCCAGGACAACGGCCTATGTCAGTCCAGACACGGATGTGATGTTGGTTGGTTGGTCCACCATGATTGACTTGTCCATGATTCCGTCTTCGTTCCCATTTTCGGAGAGAGATGCCCTGGAGTGTGGAGTATCTAGATCGCTTGTGAAGAAGACTGACGTTTCCTTAGTGGGTGATGCCTCGGACCCATCCCAAGCGGAAGTTGAGGTAATCCGTAGCTCGCTCATAAACGAATTTTTGGATGTGTTTGACTCTACGACAACATTCCAAGCAATGAAGGGTCCGCCTATGCAGATTCACCTCAAGGACATGACAAACGCTGAACCCTATATGTGCACAGCTGTCCGGCCTATTCCTTATGCTTTTCGTGATAAGGCCAAAGCTGAATTAGAGTACATGGAGTCCATGGGAATCATTGAAGATGCAAGTGATGATCCCACTGATTGGATCTCCCCGTTCATGGCCTTGGGAAAACCAGACGGAAACGTCCGCCTGGTAGTGGATTACCAACATCTAAACCGTCATGTTCGTCGGCCTGTCCATCCATTCCCTTCCGTGAAGGACATCATGTCTGCGATCCCACCTGGGAGCCGATATTTCACAGTGTTGGATGCGACCAAGGGTTATTGGCAAGTGCCCTTGAGTAAGGAAGCCCGGAAATTGACCACTTTCTTAACTCCATGGGGACGTAAGCGTTTTTGTAGGGCCCCCATGGGTCTTAATTGCTCTGGGGATGAGTACTGTGCTCGTGGTGATCGTGCTCTCCTTGGTTTGAGCAACATCGTTAAAGTGGTGGACGATATTTTAGTGTTTGGCTCATCATTTTCGGAAATGCATAATAGTGTCCGCGCTGTATTGGAGAGATGTCGCCAGCACAAGATCACTCTCTCACCCAAGAAACTCGTGTTTGGCAAACGTGAGGTCCTGTATGTGGGATTTATGATCGGGGAGCAAGGACTCAGTCCTGACCCAGCAAAGTTGGCTGCCATTCGGAATTTTCCAAAGCCATCGAATGTGACCGATCTCCGTGCCTTTCTAGGCCTGGTGAATCAGCTGGGATCTTTCACACCGAATATCACTAAGGCTGTGACTCCGTTAAGATCTCTTCTTTCGACCAAGGGTGGATTTACATGGTCAGAAGATATCCACACGCCCGTGTTCAAAGATGCTTGTCGTGTGCTCTCGTCAGCTCCAGTACTTGCTCACTTTGATTCCACTCTTCCCATCCGTCTGATGACGGACGCGTCTTGTTTGCAGGGTCTAGGATTTGCCCTCCTCCAAGACCATGGCAAGGAGTCTCCTGAGTGGAAACTGATACAATGTGGTTCAAGATTTATTAGTGATGCCGAGTCCAGATATGCCGTCTGCGAACTCGAACTCCTGGCCATTGTATGGGCCGTTAAAAAATGTTGCATTTATTTACGAGGTGCCGAACATTTTGAGATTATCACGGATCATAAACCACTCATCCCGGTCTTGAACTCACGCACACTTGATGCCATAGAGAATCCTCGAATTCAGAGATTTAAGGAGAAGCTCTCCGGTTATGTCTTTACTGCTGCATGGGCCAGAGGTAAATTCCACTGTATTGCGGATGCACTAAGTCGTGCGCCCGTGGAGGAGCCTGAGTCGGCGGAGGGTCGTATTAGTGTCCTCCCTGATAGTCATGTTCGTGGAACAATTGTCAGCTCCATCCAAGTTGGCGAGCTGGACGGTGACCCAGCCCTTGATCTCTTCAAGATGGCTGCTGAAGTGGACGAGGAGTATCTTGCCCTGAAGGACTCTCTCTTAGACAAAACGATCACGAGCAGCAAGTTGCCCGTTGGTGTCCGTCAGTTCAAGAAGATGTGGGATTTTCTTTCGGTTGAGGAAGGCTTCGTCCTAGTCGAATCAAGAAAAATAGTCGTCCCTCCTACCGTGCGTCGTGACGTACTTCGTCTCCTCCACTTGCCTCATCAAGGAATCACAAAAACATATAATCGGGCCCGTGAATTGTTCTATTGGCCCTGTATGAAGAGTGATATCATTTCATTGACTGCATCTTGTGAGTTGTGTCAGATTCTCCGGCCATCCCAACCAAGAGAACCACTACAGTCAGATCCGCCCCCATCACGCCCATTCGAGTCTGTTAGTGTGGACCTATTCGAATATGGAGGTCGAACCTTCCTGGCATTTGTAGATCGTTACTCGGGTTGGCCGTACATGGATTCTTTCCCAAAGACACCAAATTCTCGAGAGATTGCTCGATCTCTCAGGCGAATGAATATTTTCCCAGTATGGAATTCCGATGAAGATTCGAACCGATGGTGGGCCACAATTTACATCGGCTGAATTTGCGAAATTTTGTGCTGAGGAGAAGATCACGGCTATAGTAAGTTCTCCGTATTACGCCCAGTCCAATGGTCACGCGGAGGCCGCTGTGAAGATGTTGAAGAATTTGGTCAAAAAACACTGGGAAAACGGCCACCTTAATCATGAGGCCTTTGATGCGGCTCTCCTGGAATGGAGAAATATGCCGAGAAGTGATGGCATGTCTCCCGCTCGGTGGTTGTTTGGCCATAGCCTTCGTACTCGTTTGCCAGCTCATCCATCATCATACCGCGAGATGACGACGGAGGACCGCACTTCAGCTCTTGACCGGCGTCAGAAAGAGTTTGAGAAAACCAAAGCCTGTTATGACGAACGATCTCGGATACAACCCAGCCTATCCATTGGGGACCGTGTATGGGTTCAGGATGCCCATTCAAGATTGTGGGATCGCCGTGGCGTTATTCAGGCGATCAGAAATAACGGCCGGTCATATGTGGTGGCAATTGGTTCTCGACGATATATGAGAAACCGTAGGTTCCTTCGTTTGTCTCTCTGGGAAGAGGGGGAGGAAGAAGAGGTGGCCAACGACGGTCCTCTTCGGAAAAGCACCCGGATAAAGAAGAAAACTGTCCGTTTTACTTTTTAAATTCAATGTCATTCAATTTGGGGGAGGTGTTATGTAAACGTTCAAATATGTCTTTCCCGCCATTCGTACCCCTGTCATTATACCCACTCATGTTCCGTCATTCTGTACTCTTCTCCTAAACGTCAACGGGAGGTTTTTAAAAGAAAAAGAATAGACACGTTTCATTGGTTCAACTGCCTGGTCGTTCTTATTAAGTCCGGATACAACAGGTTCCTGTTTCAGAATTGAAACCAGGTCAAGCTCCCCACATCCTTTTGCAATTAGAGGTCAATGCTCCTCTTTGAACTGGATCTGAGCCAGACCAGGCAGGGTCAGGCATGGATACAAAAGCTTATTGAAAATCTACAAACCTCAATAGATCATGTTTAAATTGTGTTACTTCCTAGTCAAATACCTACCCGCTGATTACACGTTGGTGCTAAAGCTTAATGCTCGACCTTACTCCTGATCGTGGTTCTTTGAAAACAATACTTTTTTGCTAACCTGGTATTGACATAACGTTAAGAGAAACTTCACAACCCATTAAAAAGATGCTGATAAGATCTCGATATTTGTAGGCTTTCCTGACGCAGAAAATGGCAGAAAATCATGCAAAAACGTGGCAGAAATTGACACAGAGTGGAAAAAGTTAGAAATGTTTTGACGCATTTACATCATCTTTTCATTATGCGTGCAAACATTTTCAATTGCAACAAAAGAGCATAATAAAGAAAGGAAATTCAAGAAAAATGGAATGCTCTGATTGTGAGCATTTTCAGGAGGGAAAATTAAGACAAACATTATAGCCAACCTGCACTGGGTACAGTCTGAACCTGTCTTTTAATTCAATTTGCCGGCTTGTTGAAGCTAGATATTGAACCAAGAGTTTAGTGCAGTGACAGAACTGCACAAAAATGACATATTTTTCAGTTTTGTAGCACAACTCACTCGATATTTGAAAATTCAATGGGATTCAAGAGAGAGTGCGTGTGCAGGTTGGCTACAATATGTCTTCTTTCTCCCTACTTAAAATGCTGAAAGTCAGTGCTGCCGCACTTCAATTTTTTAATGCTTCCATTGCTTCACATTCCCTAATGATCATGAACAGGGTTGCCACGAGGCTAATCTATATTTCTAGTCAAAACGACTTTTGATAGTGGTCAAAAGTGAGTGGGAGTGTTCTCCCACATTACATAAATTACAGCATATGTTGCTTTTGAATCAACTTGAATGCGCAAACCTACAATCATTCCTGAAGGTGAGATAATAATTCATGTTGCTCGTAGGTTATGACGACGAAGCAGGAATATCCCTCAGTTGGGACACACATCATCAGATGACAGGCCGAGCAAGAGAGGTGCAATCTGACTCCAAACGAACTAACAAACGGACGATGTGAATGACTCAGTGATGTCAACAATCAACTTTGGAAAAAAAAATTGCCATTTTTTAACATGTCATGGCAGAAAGTAGAAGAAAATTGCAGAAAATGGTGAAAGGTGGTCCAAAGTTGGCGCTGGTGCTTTAAATGCTTGACCAAAGTAAAAAAGAAAACCAGTCGCCAATGATATAAGAAAATGAAGGCATCATCCTTGGTTACAAATGTGGTCAATTAAGATGTGAACAGGTGGAAACCAACTGAAATTTGAGCAATTCCCAGCGTTGCCAGGTGGCCTCCGTAGAGGTAATAATTTCGAAAAGTGGCTACTTTTGAAACACAATGGCTACGAGAAAAACGTGCGGTCCAACCCTTTCATTGGCCACCAAGTGGCTACTTTTGAAATCCAATGGCAAGAGGTACAACCCTTAATTTGGCCTCCATGGAGCTACTTTTAAAACTCAATGATCATTTTTCACTACGGTTAGTCATTAGTTAGAACTTAATATCTGACATTTCTTTGCTTTGAACTTTATATGTATGTGTCTTTTCCTAACTAAATTTTTAAGAAGATAGGTTTAAGACATTTACTGAAATGTTTTAGAACAAGACAGGGTTTAATTTGAGAACTTGGGGGTCCATTCAATGGTCGAGCGACTTTAAGACTTGCCATTGCAGCAGCATGGTTTGATCAAATAAGTCTAGTATTTTGAAATGAAAAGGCAAAAAAACTCCGTCGATTTAACGAGATGATGGTACTTGAAACAGATATTCGAGATTGTGAAATGTAAATTAGGAGAAATATTACCCAACCGTGAGGATTTTGCTATTCTACTACTTGAAACTTCTCGGAAAAAAAACGAAGCTTCATAGTTTTCAGTGGATGCAGATGTGTATGAGCGTTTTTCCCACATCAAAGCTGTGAGTGAATGACATCAGCTAAAATGAGGTCATAACGGCCGTTAGTCAATGAGGAATGATTTTGGAGGTTAAGTGATTTTCATTCTTTTTTTTACCGCCGGCACTAAAAAAGTGATGGTTGCAGCTACTCGGGTAAGATTGGGCCGTTTGGCAAGGTTGCGGCTACTCAGGTAAGATTGGGCCAAAACAAGTATATTACATTTATTAGCAATACCATGGTCCCTATCACGCTTATCGTGATTTAGAATCACTGCAGAGACACCAAGGCATACATCTCATTCAAAATATTTTTAATTGCTTACTCGCAAATCCAATCTCGGCATTTCAAGCATCAAGTCATTAAATCAACGGAACTGATTCTCATCCTCTCACCCTGTCTGAGTGGGCAAAGCTGTGCTCAACCATGGAGTACTCCATGGCTCAAAGAAGCAAAAAGCTCTGTCGATTTAACAAGATGATGGTATGTTAAGCACAGAAATTTGCCAAGGAAGCAAGTAAGAATATTTTGAATGGAATGTATGCCTTGGTGTCTCTGTTTTGATTCTAAATCATAATAGCTATGATAGGGACTATGATATTGCTAATAAATGTAATAAACTCGTTTCGGCCCAACTTGTCCGAGCAGCCGCAACCCGGCCAATTGACCCATTTCGCTTATTTCAATGCCGGCGGTAAGAAAATATTGGAAATTACTAAACCTCTAAATTCATCCCTTATTGTAACGGGATTGCAGTTCCCTTTTCTAAAAAAAGGAACAAGTTACTGAATGAACTTTCTATCTGAAAACTGACTTTTCGCCTAACCTTGACTTCTCCCCGTGAAGTTGGCAAACAGCCATTTGGGTTTTACACATTTTATGGTCACAAATTTTTCCGACAAAGTCAAGAGGTGCTGAATCAATTAATATGTTAAAGGTGTTTGTTTTCCTTGTTTATTACGAAGTCAGATGGCAGCTCTCTTGCTCGGCCATCTGATTTTGGGTGCCCCAATTGAGGGATATTCCCACTTTGTTGGCAGAGCCAAAATTAATTATTGCCTCACACTCGGGAGTGACCATTTAAGCTGTTAAAGCAGCAACTCATGCTGTAATCAAACACCACAGAGAAGTTTGGACTTGGCTAGCCGGGGATCAAATCAGGATTCGCAAATTGGAAAGCGGATGTTCTACCAATACGGGTACCCCAGCAAGGCTAAATATGATAAAGGTATTCAGTGGTTTTTATTCTCATTAGTCTCTTGGTAATGCTACTAAATGAATCTGAGCGAGTTGTCCACAGAGGGTTGAGATTGAATTTGAATATTAGTTAGCTCTTTGTACTGGAGCGAAGCCTTTGATTTTTTGACTTTTCGCCGAACTCTCTTAATCTAGACTTGAGTCTTTTACTGGGCTCAAATTAAACACAAGAACTTGTAGAAACTCACCATCCTCCCTCATACAGACGTCCTCTATCCCATATAAATAGACTTGCATACAGACAATAAACAATCAGTACCTTTGCTGTACTCTTCTAGCTAGGGACCTCCAACTTGTTTCCCTACAAACTCATCTGGTTTTTACTAAGGTAAACAAGGCTAAAAAAATCATCATTGAAGTGGTGCTTCTTATATGGCAATTCATAATGGAGTAAAAATCCCGTTTCCTTACGAAATTTTTCCAAAATACAGTAAAAGACTTGAGTGCCCTCTGACTCACCCCAATACTAAAAACTCTGTTGGAAACTGTTGGGGACAGAGAAAGGCTTTCATTTTTTTGGAAAGAAGAGATGTGGACTTCATTGTTCGAACTAGCCTGGATTCTCGAAGGCTTGAAGGTGCTCTCAAAACGCACATTAAGCCTCTACGGTCACTAGAATTGACCC
>NC_081448.1:8292213-8311058 GCF_007210705.1 Tigriopus californicus
TTTTTTTTTCATGCGGGCCCCCCAGCAAGGGCGAATTAATTTCATGAGTTAAGAAATTGGCACTACATTCTGCGGCAGTGGGCCTATTCAGAACGTGCTTTATCAAAATATTCAAGAAAGTCTTCTCGATGACGTGTTCCTTGGTCCGCTCCTCGGGGGTGCAAGAGAAGAGAAGAAAAGTAAACGTAGTGTCTTCGCAAAAGATTTTGCATTCCATCCTTCAGCATTGACGACAATTGTGAATAGGTGATTTTCAATGATAGAAAGTAATCAAAAATAATTTCATTTGGGTCTTTTTGAAATCTGTCATTCCATGATTGTCCTCCGTCACCCTGACAATCTCCCTGAAGAGCTACTTTTTTCTTCTGGTCACTCGATCGCCAGATACGGTGAAAATGGTAGAATTCGAGTACCCGTCATGGCGTCCGTCATTAAGATCAAATCGAGCGGCCCGGCCCCTTCCTATGTCAGAGAAATGGAGTGACTCAACAAACTCACGCTCTGTACGTCGGAACGTACTCCCTTCTTTTCTGAGTTCGATCGAGAGGCTTAACAAAGGCTCAATAGACACACTCCCTCTTAGCGCCCTCCTTTCAGTATGCCCAAATGTTGGGTCCTATTCTCCAAGAACACACGCCCAGATCCTGTGTGCCAATGATTGGGAATCAATCATTCTGGGCTTCAACCCAGGAGTCCCAACACACTCCTACTCCCTGCCCTGAGAGCCTCTATTCATGACCACTTCTTCATATCAGAAAATATTCCGTCTACGGCCAGTTTCATCCATCTACCAGCTTTTTTTATCCCCTCCCGATTTCTTTCACCTTCAAAATACCTAGAATTTTCCGTCATCTGAGAGGTCTTACCGGGTCTTACCTCGGAGTTGGGTGCGTGGACGTTAGTCAATATGAAAATCCTCTGGCCCATGGATGCTCGTGCTGCGTAACGCGTCCGAGGTAAGAATGGTTAAAAAGCAGGCCTCTGGGCATGACTCGAAATGGGAGTTGCGTGGTCAATTTACAGAAATTTGCAGCTCAATTTAAGGCCTCTGGAACTCTCCATCAACACCGGGAATGTCAACCACCAAGCTGCATTGAACCAAGACATGTCGCCCGCATTGAAAGAGCTGTCCTTTTCAGAAGAGAGGAGGGTCCAAGCTTATACATTGTACCATCAAGATCTGACTAATGAAACACTCCAAAAGAGCCCACAGCCTCTGAGGAGCACAGAGTCATACCACTACCATTGATTGGAAGTCCAGAACTTTGATGTCTTTAACGGTATCGTCCCAGAGGCAGTCGTTTTTCATCATCACAAGAACCTGTAGTGCAGAAGGTTACAGTGATGTCCAGAAAACTACCATCCCCTTTTGCAGCCCTGGGCGGAACTCGAGATGGACGTAGCCTTTAAGAAGGTGAAGAGCAAAGCAACTGCAACATGTGGGATGTCGCCTTTGTCGCTTTCATTTGTCTGGACCTAAGTCTAGCTCTCCAAGAAACGTGCCAAAAACACATCAGCACCTCCCTCCATTCCTTTTTTGTCCCACCAAAATGGATAGTCGATCGAAGTCATCTTCATTCACAATAAGGGTCCATACGACCATCTTGCTTCAGAATCTCGTCCTTGATGTCCAACCTACCATCACAGCTGTCCATTCTCCAGATTCTTTCTGTACGCATGTCTGTATGTAGTAATTCATTCAGTTTTATATATTTTAAGCAATAAAAGACTAAGGTAAAATGAGTATTTTTAATTAATCCCAGATGTTTGGTTTGGTTTGGAAGAACATTTCAATTGACCTCTGATTTGGATAAAGACCTTTATTGGATTTATAGGATACAATGAGAACATAATTGGTCGTACAAATAGATGGTGATAACATAGATATAACCTCTGCGATTGGGCTCTTAAATCTTATTCGAAAATACGGGCATGGATGGTATGATGTGTCTAGAGCTGAGGTCGAGGAGTAGGTGGATTTAAAAGAAGGCCCGGATTAACAACAAGTCCATTGCCTCCGATCAACAATTCTCTTCTCTCAAAGTGTCATGGGCGAAAAGAATGCTTA
The DNA here is from genome assembly GCF_007210705.1 of Tigriopus californicus. Classification (NCBI taxonomy): domain Eukaryota; kingdom Metazoa; phylum Arthropoda; class Copepoda; order Harpacticoida; family Harpacticidae; genus Tigriopus; species Tigriopus californicus. The sequence continues at coordinate 8,294,282 of NC_081448.1, forward strand.
GGAAGACAGGTCACTGCTTCGATCGGAAGTACTTGATAATCCAGCACCTCTCCATTCTGGGAATTTGAGAGCTTGTATCAATTGCCAACATAACACGAGGGAGGATCAATCCGGACACCATGACCACCATTCAAGGTGTCCAAGCAAAGTCAATCTTCAATAACATGGTCTTGGAGAGAGCTCTGCTCACTTGTAAAGTGACCTTGATGAAACCAGGGTGTTTTCCAATCTCAAATCATTGATGTTATGGTGTTTGTTACTACTTTCCCTTTGCGGTTGCCAATCGACATTGGACAGCAAGATCTACTGATTAGTTTATTCTAACTCCTTCCCTAAACATAGATACCGACAATGTGAATAGATTGCTTGAACAAAGAACATAGATCTAATACATGATCGAGTAGATTAGCTGTTTTTGGCAACAAGATTGAATCACCTGTAGTGTAAATGAATGAATAAGATGGATCTTCACGATTCAAACCCAAGATGTAATCCTGGGATTCAATCTTGGAGATTCAAACCTGGACTTCCATCCTAGTGTAAAGGTACCCTTAGCAAACAGGTTTGGAAGGACTCCGAGACACATTACCATGAATGGCTTTTAAAAAGCCAAAATCTAATATTTGCAATCGGCATTGCCAATCCACTGAACAATCAACTTTTGATGAAGTTCAAACACATGTTCACTATAAAATCGATATCTTTCCATACACAAATTATCATTCCTAAGTTCAAGAACCATCTACAAACACCATGATCAAGTCCGTCATCTTTCCCATCATCTTGGCCTTGTCGGGCATGACCTTGTTATCCGTGGCTTCACCCGCTCAACCCGAGGATCCTTTACCCGATGATGTTCAACAATACGTCCTTACCGAGGTCAAACTGGTTGAAGGTGTTGAGGCTGATGAGGATGTGGACGACGACGAAGAGGAGTCCAACAATGGGGTCCAAGACAGGTACGTGCTTATCCACAACTGTTCTTATAGGTTGAGAGACTCATTTGAAATTCTTTTCGGGGTTTGTCATTTTCAGGATCTTGCCCAGGGTTTGGTGCCGATTGAAGTGCGCTCCCATTTGCATTGCTCAGCCCAATGCTACTTGTGTGTGCACCAAGACCTTCCTCGGGATCTTTCCCCTCTTCACCATCAACCTTCCATGTTGCTAGATGATGCTGGACCTGTCTTATTTCTTTCGCATTAAAACTTCAAGACAAATCATGAAAAATAGACAATAAATCACTCATACTGCAGCAATCATTTCAATTAGTTTTAGATATCTGGTATTTGTATCTTACGTGCTTTCATCTGTTGAATGCCCTCAAACAGGTAGGTGTACTACTGTGAGGCGACTGTGACTAGTGTTGGGGCGAGTTTGGCAAAAGACTCGAGTCCAGCAGAGGACTCAAGTATTGTACTCAAGTCGAACAAACACCAAAACCTCGCCCTAGCAATAGTTCTATTTCCACATGCAAACCGGGTTCAATATTGGTTTTCCACCCTAGTGTAAAGTCGCGCCCTTAGATGACCAACTTCAGTCAGTCTTCTCTAGCCCGGTGGGATGGAACCAATCTGAGTGAAATGTAAGTTTTCCGGCTTGGAAAAGGATCTAACAAAGGTATACACTTGGGTTAGAAACAATCATATTTCCTTGAATGACAGCGCGTTTCGGCTCATGAAGTAGGGGGACGTTTAGGCTAGCTCTGACAGGTTCGTTTGTGTTGAGTCTTCTCCCCTGGGATTCTAATGTTGCTAACGCTGAACCTTTAACGCTCTCTGAATAAAGTAATGAGATCAGTTCCAAATCAAACAGTTTGTTTGCTGGTACCAGCGTCAGTTATGCAAGTTTGGGGCTTCAAACACGTTTTTGAGAAACTCACCCTTCTTTCACATTGCTATGTGAGGAAAGGTCGGTTTCGCTAAAACGTGTTTGGAGCCCCAAACTTGCATAACTGGCATTGGCAGGCAAGTTTGTTTGCTGGTACCAGCGCTTGCCTAAATGTCCGAATGGAGCGTTTGTTGAGGCTCCAGTCATTTAACTGGACGATACAAATATCGAAATTCAAAGAGTTCCGTCTATGATAGACTTAGGGGTTCAATTAGGAGACAATGTTAAATTTACTGAGCATATCCATGAGAGAGTCGTCAAAGCCTACCAAACCAGCGGATGGATATACTGTACGTTTAATCCTAGGGACGTGATCACCATGCTAACTTCGTCCAATCCCAACTCGGGTATGCCTCCCCTATTTGGGCTCCAGTGACCTCAGCTGGGCTACATAAAAGTAGAGAGGGTACTACGCTCTGCTACCCAAAGTATGACTGGCATAAACGGCTAAAGTAATTGTGATAGACTTAAACGTCTTTGACTCTGCAACATAGAGAGCAGATAAGAGAGCTATTTGACAATTTATGCCTTTAAATGCATTCACGGCCTGTGTCCCAATCCAGGGATTAACTTTAGTCTCAATAAACGACGAGGTATCACATGCGAAGTTAGGCTGAGGGTTAGCCCTGGAGAAAGTAAATCTTCTCGTACCTTGAAATCAATTTTCGTATTGCTTAGAGCACCTACCTGATTCATTTTATTGCCATTCCCCCACATTCTAGTTTCACCAGGGATGGGAAATTATTAAAGACCATTTTCGACCACCTTTAAGAAAATGGTGGCAGAAATTGGTCCAAACTAAGTGGCAGAAAATGGAAAAAAAGAAGTCTTCTGACACATTGAAACCACCTTTTTATTATACTTACAGACGTATTCAACTCGTTTTCATGTCTGATTGTAGCCTTGACATGCTGGGAGGGGTTTTTCGCGTTGAAGCAAGACACAAATCAAGAAATATCACTCGAGTCTGAATAAGTCAAATTCCGCAGTCTTGTTGACAATGTCAAATTGGCATGGAGTGAGTTTCAACCAGAAAGTTATATTTTTTAGTTTGGAATCATGTCAGGGTCAGTAAATACTTTTGCGTTTTTAACTTTTAACGATTTAAACTCTTTATTTTGCAACAAATGTTAGAAGCACGATTCTAACTTCGAAAAATAACAGACATGTGTCCTAGTCTCAAAGGACGTTTGAATGTCAATCTGACCTAAAACAAGGAAAAATCAAGTCTGAAATGATGTGCTTGGAAAAAAGTCAGTTTTGCCACAATGCAGCATGTTTATGATACGGCAAAACGAATATTTGTTAATCTAATTTGATTTGATTAAGCAATTGACTTAGATCGAGAATTTCTTACTCAATTCTGTCGAGGAACAAAGTCCATTGCTCAAAATTCACGACTGAAAGCCACGCCGCAAGAAATAATGCGGCAGTAAAATGCCACTACGATAATTTTGACAGCCCTGCTGCTACAGCTAAACCACGGTCAGAGTCTCCAAATATCGCGGGTTTTTTTTTGCAGTTTTGCGCTTTTGACCCAGCGTTTTTCTTGAAAATTTATCACTAGTTATTATAGCTGATTCCTGGACATACTTCACACCTAAAATACCCAGACACAGAAAAAACTGTTATGTAGAAAGCTATTCAAAGGGATTAAAAAATGTTACATGAATGTAAACTGAATGCGAACATTGATCCAGCAAATTTCGAAAAAAAATCTCGACCCTGTGTTTTTAGGTCAGAGGCCTCATCTGCGAATAGATACTTGTCAAGACATTGAAATTACTGGTTCCATCGATAAATCTCCTTTTTGGAACAATTAACATGGGCAAAATACTAACCAAAGTCAAAATGGGACCTTATGTAATGGGGCCTGGTGTACTGAATGCAAACATTGATCCAGCAAATCTCGTAAATTTTTGTCGACCCATGTTTTCAGATTTGAGGCCTCATCTGCGCATACAGACTTGTCGTGACATTGAAATTTCTTGTTCTATCGAAAAATATAATTATTGGAACAAATACCAGAGGCAAAATACTAACCAAAGTCAAAATGGGGCCTTATGTCATGGGGCTCTGTGTTACTAGTGTGTCCTAGAGCAGGAGTTGTGAATCTCGCCAGCCATCACATTGTCCGTAACTAATTCTGTGTCCAGTCCATATCAGTTTGGTTTTCCTTATGTGAGTGTGGTTAGCGTTTAAAAGTGTCCATGAGAAAGGTCTTGAAAGAGAATCGAACTGGGAACCTCTCTCAACATCATGCGTTTCGCTTATTTTTCACCGCTCATGGATAGTTGAGCAATTCCTTTGAAAATTCAATATACTTTTGCACTGGCTTGCCCCCCCGCACGTGTTTGTCTGAGCAAAATTCAAAATGAAAAACCAACAGAAATATCAAAAGCCAGCTGACTATCACAACCCTGGCCATCGTCAAGGCCAACAAAGAGACGAAAAGGCCATAGCAATGGCCGATATTCGACCTTAGGCACCCTTTAAAGGCCAATAACGATCATAAAGTCTGATCAAGTGGGACATTGAAGCAGAAAAAGGAGATGACGTCTTCGCAAGCGGAGAAATCACTTATGTGTAGTACCCGAAAGGTATCTGGTTCTGAACGCCTTTAGAAGTATCCATGAGCTTTTTGCCAGTCCAAGTATTAGGTTTAATCAAGTCACATAGAGAAAAAGAAGTGACTCAGTTTAGATGGGAGTCGTTTGTACGCTTTCAACATTTGTTGTATTTCTGAAGTTGAAAAAACTAACAATTATTCATTGCATCATAGACTTTCCAAAAAAAGGCATTTGACTCAAATAGATCATGTTACAAATCAATTTTCTTCCACTGACCGTTTATTTGACTGTTAACTTGAATATAGAAGACAGCGTGTAATTGACCAAAAGGCAATCCAATTATCAAATATTCCCAATCTAGCCAAGCGGTCAAAGAGGCAGCGCTAACAAGGCAAGAATCCTCTCTCCAGGTGTCGTGGGTTCAAACCCCGGCGCCGGAAGTAATCCTTTCAGGGAGCTGGTGTAGCGGAGTGGTCTAAGAGGCAGTGTTAACAAGGCAAGAATCCTCTCCCTAGGTGTCGTGGGTTCAAACCCCGGCGCTGGAAGTAACCCTTTACAGGGGGGAGATGTGGTGTAGTGTTTAGTGCAGTTTCCTAGCATGAGAGAGGTTCCTGGTTCGATTCTCCTCCCCAACCTTTCTCAAGGAAACTTTTAGACGCTAACTACACCCACAGACAGAGAACAAATCTGATACCGGACTTGAAACGGCCTATCGGAATTTGGACTTGGATGATGCGATGGCTGGCTTCGCTGGCCGGGCGAGGTGCACCCTGCGACCCTAACACCCCAAACCAAATAAAGAAAAAAGGGGGCAATCAATGGGTGGGTTGGGCAGAGTGAGGTTTTGGTAGTAGGAGAATTGGGACATAGAAGCAGGAAAGGAAGATGACGTCATCGTCAAGTTTTGGGAAGTTACTTGCATTTTTGAGGCTTATTCGTTCTTTGTTAAGGGATTAATTAGAGTCCCAGTTCATCTATCCATAAAAGGAATGGTTCATGCAGCTTTGTGTTTTAATAAACTGTCACAGTATTACTCATTAACGTGCCTAAAAATCACTTTTCAGCTGAAGAAATATATTTTTGGACTTATTTTTCCTACTAGAGAACTTTCTATTTTTACAAAAGACTTTTTGAAACCTTAGAAACGTTTTTGGNGCATTCGTCCATATCATATCAGGATGATGTACTCGATTGTGCACGGAACAACACCTGCAGCCTTAGTACCTGCCTAACCGGATATTCCTCCAAGTACTTGCTACTACTAAGAAACTCCCCGACACACACAAAGAAGCTTGTCCTTCATTTTTCCTCCACTTACCTCGACCACCATTTTACCTTAATAAAGTTAATAAAGATAAACTACATCGACTGATTCATGGCTCTCCAGTCCCTCAATAACCTGCTCTATATGTTCAATCAGTTGGGTAACCGTGCTAAAATGTGCTCGGAACCCATGCTGGCTAGGAGGAAGGACTTCATGTTTGATGGAACCTCCATAATTTGTTTTCCATAATTTGTTCAAGTTTCTAGTACTTTTGGCTTAGCATCCCTCAAATAACCTTGCTATCAATAAACATGGTAGCTTTGTTGAAGGAACTTTCTGAAGGGGCCAGGGGCTGTCTGGAGCTGGTTTTGGATGGGAAAACTCCGTGCTCCATTAATAAGCCTTACATTATGGAAGCCTTAATAGCTTGGGTTGGTCACACCCAGCCACCTCTTGACTGTGGGATGAACCAGTCAAGTGTAGGCAAAAGGGACAAAGGCACTGACACTCTTAAATTGATAGAAACGCCCCTTGTAATCAAGGAGGTCATAGAGGTCAATGAGAGCAAAGTAGAGAATGCTCTCGAAATTTGCGATGTCCATAAACGACAGAGATGCTAAAAGGCAGGGAAAGGGTGCAAATTGGCCAATCCAGAATGGTGTCCCAAACTCAAGTTCCATGAGAAGGGATGTTTCACACAAGGATGTAGCTATTTCCACCTGTTTAAGTGCATGAGATCATTGAGGCACAAGGTATGCCTCAATTTCAAATGACCAAAGGCCCATCTCAGGGGCATTAGGAGGAAGAGACAGTACTTTTCTCAACCTCATTGCCAAGTCTCTCAACAGACTTACCCCACCGCTTTTCTTTCCCCTTCCCTCTTTCCCTCCCACTGTTCCCCTACCTCTCCTTCAACCTCATTCCCAATTCCTCTAACCTCTCTTCTGCCAAAATTTTGCAGTTTCAGAATCATTTTAAGGTCACCTAGTTACACACTCACTAATTACTCTAATGATGAGTATGTTGAGCTTAGCGAGGCTAGCCAAAATTAAGTAATTAGTTGATCTCATAGTCACAGATCAAGATGCTTTAGCGGCCATCAAGGACTTGAGACTCTCGAGCTCTCCTGGTCCTGATGGCGTGACATCTCAGTTTCTGATGAGATGCTCACTGGTTCTTGCTCCTGTTTTCTCGTACTTGATGCGTTGCATCTTGGACCACGGCAAGTTTCCCTCTTTTCTGAAGCTAGCTCATGTTGTTTCAATTTTCAAAGGGGAGATAAGTCGCCCCCCCATTAACTATAGGCCGATTTCTTTCACTTCGAATATTGCGAAGGTGTTTGAGAAGATCATGAAGTTCAAACTTGTTGAATTTCTTAATATTCATGAGGTCCTTCCTCCTAGCCAATATGGGTTCCGAACACATTTTAGCACGGTTACCCAACTGATTGAACATATTGAGCGGGTTATTGATGGACTAAAGAGCCATGAATCAGTTGATGTAGTTTATCTCAACTTTGCCAAGGCCTTTGACAAGGTAGATCTTGGTCTTTTAGTTTACAGGCTCCATGAGATTGGGATCCAAGGCAAGGTTCTCAATTGGTTAAGAAGTTTCATTTCTGGTAGGAAGCAATTTGTAAAGGTTGAGGGGTCTCTTAGTGACATACATGTACATTTTGGGTGCTCTCCTTTTCATCATCTTCATTGCTCCGCATAAGAAGCTTGATAGTAGGAATGTTCGTATCTCTTCCAATGCTGATGATACAAAATTGGTAGTTGGTAGGAATAGTCAGAATTCTGGTTGTCTGGTAGAGATTCTAGACCAAATCTACTCTTAGGTTGCTGAGAGTGACGTGCCACTGAATGGAATGAAATTCCGCTCAATGACCTTTGGGTCGACGCCATTAGACACTCCACTATTAAATGATGGAGGTAACGGCATTCAGCAGGTCTCATCCATGATGGAAAGTTCGATGAGCATATCCAGTTGAAAGTTGGTAAAGCTTTAGAAACATGTGGTTGGATATGTCACACGTTTAAGTCTAGAGATAGTATCGCGATGCTAACTCTGTACATGCCAATTGTCCAGCTTCATCTTGAATACGCCTCGCCCATTTAGGCCCCAATTAGCTCAGCAGGTTTGCAAACGCTCAAGCAGGTTCAAAGATGTTTTACAAGGAACATTGAGGATATGAGAGAGCTCCCGTATTGGGAGAGGTTAGAAAGGTTGGGATTGTACAGTGTTCAGAGAAGGTACGAAGGGTATCTGATACTGCACGTTTTCAAAAGCATTCATGAGCTTTGTCCTAACCCAGGATATAGGGCCAATTGCAGCACCTTTAAGGCCTCGAGAATACAGGGTAGTTAAAACAATGAAGTCCACCTCTCTTCTTTCTTGGACTCCTTCGTTGTTCAATTTGCTGCCTTCAAATATTCGTAGGGCGTGTGTAGGCGTTGATCCAGTGGCAGGATTTAAGTCAGGCTTGGACACCTTTTTTAACTAAAATTCCCAATCAACCTTTTATTCAAGGTTTAGCCAGGTCAGCCAACTGTAATTCGTTGGTCGATCGAATAATATAAATAGATCAAAGTTAAGTAAGATTATTGTCTTTCTTGTCTTGAAGTGGTGGGATTCCAATCCCAGTAGCGGTAAGGAAGTCCTCAAAAAATCTCCAAAGGTTGGTTTACAAGCTTTAACTTCAATAACTATTCATAATTTTTAAACCGTAATTCAAGTCATTTATTTTTACTAAGCTATATCCCTACCAGCAAAAAGAATCATTTGTTGCTAAAATGTAAGCATTTTTAAACCATAAAAATATTAAGGGTTAATTTACCTTTTTAGAAAACAGACAAATCATGTAAGTAATGTTTTTAATTTCCGGCAAGGTGAGGCAACCTAAGCCCATGTCATCAATTACTTTATTGACATGTAAACCATACATGGCGATGTCTCCTTGATAGGAATATGAATTGCCAGTGGATATAAAGCCCATTGGTACTTGCACAAATTTGTAGCGAACAAATGGATTGATGAAAGTTGTAATGCTTTGTGAATCTGGATGTAAACTCATAAATATCCTTTCACCAGGGCTAGTTTGGCAAAATATATGTCTTTGGCCGAAGTTTTGGTCTTCCAAATCACCTCGGTGTTCAGCTTGGTCAGGTCGACGCAAAAACGGATTTTCCCATTGGGATTGGGTGCAATGACCACAGGGTCACAACATTTAGAGGGTTTGTCCCCAACAGGAGTGATGATACCACGAACCTGCATTATTGAAGCTCCTTGAAGGTGAGATCATGTATGCGGTAGGCGATCTGGCGTGCTGCATGGATGGCAAAAGGTTTATAAAAGTTTTTAAAAAAGGCCAGCTTGAAAAACCCCAAGACCCGTTTTTGGAGCAAAAAAACAGGAATCAGTTCCATTTTTTTTCGAAAAGAGTTGGTTTCAGTTCCAGTTCTAGTTCTAAACACTAGCAACAACTGAGTCGTAACCAGAGCATTAGTAACTAAACTACAAGTAATGAAATTACAGTAATTCGTTCCTTTTCTCGAAAAAGGAACTGTAATTGCATTACATTTTAAAATTGTGTAAATGAAACGACCCAAAATCTACATGAATTACTCGTTGCTCGTTCTTTAAATTGTAAAAGTAATTGTAACGAGTAACGCCTTTACATTTTTTTCGAGTAATGGGTGTGTAACGAATTACTATTCCTGACTAATGTAACTGTAACTGTAATTCGTTCCTTTTATTGAGGAACAACTAATGCCCTGGTCGTGACTGACGAGTTTCGCACCGGAATGCTTGCTTTTCAGCTTCAAAACCCTAATATGGAGCTTCCAACTTGAGTGGAAAAGGGACGATACAGAAACCTGAGATCAGGAGTGAACCAGCCTTTGTTCCGAGTCTAAGAAAAGCAGGTCTAGATTTTGAAATTCAATTTAACAATTATGATATGACATCAGTACACCCGTTTGCTCCATTATTGAGGTCCTTTAGGCCAAAGAGTTGGCTCTCCGGGTCGCAAACAGGCAAGATGTTGTCAACACTGTTTGCTGCAGTTCAAAAGCTTCCTACATTCACAAATACCTATGTGTTCTAAAGAGATTATGACAAATCTTGCAAGCTTATGCTAAACACTTTCAAACAAACTTGCTCACCATTGAGTGATTTTTCGGAACCCTGTGAGATGATGCTCATTTTTGATGACACAGGGACAAATATATCTTTGAACTATTTAGAGTTGTTTGCAAATAGTGTCACATAGTATGAACAACAAAACATTTGCAAGATTATTTTATTAGATCAGATCTATCAGATGTTTCTTAGGCCAATTTAAAAGTGCAAGTGCCTGATCATCCAACAACGCAAGATCAAGGCACATCAAACGATATTGCAATAACACAATTGAGCAATTTGTAACAATATTTTCTTTGGTTTATCTCCTTCATTACTCAATACGTTTAGACAGATAAATGGGCAGCGCCATAAATCAATTCCTATCAAAAATTCCACTCTGCGCATACACGGAACGTGACCTACCAGGGATAGAATTCACGTTGCTGACAAATACGTCTTCTCAAAGATGCAATGGCCGTGCAATCTCAAAGGACTTCAAACGAAGGCCCTGTCTCTCATTTTCTAGGCTTGTTTCCATCCTTTTTCTTCTTTCCAAAACACGTTCCAGATCAAAGATTCTGCCACTACCCTGTCAACTGAGGTGGTCTCGTACTTTGAACTCCAAATATTCACATGTTCATACGAGTGATAACAAGAAAGTCAAGTCTGAATTATTTTACCTTAGCTATTGAACACTTCGGGGCTTGCATGTTTCTCACGTGAACTGAAAGTAAGGCTGTATTTGATTCTCACTTCTTGGGGTGAGCAAACTTCTTTGTCGAACGGCACAAAATGAGCCATCCAGGGAATAATACTTAGCCTTGAATTTGGTTTAGTAACGAAGGGTATCAATGAATAATCGTGACTCATTTATAGAAGTTTTGTTTTTGTTTTGCGTTTCGTCTGTTATGCCAACATTTAATTGACGTTTTCAAATGTGATTCAGTTCTTCATTTAAAGATAACCACGAGACAATTCAACCACATATTGGGACATTGAAGCAAGAAAGGAAGATGACAAAGAATTCGCGATCTTGCTCATTTTCTCCCAGCACGTTGGTGTAGCCACTAGAGAGAATAGCATTCTCGACTTGGTCTTTTCCAATGACCCTGATCTGATCCAGTATGTCCATGTGACACCTACTAATCTGTCAGATCATCATGTTCTTGAGATAGGGTCGACCATTACTCAAAAGCCGGCGTGCTCTAGAGTAAAACCGGTCAAAAAGGTCGGTTTGGCTAAGTTCAAGTTCAAAGATGAACATTGGCCGTTGATGATAGAAAGATTAGAAGAACTTGACCTGATTTCAATTCTGAAACAGGAATCGACATTAGAATCGCAGCCATTGATAAGTTAGTTTCAGTTTTTAAGGAAGTTTGCTCCAGTTTAGCAATCTCTGAATGTGTTCCGAAAGGTGGTACACGGCCAAAAATTCCAAAATATAGGAAGACTTTGTTCAAAAAGAGTTGCAAACTAGCAAAAAGGCTGAAGAGCACTTCGAATCCAGTAATTGTGGATAGTCTCCAAAAAAAGTTGGACGTAGTTCAGGTAAGATTAAGGCCTCCATCGAATATGACCAGTTACAAACTGAGAGTAAGGTGGTTCAGGAGGTCAGGTCGAATCCAAAGGACTGAGCTGGAGAGCCATGAATCAGTTGATGTAGTCCATCTCGACTTTGCCAAGGCTTTGACAAGGTAGATCATGGTCTTTTAGTTAACAGGCTCCATGAGATTGGGATCCAAGGCAAGGTTCTCAATGTTTGTTAAAAAGTTTCATTTCTGGTAGGAAGCAATTGGTTAAGGTTGAGGGATCCCATAGTGGCATACATGATGTCAAGTCAGGTGTTCCCCAGGGTTCGATCTTAGGGCCCCTCTTGATTATAATATTCGTTGCCCCCCCTTCAAAAGCTTAGTATTACTACCAGTCTCTCTTCTTATGCTGACGATACAAAGTTAGTTAGTGGTAGGAATTGCCAGGATTCCACTAGCCTGGCAAAGGACCTAGAAATAATCTATTCTTGGGTTACTGAGAGTAAAAATTACTTCACATCAAACTAACATACAAATCCAAGATGGAGATAGTAAACAAGAAGTAAGTGACAGAGAAAAGCAAGGAATCAAGAACATATGTAAACTAGGACATCAACAAGAAAACACAGAAATAAACTCAACTAACTGGTCGAACACAAAATAAATCAATACAGTAATGAACAATAAATTCTAACTCTAAAGGACCAATACAATCAAACTGAAGAACTACACATAACGATTTGGAACTAGAAGTACTACACTACAAATCAGGGAGAAACTGCTAAAGCTAAACATAAACATAAATGAGCAATAAACTTATTAGGTTTTAAGTAATTACGTCTTACCAAAGAGCCGTGAAAAACCAAACCTAATTGAGTGAATGAATGGCAATTCCCATTCATTCACCCACACACAAACACACGAACACTACACGTGCACAGCAACCAAGGAGCAACAGAGGAAGTCACACCTTGGTTCGAAATTCCTGGGAGATAAGAACGAGAGCAAACTAAATGCGTCTGTTCTCAGCGACCTCCAAAACAGGAATGACGTTGATAACTATTATAATAATTGACGTTTTCAAATGTGATTCAGTTCTTCATTTAAAGATAACACGAGACAATTCAAACACATATTGGGACATTGAAGCAAGAAAGGAAGATGACGTCACATTGAAATTTTGGGAGGTTATTTGATCTTGGAGGCTTCATAGTTCTTTGTTTAAGGGATTAAATTAGAGTTTCCAGTTCATCTATCCACAAAAGGACTGTGTTGCAGTCATAGAAAGCGAGTGCTTACTCTGACTTGTTGCTTTGAATAAGCATGCTTTCAGGTCAACTGACGCTGGGGTCAGGAGACGACGATATTTCGTGAAATCTCGCTTTAGCAAGTTGAATTGAATTATTCCTACGAAACACTCATTATTCTCGTTCTCATAAAGTCCAAACTTGTCGAATTTATTGAGGTCCATGATGTCCTTCCTCCTAGCCAGCATGGGTTCCGAGCACATTTTAGCACGGTTTACCCAATTTATTGAACATATAGAACATATTATTGAGGAACTAGATAGACATGAGTCATTTGATGTTCTACCTATCTTGATTTTGCCAAGGCCTTTGATAAAATAGATAATGGCCTTTGTTGAATGCAAGTCATGAGATTGGGATCCAAGGCAAGGTTCTCAATTGCACAAGAAGCGTTATTCAGGATAAAGAGCAAATTGTTGAGGTCGAGGATTCCTTAGTGACATACATGATGTTAAGTCGGGTGCTCTCCAGGGTTCAATCCTATGGCCCCTCCTTTTTCTAATGTTCATTGCCCCGCTTCAAAAGCTTGTTTTATTGCTAGTCTCTCTCTATGCTTCGCCCATTTGGGCTCCAATGAGCTCAACAGGTTTGCAAAAGGTCGAGCAAGTTCAAAGATGTTTTATTAGAAACATCACATGAATGAGAGAGCTGTCGCATTGGAAGAGACTTAAAATTTTGGATTCAGAGAAGGTACGAAAGGTATCTAATGCTGTACGTCTTCAAAGCATCCATGAGCTTTGTCCCAAAACAGGATTTAGGGTCATTTCTAGCGACCGTAGCGGCTTAATGTGCGTTTTGAGAGCACCTTCAAGCCCTCGAGAATCCAGGCTAGTTAAAACAATGAAGTACATATGTACAACTCTCTTCTTTCTCGGGCTCATTCATTGTTCAATTTGCTGCCTTCAAATATTCGTAGGTCGTATGTAGGCGTTGATCTAGTAGCAGGATTTAAGTCAGGCCTGGACACCTTTTTTGACTAACATTCCCGATCAACCTTATTTTCAAGGTTTAGCCAGGTCAGCCAACTGTAATTCGTTGGTCGATCAAATAATATAAATAAATAAAAGTAAAACTACATTTTTAGATATCATTCCAAATCAACCCTGCATTCAAGGACTAGCTCGGTCTGCCTAATCATACTCGTTGGTTGACCAAATATCATATAAAGATTGAAACGCAATAAATCGACGATATGTGACCTCTCATTTCAATACTACTGGGGATTACATCCCTGTAGCAGTTAGAAAAGCCCGTGAAAAACCAAACCAAAATAAATGAAGTGTGTCCACCATGTGGACGAAAATTGCAACTTCCCCCATCGGAGCCCCTTAAATGTTTGGGTTTTTTAAAAGCGGTGGGACAACTTGCTCAAAACCGTTTTATGAAGCGGGCCAGAGGAGAGCCATTTGTTGGCACAGGGTTTTATTTGGGGTTTCTGTGGAGAATTTGGATGAAAAGTTAAGAGAAACCTGGTCATTCTTGTTGTAGTTGCGGATTGTTTTCAAGTGCATGGTACTCTAGCCTGTCATGTAATTGCCGTTGGGTTTATGCATGCTATTGCAAGTTCGTTTCCTATTGCAAGAAACTATTTACTTTTGACACAACGCTATTGCGATTTCGAATATTAAACGTGTTTCAATTCCGATGTAATAAATGACATTTACATTATGATTGACGCTACAATCGACATTAGTTTATTCAATAACGATTCATAAATCATGAAAGTACAATTTGGAAATGAAGGAGGAAGGAACGCATGGATGCGTTGGGATTCATCAAGACCTAAACCATGTACATCCACAACTCAAGGCTCCTTGTATATCGGTCCTTTACTGATCTGATGAAGTGCTGATGCTACGTTGATGCATTCTTTTGTAGTACTTGTATCAACAGGACTGAATTGGGTTACAGCTTGTTGTTAACATCTCGAGAGTAAGCCTCCAAGGCATTGAAGGCCATAGAAGCATTGAACTCATTGATTCCCATTTGCATAAACCATCTCTTGCAAGTTTCTTTGTCCATGCCGAGACTTGTGCATTGCGTCAAAACTTCTTGAACGGAACTGAATTTATTCTTCTCCAAAATTTTACCATTGTAGGGGCCAATTCCAGGGATGTCTGTCACGGGCTTCCCTTGGATTGGGGTGTTAATAAAGGTCTCTGCCATTGCTGATGCTGCTCTTATCATGATGAGGTGTTGTTTTAAAAATATCAGGTGTGAAAGTGACTACTGTGCCTGAAAAGAAAACGATAAGGCAGGAGGCAAAAGTATAAACACCTCTGAGCTGAATCCTCCATACTAATCCTCCATACTAAATCTCCATAATAAAACATCATCACTCCCTATACTAATAAAAAATAGCGTCCGTTTAATGGTGCCTAATTTGAGGGGCTGGGGAGGAGTGGCTTTGTGTGTAAAGTCGAAATCCACCGTCGAAAACGTCCGTCGTTCGTGTATGTATGGCCTACGCTCTATCATACTCCATGGCTCTATACAGTGTGTGCCTGGGTGCGAGGATAAAAACAAACACGTTTGCTCAAATTACGCCCCCAAGGGCGGGTCTGAGAAAAAAGGGAAGAAAATCAAAAGTGGTAGGCTTGACGAGTAGAGTCGATATCACATTAAAAATTTGCAAATTCGTCCAGTTTTGCGAAATCGGTCATTCGTGTAAGGCCTACGCTCTACTGTGGGTGGGAGGATCAAAACAAACACCTTTGCCCAAACCACGCCCCAACCGGGGCTCTGCGAGAAAACTATAGAAAACCAAGTAGGCTTCAATGAGGATTTAAAGTGGGTTACATTTTAATAATCTTTCAATCGGTGCATATTTGCGCAAACCGGCGTTTGTGCATAACTCTATAGCCTACGCTCTTCAGTTCCAACTAAGAATCCCGATTTCATATAAAATGGGGTCCATTTTGGTGGGAATTGTGTGCTCGGAAGCACCTCTCTGACGAGGTCAAAACCTTAACTGCCCTCTAAGGCCAGTCTATAACCATGTACCTCATGGTATGGCTGCTATCTGCCCTACCGCAGGTCATGGAGGTATGTTGAAGGTAAATAATACAGAGTCTCTTTAGGGCAGGATATTTCATGGAGAAATACATTTATGTGGAAATTCTATTTCAACACAATTGCAACTCCCCCATACTGTCTGAAATCAAGGCCGCAGATCATGGAGGCATGTTTTTTATTTATTATTTTTGGTTTGGTTTTTCACGGGCTTTTCTAACAGCTACAGAGAATGTAATCCCCAGTACTATTAAAATGAAAGGTTATAATTCGTCTATTTATTACCTTTCAATATTTATGTGATATTTGGTCTACCAACGAATTTGAGTTGGCAGACCGAGCTAGTCCTTGAAAGTAGGGTTGATCTGGAATGCTATCTAAAAATGTGTCCAAGTCTGACTTGAAAGATGCTACCGGATCAACAAGGCCTACGTATTTCCTACGAATATTGGAGGGAAGCAAATTAAATAATGAAGGAGCCCGAGAAAGAAGAAATGTGGACTTCATTGTTCGAACTAGCCTGGATTCTCGAAGGCTTGAAGGTGCTCTCAAAACGCACATTAAGCCTCTGCGGTCACTAGCATTGACCCTAAATCCTGGGTTGGGACAAAGCTCATGGATACTTTTGAAGACGTACAGTATCAGATACCTTTCGTACCTTCTCTGCACACTGTACAGTCCCAACATTTTAGCCTCTCCCAATATGAGAGCTCTCTCAATCCTGTGATGTTCCTAGTGATACTTCTTTGGACTTGCTCGACCTTTTGCAAATCTGCTGAACTCATTGGAGCCCAAATGGGTGAGGCATATTCAAGATGTGGCTGGACAAGCGACTTGTACAGAGTTAGCATCGTGATGCTCTCTCTGGACTTAAACGTGCGATATATCCAACCACACATTTGAAAAGCCTTACCCACTTCAAATGGATATGCTCATCGAACTTTCCATTATTTTGGAGGACTACACCTAGATCCTTCATAGATGAGACCTGCTCAATATCTTTACCTCCATTATCTACGAGTGGAGTATGTAAAGGAGTTGACCCAAATGTCATTGAGCGGAATTTCATTCCGTTCAGGGCCATTA
>NC_081448.1:8311109-8319821 GCF_007210705.1 Tigriopus californicus
AAAACCTTCGAGCAAACTCAAGGTCCAACTCATTCCAGTGATTGGAGAGCTGACGAAAAAGAGCTTGCTGAACAAGAAGGGGGTCTATACATTGTAACGATGGACAAATCAAGACCTCGAAGATGACAAACTAAGACCTCTACTTCTCCATTCGACATTTGTGCATGACTAATGTGCAAATCATTCCTAACATATAGGCATACGCCCCATGTGGGAATATGGGATTATCAGGGCGTATCCTATCACAAGAACTAAGTTGAAACCAACTATGGTTAGTTCTTCATCTAAGACCCCTGGCCCAAGCCAGGTTTCTGTTATAGAGATGAATGCAATCTCTCTCTCTCAACGGCTAGTTCTTCTAAGATCTTAACTTTTGTGCTGTCTTTTTTAGAAATCAGACAATGCACGTTCAAATATAGCCCCTTTACGGGCCTCTCTTTTGACGGACCAAGTTCACAAGATCCTGGACCATCCTCTCCTCAACCGTAAAAAATCCCTCTTATCAACAAAGCTACGTTCTACTGGAGGCAATGCATGAGCTAATGGGGATGGTTGGGTTTGAGGAATGGGTTGGGCAGCTACATTTGAATAGGAACGTATTTTGGGAATAGGGGTGGGGCAAGGAATATTAGGGAGGAGAGTTTTTTATAGGAATAGGGGTGGATTGGGTATTTGAAAGAAGGGGAGGGAATTGGGAGAGAGGGTGGGGGGTAGGAGGAGAGGGAGGGAGGAAGCTAAATGGGTTAAGGAAGGGGGTGGGGTGGGATTAGGTTTAGGAATAGGGTCAGCTCTAAAACTACGAAACTGAGCTATCCTATTTCTCGCCTTTCTTTGCGTCCCTTCAACATGGACGGAGGTACACCGTACATTAAAGCATGTCTTAAGTCTCATGGACTGACGGCACATGTACGGGTGAAAAAAGGACAATCTACCTTTGAACATCCCTTCTTACTATTGTACTTCTCAAGGCCGAACTTGAGAAGTTTTTGACACCATTTAGGGTGGTCAAACTGACAGCCTTTTCCTTCTTCAGGACAAGGCTGCTTTCGATAAACAGGACAGACTATTTTCTCTACAACTGTCTTTTCCTGCGCTTTTTCAAGAGGAGATACTACTTCAACTTCTACGTTGGTCAAATTAGTCGACTTCTCAACTACTGGGTGAGCCTGTTCTTCAAGCAGCACCATGGTTTCATTGACCCAAGCAACTAAAGCCTCTATAATAAACGGATATTGACTATGGAAGGATCCTTTCCAGCTAGGCCAGGTCCAAACATTGTCTAGCCTCTTTGCTGACTTTTCCTAAAATAGCTTCCATCATGAATGCAGGAGGAACTATCTATTAGTAACAAAATCAACAGGCCAAGAAAAGAGAAGAAAAGAACTAAAAAAGCTGTGCAATCTTGTCCTGAGATACAGGACAACAGAGCAAAATAGGAATGAAATACTTCACATCAAACTAACATACAAATCAAAGATGGAGATAGTAAAACAGAAGTAAGTACAGAGAAAAGCAAGGAATCAAGAACATATGTAAACTAGGACATCAACAAGAAAACACAGAAATAAACTCAACTAACTGGTCGAACACAAAATAAATCAATACAGTTAATGAACAATAAATTCTAACTCTAAAGGACCAATACAATCAAACTGAAGAACTACACATAACGATTTGGAACTAGAAAAACTACACTACAAATCAGAAAGAAACTGCTAAAGCTAGACATAAACATAAATGAGCAATAAACTTATTAGGTTTTAAAGTAATTACGTCTTACCAGAGAGCCGTGAAAAACCAAACCTAATTGAGTGAATGAATGGCAATTCCCATTCATTCACCCACACACAAACACCACGAACACTACACGTGCACAGCAACCAAGGAGCAACAGAGGAAGTCACACCTTGGTTCGAAATTCCTGGGAGATAAGAACGAGAGCAAACTAAATGCGTCTGTTCTCAGCGAGCTCCAAAACAGGAATTTTGTGAGATTAGTCTGATTCGTCTCCAAAAAAATCACAAAATGGATAACTTATCATTTATAGCTATGAAAAAAATTGTACTATTCCATGAAATTACTGTTTAACATGTTTCAATTATTGAAAAACTTGGGCAGAAAGTTGGCCTCAAACGGCGCTGGAAGTCTGGCAACGCCTATTCAAACCCCCATTAGACTTCAGGGATATTTCTCAATCAATATTTTGCATCAATGCAAAATCTCCTTCCCAACATGCTAAGGGTACAATCAGGCATAAAATTGAATTGAAGACATATGCAAGTATGATAAAATGGTGTTTTAAATGTGTCAAAAAAATTCTAATTTTTGTCATTTCCTGCCTCCTTTTTTACATGATTTTCTGCCATGTGGTTGAAAATGGTTTTTAATAGTTTCTCATCCCTGGCAGGACTAGATGCGCAACTGTTTTGGCTACTATTTATAGCTTATGAATGATACAATTTTTGCCATGATAAATGTACCTCATGTATCACAATAGTAATGGAAGTGCTCGAAATAAAGTTACTTTCAGACTCGTCTGTTGCTAAATGATGCACATTAGTAAGCAAGGATCATGTCATTACTTTCATATGTCATTGACCATCTTATATACTGAAGTCAAGCCTTTTAAGCACTGGTGGCCATTTTAGACCACCTTGCACCATTATCTGCCACTTTCTGCCAATTGTTTGCAATGCTCTGCCACTTCCTTTAAAGTCGATTTTTTGCCATACCTGTGTACTAGCCATTTTCGAATTGTATAAGTTGCAACGTCAGACAGCCCAAACAAAAGGGGAAGAGGCACTGTAGATTGCTAAATAAACTACTCATGCCATGCCATGAAAGCAACATCTTTTTCGGACATGATGTGACCCAAGCTAATGCGTTCGCATAATTGACTACGGCCCAAAGTCGAGCGCTGAGAGCCAGACATCGAGGAGTCGAACTTACAACGCTGAGAAGGAAGGACTGACTGGGTACGACCTAATAATTCATATCCATAATTATATGTATATATATTTACATACCCCTAACAAGAATATACTTATCTTTCAGGTGTCTATCTTGAACTGCCTGCTCGGACTTTTTACAGGTCACTAATTATAAAACCTAGGAAAAGAAGTTAAAAACCTGAAGCCTAGGTTTTTACCTTTTTTGGTCAAACTTTGGACAAATTACCTTTACCATTGTTTTTGGGGAAAACAATTCTTTTTTACCTTTTTTGGCATTTTTCATTCTCCCTTGTTAAAATGGCAGGGAAGAACTGCTTTTGGTTGCTGTTGCAGTGGTTTTGATCTAAAAAAGCTGAAATTAAACTTGAAATATGGCTGTAAATATGAACAACCCTTTTGATGACTTTAAAAATGGTTACTTCACACCAAATCCAAAACTGACTTAATTGACAAAAAATCTCACGACACCTAAGTTCTTGCTTAGTTTACAAAAGCATGTATTTGTTTTATAGCTTTGATTTTTTCCAAAATTGAAAAATATGACATCAACTCTTGAGTACGTTTATAATAAACTTTACAATATTTTTAACTTTTTTAGCAAATTTTACTGTTTTTTCACTTTTTTTATGACTGATTTTGCTACCTCTTTTGCTGACTTTTTCTATCTCTTTTTCTTAAGATTCTGATAGAATCAGCCAAAAACAATACAAACGCATTATAATTCGATAAAAAGGATTAAATTAAGGTTTCAGTTCTTTTATACTATAAAGGAATGGTTCATGTAGCATTGCATTTTACCAAACTGTCACAGTTTTACTCAATAACATTCATAAAACATTTTCAGAAGGTTTTCGGGACTAACTTTAATATATCGTTTTTTCAAAACTTACTAGCGGCTTTGTGTAAGACAATTTAATAGAAATAGATGATAAAAAGTCGCTGCTATGCTGCAAATATACAATATATAGCTCTCCGTTTATCCCTATTTGGATGTCAAAAGTGTTTGTAATCATACCCTTATAGCATTTGCATGGTCTCCCAGAAGGGTTGGTGGTGTATTTATGGCGTTAGCATAGATCAGGAATTGGTTGTGCAGCGAAAAATACTTTATTAAAGTCAGACATCGTAGAGCGTTTTCTTGTGCTTATACGTTTGTTTGTCCGCAACTAGAGGAGGGAGAGGAGAATGAAAAAGACCATTATTGTGCGTTTAAGCAGGGACCCTAAAGAGAGGAAATGACACGGCTTTCCTCTGACCGCCAAGTTAGGCCATTGCGTTGAATCAAGACGGTAACTCTAGTATCATTAAAACAAGATTATCCATACTGCATAAAACATTTAAGTATTTTAGATTATATAAAGATCTCTTTGTCATGTAACTCTGTTCATTTACTAAATATTTCTGAATTAATTTTGAAAGTCAGAAGAATAAATGAAATACCCATGAACATCAAATTGATCAAAAACAATCAAATTGTCTTTCAAATCAGTGAAACATTGCGTAAACCTGGCTTAAAAACACGCTCAAATAGAATTTCAACAAGAATCATTTTACTAATTGATGAGGAACTTACAGTGACAAAATATAAGAGAAATGTTTGGAATAGGCAATAAAAGTTCAAATACATAAATGTTAACATACTAGAATATTTGGGATGGACATTTAATAATTTTGTCTTAATCCACACATTTGAAAAAAAAACATTGGGCATTGGTGAAAAATGAATGAGTTATCTTTTAGTAGAGTTTAGATTTCTACTTCTAGGAAGTTTGCATAAAGGGCAGGCATTATTTAACGGGCACAGAGTAAAACCAAAGTACAGTGCACTAGATTTCTATTTGAACTTTGGACTCCAATAAATTGTTTATTTTGCAAAAACATCCAAAAAAGTCAAATAAAACAGGTGTCATATCTCTTAACATATATATTATTCCATGATTATGAAAAGTCCAAATGAGTTTAAAGAATGATATGCAACTCAGAGCTACGGTATTTCTACTTTTGAATTGAGGGCCATTCACAGAGTGAGAACCATAGTTTCATAACAAGCTCACCACATTACTTGAAATTTTGTCCAGATGCTTCTGAAACAATTTTCCACAAAAGTAATTAGTAGCAAAAAAGTATTGACTGACTGTGTTTAGAGCAAATTCTTGCTTTATCATGAAAACCCAATTAGCACTTTTCAGTTGTTGTACTTTAAGACATGTTAAAAGTCATTTTAAGTATATTTACATGGTTGGTTTGAAGCACATACAATCAATGGTTACGAAAATGATATTGGTCACATATTTTGTCCAATACTTAAGCCAATAATTGACATTGAAAAATTTCAGCATCAAGAGTTTAGGCCTTACTTGACGGGAAAGGTTTGGTGATCACAAAAAGTGGCGTTTCCTTGCTTTAGTGTCCTTGGTTAAGTTATTTTTGGTCCGATTCTATTGAAACCTTATGTAGTTAGTGACCTAGGTGCTATAATGTTCGAAAAAAATCGCATTCATGTCATGTTCCAAGTAGTTTATTTAGCAATTTACCATGCCTCTTCCCAATTACGTTTGGGCTGTCTGTAATATGGAATTCATTGAGCACTCTCTCAGTGGACATGCATCAGATTGGGAGGTAACGCATAGCTCTACAAAATCTCGCTAGAAGACGTTTGATATTCGACCAAGCTTTCCACTCTACTACTGACGTACTCCATGACTAGAGTCAGTTCCAGCAAAAAGGCTCGTCTAGCAAAATTCTAAGAAAAAATGAATGGTTTCTTTTTTGAAAAGTCCGGATTTGAGTCCTTTCTAAAAGACTCAAGTCCGGCCAATTTATCCAAATAGAGAAAAAGACTTGAGTGCACGTGGACTTGAGTCTGGACTCGTCTCAGCACTAGTTCTTTGAAGGGGTCAAGCGGAAAAGGGGTGAAACCATAGAAAACCATAACTAGAATGCTTAAGCTCAACAGGAGCAGCACCGCATGAGCGTCTCTTCAGGTCAGCTGACGCTGGTGGAAAAGGGACAAAGATATTTCGTGAAATCTCGCTTTGGGCAAGTTGAATTATTCCCATGAAATGGTCATCGTTCACGTTTTCTTACAATTTCTTTTGATTTTTACAAACATAAATGAACAAAGAGCGTTAGAATAGGATAAAAATCAAAGTGTTTTTGGCATAATGCAATCAAAAAAAATGTAGTTTTGCTCTGCAAATCACATACATACGCATTTGCCCTCATTTTAGTAACTTATCTCGAAAGTGTAACGAAATGTAACAATAATGCAATGCACTAATGATGCATTCAGATTTTCGTTTCAAACTCCAGGAGCAACATATTTATGTAAGGGATCATATACTAATGGATTTTCTTCGGATGTAGTCTCATAAACCTTGTTTTTGGCAGTAGAGTCATTTGAGAACAGCTCTCGTGGATGATGGTTTACTTCTTAAGGATCGTCAATGTTTCAATTGACAATGTGGTACTATCAATTCTACGTAAGACCTAGAATTTTTTTGTCACTGTTAAAGTGTAAATGTCAAATTACCAATCACAACTTTTTATTTCGTCCGGAGTTTTTCCTTCAGATCAAAGAGTTTAATGGCCGACTTGATGAATCTCGCTTCAGGCAAGTTGAATTATTCTCATGAAACGTTTGTTATTTATCTTCAATCTTAATTTCTTTTGAATCTTACAAATATACAGGTAGAAAGAGCGGTAGAATAATAAAAAACATGTTTTTAGGGCATCTTGCACGTAACATGTAAAAAAAAGATTTGGACATTCGTAGAGCAAATCATGTACTCTATTGATTGCCCTTGTTTAGCACCGCATCTCGAAAATCTCGAAAGTGTAACAAAATGTATCCGAAATTGCAACGCAATGATGAGGCANATTGCGCCTATACGTAAACAAGGCAAATCCGACACCTCTGGAGGTCAGCCTGAACCTAGTCTTGTTTCTTGGGTTTCAGTTAAGTGTTTCCACCACATGGATGAAAACTTCAATTTGAGCCCCATTTTAACCTCTTCAAAATTGCGTTATTAAAAAATGTGGTCGGACAACTTACTTAAACCCGTTTTATCAAGCGTGCTAGACGAGAGTAATTGCTTGACAAGGAGTCGTATTAGGGGTTTCTACTCTGAATTTGGACGAGCCGGCAACGATTCAAATTTGTACCATAGTTGTCCTCAGTAGCTTGACTACGAATGAAACATTTTTTCCACCAGCGACAGCTGAGACGAAAAGACGCGATCGCAGCGCCCTTGATCGATCTATATATGAAGTTATCTATGGGTGAAACGGATAAACCACGAAAATATGAGCTAATGGCACCAAAGCGCCATTGCGGGCAGATTGTCGTGATTTCTTTTCATCTTAAAAATACATGTTGGGAAATATGAGCATACTTTCTGAAATCAAGAAGTCAAGGAGCACAATTCCTTTGTGCGTGACAAGTTCGCTAGCTATCAGGTGTACCCCAAGGCTCAATACTTTGCCCCATTTGGTTCGCCATCTTTATTTCACACCTTCTCAGTTTGAATACAAAGTCGTCAATTCTAAGAAGCAACAGATTTGGATAACGTTTTCAAAAGCATTCATGAGCTCTGTCTTGACCCAGGTTGTAGAGTCAATTCTAGTGACCGTAGAGGCTTAATGTGCGTTTTGAGATCACCTCCAAGCAGGGATGAGAAATCATCAAAAACCACTTTTGGCCAGGTGACAGAAAATGGTGGCAGAAAATGGCAGATATTCCTTCAAAGTCGAATTTTGCCAACGAGGATATAATTTGGATGGGAAATAATCAAAAGCCTTTTTGACCACCTGGCAGAATATGGTGGCAGAAAGTGGCAGAAATTCTTTCAAAGTCGAATTTTGCCATTGCTGCCTCCAAGCCCTCGAGAATCCAGGCTAGTTCGAACAATGAAGTCCAACTCTCTTCTTTCACGGGCTCCATCATGGTTAATTTGTTTCCCTCCAGTATTCATAGGGAATACGTAGACCAGTGGTGTCAGATAACCAGAGGCTAAAACCCCTAAAATGAGGTCATAACGGCCGTTAGTCAATGAGGAATGATTTTGGAGGTTGAGTGATATCCATTCTTCTTTACCGCCGGCACTAAAAAAGCGATATGGACCGTTTGGCCTGGTTGCGGCTGCTGGGGTAAGATTCGGCCGTTTGGCCTGGTTGCAGCTACTCGGGTAAGATTGGGCCGTTTGGCAAGGTTGCGGCTACTCAGGTAAGATTGGCCAAAACAAGTATATTACATTTATTAGCAATACGTAGGCGAGGTAATCCTGCCACCTGGCGGCCATAATTGACCTCAAAGTCAGCTGTTTGTTATGATTTGGTTTTGGGTGGGCAGATTTTGAAGCTCACAACGCTCACAACCGTCAGAATGGACATTGTCCCTCGTTTTCAAGACATTTCAGGGGCATCAAACTAGTTGTAGTCAACATACCGTGATGCTAAAACATTGATTGTCCAGAAGAGCATAGGACCGCCAAAAGGGACATTTCTCTTCGTTTTTGAGATACTTCAGCGACATCCACAGTTTTACTGCTATCAAAAGGAAGGTTTTCATCTCACACACTCGTTCGTGGAGTGAATGAGACACATGAGGACGGAAATCTTTATGTTTTGAAGAACATGCCGTGATGCAAAGACATTGATCTGCCAGATTGGCATATCGAAAGCAATGGAATCGACCCTCAACCAAATCGGAAAGTGGACGACAGTCAATCCCATAGTTAGGCAACACATCCAAAACCAACAG
>NC_081448.1:8319872-8321284 GCF_007210705.1 Tigriopus californicus
ATCTCCCCCACAGTGAACCCCTTTTTCAGAGTCTCTACTAAAGGCTCTTCACCTAATCTCCAAGATACGGTTTTGGGCGGACGTAATTGACTTTAAGATCCAAAAACTTTTGAAACCAGTTCAGGCATGTGTTAAGTAGTCTGCACAAATGCTCATAAAGTTCAAGTACGTTAACGGCCATAAATCCAAAATGATGCATTTTAAAACAAGCACCAAATATAGCAAAAATGATATAATGTCTCTTCAAACCAAATTATGTAAACATTTATTGAGCAGCAACAAAGTGATGTGACTTCAAATGACTCATTGTTCACTGGAATGTTTTGCAAAATGTGTTTTACTTCAATTTTCAAGATGTTAGGCAATATTCGAGGCTACCAGTAGTACCGTATTGGTAGAGCATTGGCCTTCCCATCTGAAAATCCTGATCCGACCCTGAATGTTGGAACAAGGTGAGAACTGAAAGAAAACTGGACAGAATTACGTTATCGCTCAAGGCTGAAAATAACGCAATTAAATTGCTACAAAAGAGTGACAGAATGAATAAGAAGAGGTTGATGAATCCTCTTTTTCTCATTGATTCTTTTAAAGGTTACTTTGGTGAAGATGAGCTCGACATTTTTCAGATCCAAATTCGGCACAAGCTATGCAAGAAGGAAAAATGGTCAGATCAGTTTAAAGCGTTTGCTCTGTCCGTTTACTACAAATCTTCAACATGCTACAGATTTCTTCAGCCTCGCTTAGATTTACCCGCTGTTTCAACAATTTGTAAGTGAAGTTCAGATCTACAATTTTGGGAGGGCTTTTGTCCCAATCTTGTAGAGGTCTTGGCTCTTAGAACGAAGCAATGTGATGACGAGGACAAGGTCTGGTGTCTTCTCTTTCATTAGTTACAGTAAAAGTCGTATATAAGAGCAGCTTTGGGACCGTGAATTTCACTTGACATCTCCTGTACGGTACCCCAGCAAGACTTTTAGAGTTACCATATTGCTAGCTTGTTGAGAATGGGATTGATTTGACCTAAAAAGAAGCTAGCTAGCTCACGCCTAGGTTGCTAATTAGATATATTTCCCACCAACGCAATAAATTACCAATTAATTACTGATGTGATCAATCTGCCTGCGCCTCAAACTTTCAAACCAGCACTGCCAAGTTTGATCCAAGCTGGATTGTTTTGGGTCAGAAAATGTAAGTTCCTTTGACCTTCAAAAATCCAGCTTGGATCAAACTTGGCAGTACTGGTTTGAAAGTTTGGGGCGCAGGCAGATTGATCACATCAGTAGGTTCGCGTACCAAAACCTTTATTACATAGGAAGATCGTTATACAATGCTAAAATGGCGCTCGACTATACTCGAGAGCCAACTTCACAGTGTGACCACTTTTCTGATATCTCTCAGGGTGGCCGGTAGAT
>NC_081448.1:8321320-8383168 GCF_007210705.1 Tigriopus californicus
TAATGAGTAAATTTATAATGGTCCTATTTCCTAATGCACCATCTTCAATTAGATCAATCAATTGGGAGCTAAATTCAATGTTTTTGTCAAACCTCCAGCAGGTTACCCTGTCAGACCATTGCAAACATCATGAAACACCCGGTAGATAGCGCAGCCATCAACCTGTCGTATTAGAAAAAAATAGAGGGCTAGTCAGAAAAGCGACACACAGAAGATTTCCGAGATTTTTTTTGGCCCCCTCGCGGCTGCCTGGTGTGTACAATGGGGATCGGCTTTGAACACATTTAGCTGCGTGATTCCCAAAGTCAAGTTCCGAATTCAGGGAGCCGGTTAGTTGATGGCTCGTTTGACAAGCCCTCTAGTTGAAACTGAGTAACGCAAGAGAAGTCGATCAGCCCGACACCCTGCTGCCCAACTACCAAAATGTGTTCAAAGCAGTCTCAAGTGGCTTGGTTGGCGTGACTTTTCTCTGACAAGCCCTCTAGAAAAAATTACCGTGTCATAGTTCCTTGTTTTTGCTAATAGATGGCCAAGCTGCAGTAAAAAAAAACATATCAAACTTATTTTTACGCTTCTTCAATGCTATTAGGCATGCTGTGGCAACTATTTCCAACGGAGAGAATTTGGAAAACAAAAGAAAAAGTTGATAATCTATGTGTGGGTGTAACTTAGTGTTGAAGGTCAGCTTTCAAATCCAAATCTAAGACGTACTGAATTAGCCATCTGTTCTATTTTGAAACTGTCTTGCTCAACACCATCAAATCGAATCGGCCCACACCACGCCTATCTCCGAGCCTGGCCCTCAGGGTCGGACCAACATCATTTAGGAGACCCGAAGCCCTCTCTGACCACCATGGCCCATCCAATTGTCAAATTCAATATCGTTCGTTTGAGGGAGTTGAATCCGTGCCCAAATGAAGGGATGGTTTCACTCAATTGGGCGTCCCTGAACAATTCTGATGGGCCGACGACGGATGATACACAACGGACGAGCTGGAGATAACGTTCACTGATTGACCCACCCACCTACCCGTCTTTATGTGTTCGTATTTCCCAAGCTGAGAGAGGTCCAAGAGATGGGCATTAAAGGGAATCCGAAAATCCCTTGACGAACTTAAATTCATATGCTTTTACTTCGAGTCATCTTCGTCCCGGGGACCAAATTGAATCCCGTCCAATAACAATCCGCTTTTTAAAACACATTCTAGAAACTGCCTGAAATGTCCATGTCTAAGAACACCTGAATATGGAACGAGTTGCTATACCCTAACATTTCGTTATTCCTTTGATGCAGTTATTCTTGCGCTATGGAATCGTTGAATTTTTCTCGATTATCTGAGATTTCAAGGTATTTAGTGTGGGGTAAAACGGAGTTGGGAATTTCCGGATATTTTTATCATGGGTCCCATGGGCCCATCATGAATTCAAAAGACTTCCAAAAGACCAAGTGGTCTGTAAGGATCAAAAGAAGACAATTTATTTTTAATGCATTCATACTGAATTGATTATATTCAACAAATATTGACAGACGTTGTACTAGGGAGCTATTTGAGTATGCGCGATGGATCGCAAGTACGCGAGCTTGTCGTTTTGGTCTCCAAATGTTGCTACCTTTTGGGCGAGCCGTTCAGCCACACGATCGTACTTGAGTCTTGGAGCAACCAATCTTCCAACACCAGCATTCGCAATTGTTAGGCGATGTAACGAAATGTCCCGTCTGATCCCATCCAAAAGTTTCCATATTGTTGGATGCTTGCAAGAAAACATACCTTGCAACGAGTTATGAAAACCTTCTGTTGCATTTGTTGTTTTGGGAGAGCATGTCAAGGCATCCGCTGTGTGGTTCCACAGTTCCAATGGAAACCCGGGGTTTCTTGGCCTATTCCCAATCTGGACGCCCATCACGTACGTGGAACTGAAGTAAGCGATAAGCTCGTTGCAGTTGGGGTTGTCAGGAAATTGGTCGATGAGTTGCCCAAAAACATCTTCCACGTGAGGGATTGGAACAAATGCCAATGCCGGCAAAGACTTGACGAGCAGGTTGAAGTCTGGATTTGTCTCATATTCCCTCGTCAAGCCAACTGAATTTATTTTCCGTAAGACGGCTTGACTAAGATGGAAAAAGCATGCATAAATCTTGGCGTCCGGAAACTCCAATTTAAAGGCATTCATGGCTGCGATTTCAAAATCCGCAAAATTTGAAGAGGTCTTAGGCCTGGAGTCAGTTGCTTCAAAGCCTGCAGTATTCGCTTATACGTTTCCTCTGTTTTATTCAGAAGAAGGAAGTAAATTGCTGGAGGATAGCTGTTGCCTATCTTGAAATGAATGGTGTACAACTGAAAAAACATCTTCGGGACCACGTCAAAAGTTCCATCACCTAACAAAAGATCTGCGGTTATTGCGTCGAGAACTCGTCGATCTCCAAGGCCCAAGATCCTCCTCGGATCTGCTTCTCCTGAATCGTATAGAACTAGGCCGTAGTGCTCTATTGGGATTTGGAAATTGACGGATCAGGGAATTTGAACGTTTGCATAAGTATTGCGTCGGATGGCTCGCACGCTGTTTGCGATATTAGTTTTTTTCTGGTAGTCTAGCAAGTACATCGGCAGGTACCTCGTATAACTCCCGACCGAGAACATTCCTGGCAGACTCTTGTGTTTGTTTTGACCTTTCACGAATATTTGAGAGGATTCTGTTGGCCTCGGATGCAATTGGGTCGCCTTCATGGCAATGGATTTCTGGAGGCTGTGTGATAATGTTCCCCTCAGTCATCAATCCAGCTTTGCAATGAACTTGTCTCGCTTTGCGGCAACGCCAAACCAATATTTGATCGTCCCGTTCTCCTTCATTTGGATTTCGGAGCAAGTATTCGTGGCCTTCGTAAATGAGAACTTTGTTCCCTCGTTGAGACTTGGAGAGCCAAAACATTTCTCAAGAGGTGTGGCTGGCTAAGTCACGAATGTATCCAAAACTAAATTAAGTAAACTGAATACTCAAATCAAATTCTTCCAATAATCGTATCTTGAGTAGATTACTAAATGTAAACAAGCACAAGCTCAGCCAACTCGCTCTTCAACTGGTTTAACAACCATCTGCTCACTACTGACGCAAGCATATGGTCATAAGTCATAAAACTCAAAAATGATAGTGTTGAGAGTAGGGCTGGGCAAGTCCGAGTGCACTGGGATTTTGTTTACTCAATCCTTGAGAAACTAGGCGGATTCGAGGCTTTTAAGAAAGACTCGAGTCCGAAAACGTCATAAAGAAATTCTGCTGAAGATCAGACACTTTCGCTTTTCAGCTTTCTATTTCCTACGTCTAGTATCACATTCTTATATATTCTCTTAATGCATACATGCTTTCGTTATTTTTTCATCGTTTTGTCTGTTTATTTTCTGGTTTTTTTTGTTCTATTCAATCGCATTTTCAATCCAAATGAGGTCTTTTTTCTGTGAACTTTTTGCAAAATGTGCCTTGCCGCAATTCATCAGACTATTGATAGGATTTTTCATCACTAAATTATCACAACCATCTCTTGAGAAGTAAATCAACTATCGCCGCAATGCGATATCAAAACTAGGCATGAACTACATTTGAATATGAAGTTTACTTTGTTTTTTAATAAGTATCCATCTTTCTTTCCATGTAGTCAAAATCTCACACCGATTATGTTATGCAGGTTTCAAATTCTCGATTTTGGTCCAGTTTGAGAGATATCGTCAGATCCATCCCAAAGATGTGAAAATATCCTATGAAAAGATGTTACTTAGTGAATGACTTAGAATTCAATAAATATTTTTTAAGAAACTTCGCTTTCAAGTGGAAAAAAATCCACTTTGAACTGTCAGAAAAATTGATGAACTAGAAAGATACTTGGGATAAGTTACTAATGATTTTTTAAGTCTTGCAAATTTAAGTAAAACACATTTTGAAAAACATTCCAGTGAACAATGAGTCCTTTGAAGTCACATCACTTCGTTGCTGCTCAATAAATGTTTGCATAATTTGGTTTGAAAGGACATTATATCATTTTTGCTCTGTTTGGTGCTTGTTTCAAAATGCATCATTTAGGTTTCATGGCCGTTAACGTACTTGAACTTAATGAGCATTTGTGCAGACTACTTAACACATGCCTGAACTGGTTTCAAAAGTTTTTGGATCTTAAAGTCAATTACGTCGGCCCAAAACCTCCATTTGCCCCCAGAGCCTTGTCTAACTCGTTAAGGGACCTGAGTTAGTGCAGTGCCCTTATACGCCAAGCACCTCAGTGAGCTTGAACTTGTCAGTAACAGCTTAGACAGCGAAACTGCCAGGAACATTTCAGAGGCCAAGGCCTTAATGGCTAAGGACAGCTTGAAGACGGACTTGGCCTTTATTGAGAAACACTTTTGCCAGATCCATCACTCAGCTTGGGCTGACTCTGCACAACTCCCTTTCTATTGTCTCCATGACTCAAGACAAGATTAACAGCATTCCAGGATCCAAAGGCAACATTTTTAACGAGAAATTAGTGAGAGTTTTGGCAAAGAACCCTGGGCTCAAGATGTTGAAGGAAGTCGATTTGGTGATCCAGGGGCAACTACAGACCCTTCCTGCTGGCATTGAACTTGCCACTGTTGCTGCAATTGCTGCAATTTTGTCCTATGGTCTCAGTTGATGTTGAGTGCTCCTTCAGTCAGTTCAAACACGTATTTTCGGACCGCCGGTAGGGTTTTAAGGAGGATAATTGGGCACAAACTGTGATTGCAAACTATCATTTCTCTCGTCGTCAATAAACACAAAAGAGTTTGGCCTGCTTACGTATTTCGGTTTTAAATACATTCTAAATATTGGCAGTTTTTTGCGATTAAATATAATTTAAACATGTTTACTCTACCATTGGTATGGGCACGTGGCAGCGATGCCATTTTCTGCCACCATTTTCTGCCACCTGGTCAAAAATGGTTTTTAATGATTTCTCATCCCTGTTTTGAGTCCTATCTGGATCTTGAGATATGATGTTTTCAAACGTAGAACAGATGATCAGAGGATATTGGATTTGATATCTTCAATGGCTCTAATCCAGTGTGAGGGGACGGGTCAGGTTGGCCAACTTCTTGAAATGGTTTGACAAAATGGTAGTGAGGTCAACCCAAGGGCGGGTCATTGAACAGAAGTCGCACACAATGATTTGTAAGCGGATTTCACCTCAGATTTCGTTGGGTCAAAGCACGGTCGCTTCAAATTTAGCCCTTTCAATGTCTCGGAACTGTTGATTTTTAGGGTGAGTATGTGTCCAGGGTAGAGCCGTCCTTGGTTGGATCTAACCCTTGTGGCAGATGGAGCTCAACTGCAGCTCTCTTTTTTGCTGACTTTTCCAAAAAGAAAACAGAGCGATGAATATGATATGGCTTTGAGAAGTGTTAAGAAAAATTCTGTTTAGGAAAATTTGTCATGACCAAGTTTAATTGTCTGAGTGTCATTGCCAAAAGACTTCTTGATGGCAAGATCTTGTTTTGAAACATCCCCTGACGTGGGCTACATAACTGGAAGAGAACAAGATTGCGTCTATGGTTATCAATTTGTTCTAGCATTTGATGAAGAAGTGACAAGTTAATGACAATGAAGTCAATGAAATTCCTCCAGATTGGTTTTGACTGGCGTAATGGCCAAAAGACCAAAATATTCTACTTCTTAGTCCAAAACACTATTTGATGGCCTCTGCCTGGTTCGTGATTGAGTTGGTATTTTCTGTGTCCCTCCTCTTGTGGGTGTAACAATGTAATAGATTGGTTCATACATTCGATCTGTTTCCTCGCCATCCTTACTTCGAATCGGGCATGGCATGAGGAACCAACAATGGTAGAATAGTTGGTATTTGCTAGAAATATGCGTGTCAGGAGAGCGACTTCCAATGGGACAAAGGTCTCGAGAAAATCAATGTCAAAGATGACAAACAAATTGTCGATCCCATTTTGCTGTCGGCCTCCATGTAACAACCATTAACTTCCGTTTGCTTTTGTATGTAGGTATGTGCTGTCCGGACCAGTTCAAAGAGCAAAACAAACAGGATCGAGAAGGAGGAAAGAGAGTTGAAAAGACGGAAAGTGAAGAAGAGGAGAAGTTGAGGTTGAACCATCAACTTCAGATGGATAAGAGAAAGAGGGGCTGTGACTGCACCCGCTGCCGTTAAGCCAGATATGTGGCCAGAGAAAGAAAGAGGAAGAGAATCCCCCCTTTGCAGAACGTTCTCAAATGGTGCGGGAAAAGTGGTGCCTTCACATCAAGTAGTACCACGGCTCTCGTTCCCTACGTATGGACATACTACAGTGTGACGATAGGAGCTTGATCCATAAAGCTGAAGGAAAAGCAACCAGGGGTGGAGAAAGAAGGCTTTCTATTCCCTTTGGGAACGGGACTTGGCGGTCCATGTGGGATTGGGTACATGAAGGAAGGGAGGATAAAAGGAAGGAAGGAAGGAAGGAAGAAAGGGAGGGAGGGAGGAAGGAAAGAAGGGAGGGCTGGTTCATACGTATTGTTGTGAGCTGCAACGTTGAAGAATGTGTGAGCGGCTCTAATCAATACTTTCTTTTTGGGATGCACCTTTCCTCGCCTCATTCAAACAGTTGCGAGAAGAAACTCAATCCAAGAGTTCCAGTCTGTTCTATTCTCAGCTTTGCATTCGGTTTCTTTGAAATGAAAGCCGGGAAAGGACATCTTGGGAATCTTTACCACATCTAATAATAGTTGGCAAGTTAACAGTGCTTCGTTCTTTTCATTTTGATCATGTCAACCAGGTGGGCACTCAGGTCTTTACGGTTGGAGAACGTTTGCAATTTCTGCCTTCCGTTTCTTTGACAATTTTCCGTAATGAACTATGATGATCCCCCCCCCCCTCCTCTGCCTGAACTAAATAAGGCCATTGTTACTCTTACGCCAAACTGCAGCTTTAATCTTCTCTTGTGGAACAACCCCAAGCCCGAGTTTGAATTCTTGCAATAAGCCTGGAATTAGTGCGAAAAAAAACCAGATCAATTCCTTGCAAGTAGTTTAAAAAGTGTCTATTTGTGCACAACATTTTTACGTTCTAACTGATCCATAGAAAGGGAGCTTTTACGTATTGTAAGTATCTTTTGGTTTGGTATTCTGTTTGCAGGTGAGCGCTATCCCTATCAGTTTAGGATATGAGTTTTGTTGATCCACAAGTCTGATTTTTATCTTATAATTTACTTTCTGATTCTCGTGCTTTTTTCATCTACTAAAATCTGCTAATATTCAAGGGCTAGCCAGATCCGCCAACTCGATCAAATACAGTGGCACCTGCATGTAGGTATCGTCTCCGCTTATAACGTCAGTTCACTTATATCGTCGTTTTCTCAAAGTCCCACTTAATTCTTACACTTTTTTTAATTGAATTGACTCCGTTTATAGCGTCGTGTCACTCCGGATGTATCGTCATTTTAAGACAAACTTTTATGGACTAGTTTTGTTGCAAAGAACTTTCATTTCTGATTACACACCACAACTGGATAAGCTTGTTGCTTGAACTTTTGAAAAAGATTAGCTGGTCTTGTCAATTCGATCTTGAAAACAGAAACAAAACACATAAAATATGATCAACCTGTCGGCTCATTTGGCTGCTAACCAAGCCGAATTCAACTTGGTCAGGAATTTCAATGTGCCTGCGAAACGAAACAGTCTTTCTGTCAAACGAAGGAAGCTATTATTCAAGCCTAGAATGATCTTCCAAAGATGCCATTGTGCACAGCTCAGAAACCTCTATTCCCAAGAAATTGACGCTGCAGTGTCATCGGTTAGACTAGGCTCACTCAAACTGAAGTAAGCAACACTATGGTTTAGACATGGAAGCAAAGTGTCCTTGAGAGTTTCCTCGGAAATCAAAATGAAGGTTTCTAAAACTGCAGCCTCATTTGAGTTAAATATCGTTTAAGCACTCGTGTTTTAAAATTTATTTGCTTATTTTTTATTTTTTTTGTGCGGACTTTCTTACCGCTACCGGGATTGGAATCCCAGCAGTTCAAGACGAGAAGATTATTTATTTTACTTGACTTTTATTTATATATATTATTTGATCGACCAACGAATTGGAGTTGGCTGATCTGGCTAATCCTTGAATATAACGTTGATCCGGAATTTTAGTCAAAAACTTGTCCAAGTCTGACTTAAATCTTGCTACTGGATCAACCCCTACATAAACCCTACGAATATTTGAGGGCAGCAAATTGAACAATGAAGGAGCCCGAGAAAGAAGAGAGTTGGACTTCATTGTTTTAACTAGCCTGGATTCTCCAGGGCTTGAAGGTGCTCTCAAAACGCACGTTAAGCCTCTACGGTCACTAGAATTGACCCTAAATCCTGGGTTGGGACAAAGCTCATGAATGCTTTTGAAAACGTACAATATCAGATACCTTTCGTACCTTCTCTGAGTACTGTACAATCCCAACCTTTCTAACCTCTCCCAATACGAGAGCTCTCTCATATCCTCAATGTTCCTAGTAAAACATCTTTGGACCTGCTCGAGCTTTTGCAAACCTTCTGAACTAATTGGAGCCCAAATGGGAGAGGCATATTCAAGATGGGGCTGGACAATCGACTTGTACAGAGTTAGCATCGTGACACTATCTCTGGACTTAAACGTGCGATATATCCAACCACATGTTTGAAAAGCCTTACCAACTTTCAACTGGATATGCTCATCGAACTTTCCATTATCTTGGAGGACTACACCTAAATCCTTCATGGATGAGACCTGCTCAATGTCCTTACCTTCATCATCTAATAGTGGAGTGTCTAATGGCGTCGACCCAAAGGTCATTGAGCGGAATTTCATTCCATTCAGTGCCATGTTACTCGCAGCAACCCAGGAGTAGATTTGATCTAGGACCTCTAACAGACAACCGGAGTTCTGACCATTCCTACCAACTACCAATTTTGTGTCATCAGCATAAGAAGAGATACTGACATTACAACTACCAAGCTTCTGAAGCGGAGCAATGAAGATAATGAAAAGGAGAGGACCCAAAATGGAGCCCTGAGGGACATCCGACTTGACATCATGTATGTCATTAAGGGATCCCTCAACCTTAACTAATTGTTTCCTACCACAAATGAAACTTCTTAGCCAATTGAGAACCTTGCCTTGGATCTCAATCTCATGGAGCTTGTTAACTAAAAGACCATGATCTACCTTGTCAAAGGCCTTGGCAAAGTCGAGATAAACTACATCAACTGATTCATGGCTCTCTAGTCCCTCAATAACCCGCTCAATATGTTCAATCAGTTGGGTAACCGTGCTAAAATGTGCTCGGAACCCGTGCTGGCTAGGTGGAAGGACTTCATGGATATCAAGAAATTCAACAAGTTTGAACTTCATGATCTTCTCAAACACCTTCGCAATATTCGAAGTGAGAGAAATCGGCCTGTAGTTATTGGGAGTAACTTATCTCCCCCTTTGAAAATTGGAACAATATGAGCTACCTTCAGAGAAGAGGGGAACTTGCCCTGATCCAAGATGCAACGCATCAAGAACCTGTGAGCATCTCATCAGAAACTGAGATGTCACCCCATCAGGGCCAGGGGAGCTTGTGAGTCTCAAGTCCCTGATGGCCTCTAAAGCATCCTGATCTGTGACTATAAGATCATCTAAATGCTCAGCTTGACAAGCCTTGCCAGTCCCAACAAACTCATCAATAGAGCAATGGACTGTTGCTCCTAAACTCAGTGGAGTTGAAAACACACTAGAGAACTGGTCTCCAAGTATGTTGGCTATAGCCCCTACATTGTCTATGGCTTCCCCATCGACCTCAAAAGGCCCTACAGGGTGTTTGATCTTTCTCTTAGTGTAGCGGCCGAAATCAAACAACACAAATCCTTAATGATTCACTCATATTTTCGTTCAACTATCGATCAGAAAGGTCAAAGATGCAAAAAAACGTAAACACGGTTGGGGGAATTATCTGTTCTTGCGTCGTAGATTTCAAACATCACATCTATCCGGTTTGGTGCGCTCCCTATCAACGGCGTCCTGAACTAAGTTTGGGCGGGAAAATGGAACCATGAAAGCTCTGTAACACTTAGAATTTACATAAGAGATAAACGCCTTCGGATTCGACCTCACCTCTTGAACAACTCTACTTTCCTTTTTCAACTGATCGGTCTCAATGGAGGCCTTAATTCTACCCTGGATTAAATCCAACTCTCTTTCAAGGCTAGCCACAACTACTGGATTCAAAGTGCTCTGGAGCCTTTTTGCTAATTTGCAACTCCTTTTAAACAATTGCTTCCTATACTTCGGAATTTTAGACTCTGCCCCGCCCTGCGCAACACATTCAGAGATTGCTAGAGTGGAACAGACGTCCTCAAAAACTAGAATCATTTTGTCTAAGGCTACATCTATGGACGATTCTTTTTTCAGCATTGAAATAAGCTCAAGCTCCCCTAACCTTTCTATAATCAACGGGCAATGTTCATCTTTGAATTTGAACTTAGCCAGACCGACCTTTTTGGCCGGTCTTACACTAGAGCACGCCGGCTTTTGAGTAATGGTCGACCCTATCTCAAGACCATGATGATCTGACAGATTACTAGGTGTCACATGTACATACTGAATGAGATCAGGGTCATTGGAAAAGACCAAATCCAGAATGTTATTTGCTCTGGTGGCTACACCAACATGCTGGGAGAAATTGCGCATGATCGCAAACTCCTCCAGCTTTTCGAACGACTGAGACGTCGATTTCGATACGGGAGTATACACATCTGGACTAGCTTTCCACTCTACAACGCTAGCCGGAAAATTGAAGTCCCCTACAAAGAAAACCTTTGAGCAAACTGACTGGTCCAACTCATTTCCTATGAATTTGAGAGCTGACGAGAACGAGCTTACTGAACAAGAGGGGGGCCTATATATTGTCGCAATGGACAGATCAAGACCTTGGAGGTGACAAACTAACACCTTGACTTCACCATTCGACATTTTTACATGACTAATGCGCAGGTCATTTCTAACATATAGACATACGCCCCCATCCGGAAAAATGGGATTGTCAGGGCGTACTCTATCACATCGAACTAAATTGAAACCAGCCATTGCTACCTCTTCATCTAAGACCCCTGGTCGAAGCCAAGTTTCTGTCATAGAAATGTACGAGACCTGCCTATCTAAAGCTAGTTCCTCAAGAACCTTGATCTTTGTGCTGTCTTTTTTGGAAATAAGACAATGCGCATTCAAATAAAGCCCCTTTTATGGGCAGATAGCCCTTCGATGGACTACAGCTATCAAATCTTTGACAAGGCTCTCTAACCTTAAAAAATCCTGTTTTGGGACAAAACTAACCTTAGGTGGAGGATAAGAGAACCTTTGAGGAGAGGGTAAAAGGGGAGGAGAAGTGAAACCCGGTCGAAACTAAAACAAAGCTACTGTTTGAGATTGACCCGAATTGGCAATGACTGAGTCGAGTTGGTAACACTGAAGCAAAATGGAATTGGAGTGGCGGGAAAATTCAAATTTTGCCACGAAATCTTAAATCTGCAATTTCTTTCTAAAATGGTCCATGAGCCATACTTTTGTACAGACATTAAGAATCCTTAGAGTACGTAGATTTAAATGGGATTCAATTGAACATTTAGCAACATCACATCCACCAGTTGATTGCAATGCCATGGCATGAAGAAATAAAGACACATTAGTTCTTACAAATTATGGTGATCATTTCTTCCTCAAAGAACTACCAATGGAACTAAAGATGTGGGCAAGAAATCAAATACCTTGAACATTCTATAACCATACATACCCGATAGAGGCACGTCATAGTTCCCAAGAGGGCGTGGATTCGAATCCCGCTTTCGGAGAAAACCATCCAGAGGAGTTTTTTGACAAATAAGATGAAGTTTTGGAAAATAATAAGTATAACCTTTTAAGGAAAAAGCATTGTAAAACTTTCAATTATCATTGCCATTGAAAATTATTGAAATGCTTTGGATACACTTTTTCCATGCTCTAATGATTAATTTCAGCACTGTCTCGAGACCCAAGACTAAGAGTTTTGAAACTATAATCTGGTTTTAGATTAGCGTCCAAAACTTCACCAATATTCTTTTCGATTGGTTCAAGTCGAATATCAAGCTATTGTGGTCATCCGAGGGTAGGCATTAGATGCGAAGACTTTAAACATGCATCCTGTTCATTATTGAATCGATTCATTTCTCACAATAGGGCTTGTCAAGTGAACGCGTTCATTAACAACTAACGTTATTCCATGGAGCAAAATAGTAAAATCAAAGACAACATGCCCAGCTCAACCACACTGTGCATGTATTGAATTTTGACATTTATTCCATATTCCATGGATGTCTAGGCAAATATCATTGTAGTTTTGAGCCAGTGTGATAGTGCATTTACCGATTAACACCAAACATGTTCATTTTGTTGAGTTTTGTAACACAGCTCACTCAAAATCGCTCTATTATTGAAAATTCAATTAGTGGACGGTGTGAGTTGACTGTGATGTTTTTTCTTAGTTCTCCCTCCCTAAATCAGTTCGCCGGACGACATTTTTCCTTGACTTTCGTTCACTTGACATGGCCTATATTGTGGCAAAGCATGCGCAAATTTTGAAAAATTGGGCTTCACTAGCGCTGTATCTTGAAAGCGTATGATCAACAATTCAACACGCAATTTGAACCTCAGTGGCTTTGATCTGCAATTAGCCACTAGTCATTCACATTGTGTTGGAATGAGCCGAACCTCTTTAATCAGTCTTGCCGGCCATGTCAAATTGGCCTGGGTAATACTTTACAGGTAACTCAGACACAGCTGCTTTGTTATTGCCAACAGCTGACATTAGCATGTGACCAGCCTAGAGTGGACGCCGTTGGAAATTTGAGCCCCATCATTGTGGAAATTGACGAGACACTGGTTGCTAAGGCCAAGTATCGCCGTGGCAGAGCCGTCCCTCAGAGATGGTTGTTTGGAGGTACAAGGGCCCTTATTTGCAACGTCACACGGCCCAAAGAAAACGGGAAGTGGCACGGTAGATTGCTAAATAAACTGCTCTTGCCTTGCCTTAAACGCAATTTCTTTTCCGGGCATTATATGACCCAGGGCACTAACTATAAATAAGATTTTAATATAATTAGCCAAAAACAACACAAACACATTATAATTCAATAAAAAGGAATTGGCCCAATCGGCCGCCCGTTACTTGATAGAGGCCCAGTGACAAAGCGCCCTCTGAAGTGCAGAACGTAAAACATATTTCATGTAGCGTAAGGGGGCTATTGAGCGAGACACTAACAGATGCTTCATGGTGGAAGTACCTGACCATTCAAAACAAACATTGGAGGCTGCCATCCAAAGGTACATCTTGCCTGGATCCCATGTCATTAGTGATGGCCGGGCAGCGTACCAGGGCATCAATTGGTTGAATGGTGGTGTCTTTACCCATGATGTGATTGTGCATGACCAACCCTTTGTGGATCCCCAGGATGACTCCATTCACACTCAAAACATTGAGTGTACCTAGATGAATTTGAAGAGGAAATTCAAGCGTCAGTCAGGAACATCAGCCCATCTTCTCAGTGGGTAAAAAAAAGATTGTTGCTCTGCACAAAAAAGTTATATTTTTTATCACAAACTCAATTTGACAAAGAAATAAGAAAGTTGAAACTGACCCTTATGTAGGTGACGTAAGAAAGAATTCCTCTTAAAATGGCAAATCTTCCCTAATTCATATAATTGCAATTTTGTTTGGTAAGTTTTTGGTTGAACCAAGTGTGAAGTGACAATGAATCGATCTGGTAGCAACATTTAGCTAAGCTATGAGAAAGGTCAATATTGTTCAACACGCTAGACACCCAAATAACTATGAATAGGCACAATGAAGGAAATTGGTATTGACTTTCGAAATCGCCCTCTACCGGCTCAAGAGTGCAAGACTGGAGATGATGCTTAGTACACAAGCTCCGTACTTTGCTAGGATTCTTATTGATTTTCTTTGACTTTTCCTCCCCTCTTTTTAGTACCTCTCATTGGTTGGCGCATTTTTGGCAAATCAATGGGTATCCATTAATTCATTTTTCAAGTTTCTTGTTCGTCTGTCTCGCGAGTTTTGCTTAAACAAGCAATAATAGCCCAAAAAGTCCATTGTGCTCGAGTCTTCATCCATGCCATTTTGTACTCGTCTGATTATGGTCACCCAGGACAGGGTGAATTGAGAATAGAAGGCCACTTACCTTCTCCCTCTCTTTCTCCTTCTTCTCTCTCTTTCTTTTTGTCATTCACAGGGCGTCCGTTTCTAAATCATAAAGTCTGCATTTTAATTTTGCCAAAACTTTTATGAGAGCTCTTTGGGATATTGTCAGAAGTTCATATTTGATGTACGCATAAACATCTGCACTTCCCAATTATTTCCAAACCATATCGAAGCTCTAGAAAAGTATGGTAACCATCATCTGCTCTTTTGAACATATTTCCTGTGAGATGGCAACCTCGTATAAATTTCGGAAATCAATACCTTCTAAAATTGGCAAACCTTTGTTCATCATTTCGTCACCCTCTTTGAGCAAGGCCACAGATTTACACAGATCCGATATCCTGCTCATTTGTCGGGCAAAACGTGCAGCTGTTACGACCAAAGAAGTTGTGTCCAAGCAATGATTGAAGCACCTCGCAAAGTTGACCTGAGTTCAATGTAGATCGGAATGATTTGTTGAAGTTTCGTGAATACGTTGATGTCGATTTACAAAAAAGCACTCAATGCTTATTTTCAATATGATAACGAAGCTTATCTTATTGATGGCCCAAGAAAACTCGTTCAAATACATGAAGCATTACTGAGCACATGAACAGAGAAGAAGAAGTATCAATTGTCCCTTGGGAGTCCGATTTTGGTACTTTAGTTGCGTGATTATCAATTTGCAGCATTATATTAAGCGGACTCGTCAATGCCATCCTCAACATCATGAGTCATCCAAAGAAGATCAGGGGGCTTTGTTGGTTACATAGGAATGGATTGAGTATAAAGATCAAGAAACTATGTCAGATCGGTACTTGCATGGGTGAAACAAGCCCAGTTTAATTCACTGTCTGTAAATTATGACAAGCACCAACCACTATTTTCATAAGTTAATTTAAATGAACTCTTTCTCACTTCCTAAATTTAGAATAGTATTTATGACTTATCAAAAATCATTAACCATTGACAAAATTAGCAAACATGTCTAAAAACCTCCCTCATAGGAACCTGGCAATCAAAGCCTCTTTTCATAAATCCACAAGGCTTTTTGAGATCTCTGCTATGGACATATGTATGAAACTGAATATGCCATCTTCAACTTTCAACATAATGACTGGCCATAACTGTAGAACAAATTATGGGCTACTCTATTCCTTTTTGCCTATGGCTGGCCGGGTTGGACCTTGTTATTTTAAAAAGTAAGGAAGGTCATGAAAAATGGTTCATGAAAAATGTCAGGGTGATTGAAAAAAGTACCAATAAATTGGCTTCATAACCACAATTTGTAACTTTGTTTTATATTGGAGATTACGTTTCCAGCTTTGCACCTCCATCTAAGTATGGTAGATGCCAAAAAGAAACGTTATTGCTTATAATTGTGGTAAAGATTGCATCAAAGCTTCAATCCAACGCAGTACCACATTTTCATAATCACGCAACTAAAGTATCAAAATCGGGCTCCAAAAGGCCGTTTGAACAAAAAGATGCAATAACAGGCCCGTTCTCATAAGTATGCTGAAGTTTTAGAAAGATAATACGCAACCTCTCATTTACGTTTTTTAACATATCTTTTAAGTATCCATGAGAAGTTCTTTTTCAATGCATAAAATAGTCTGCTACCCAGTCTGCAAAAGCCCTTACTGATAACAAGGGCCAAACATGAGACCACGACAAAGTGATAAGTAATGAGGAATGATTATTAATGAAATTAATTATTAATTATTATTAATAATTATTAATGAAAGGTTAAGTGATTAACTTTTTTCTTACCGCGGGGAGATGAATTAGTGTCACAGGGCCGGTCGGGCACTCCTAGGCGGCTAGGACTAGTTTCAATCGTTACAGGTATGTTTTCCTTTTTTAGCACTACCGTGGCCTTAACCATGAAAGTGACAGTTTTGAAAAAAAAAATAAACTCTTTGGCACACTTTTCATCCAAAAAAGTATTTATTGCTTGCCTGAAAAAAATATGAGCGTCAAGTATGATAAACGTGTTAAATCAACGGAACTAATTATCAGAGTGAGTTTGGCTTTGCCGCTGCGATAGTACGAGCCACAGAGGAGCCAGCTAGTAGATTTAACGACATAAACTTAAAAAGCAGATATTTGACTCATGGGAAAATAATTGATATTTTTTGCCATGAAATGTGTGCCAAAGAGTTTATTCTTTGATTCAAAACTATGATATTCATGATTAAGGCCATGGTCATGCTAAAAGAGGAAAAAATACATGTAACGGCTCAAAATAGCTCAAGCCGCCTAAGAGTGCCCGAACGGCCTTGTGACTAGACTACTTGTGACGGTATTTCATCTCCCCGCGGTAAGTAAAAAATGGAATCACCAAACCTTTGAAGATCACTCCTCATTGCTATGCAAGGAAATTTGAGTTGTTTGGGGACAACCCCCCTCTCTTCAATCAAAGTCAGCAGGACGAAACAAACACGTCGGACTAGGTCAATTATCCTCGAAAAAGTTGGCCAAGACTGCCTTCTGAAGGACACTCTGGCAACTCTGTGTGTAAAGCAATGAAGGACGAACTCTAGTGTTGAGAGCGCCTGCATCAAGCAATTCCTTATCTGTAGGCTCCCACAAAATATGTTGTTTCCACGTCGTGTAGAATTTCCAGAGGTTTGACGGTTTGGATGTGCGAAAGAGCCGAAGCAAGCAATTGAGGAGAAAACCAGTTAATACAACCATCTCAAATTTCTGCTCGACATACAAACAACATTTTTTGTACGAGTCTAATAATTTATCTGTTACATCTGCTGGTCACGTAGAGACTGGTGAAATATTTTTTTTCACGTTGAGAGTCAATTCCAAACAATCGTCAAAACTAGTCTTCTTCACAGATACCTCAACCTTAACCAATTGCTTC
This sequence comes from Tigriopus californicus, assembly GCF_007210705.1. Lineage (NCBI taxonomy): Eukaryota > Metazoa > Arthropoda > Copepoda > Harpacticoida > Harpacticidae > Tigriopus > Tigriopus californicus. The sequence goes on from NC_081448.1 coordinate 8,338,430, forward strand.
CTACCATAAATGAAACTTTTTAACCAATTGAGAACCTTGCCTTGGATCCCAATCTCATAGAGCATAATAACTAAAAGACCATGATCTACCTTGTCAAAGGCCTTGGCAAAGTCAAGATAAACCACATCAACTAATTCATGTCTCTCTAGCCCCTCAATAACCTACTCTATATGTTCAATCAGGAGGGTATCCGTGCTAAAATGTGCTCTGAACCCATGCTGGCTAGGAGGAAGGACTTCATTAATTTCAAGATAGTCAGCAAGTTTGAACTTCACGATCTTCTCAAACACCTTTGTAATATTTGAAGTGAGAGATGTCGGCCTATAGTTATTGGGGAGAAACTTATCTATCTCTCCCTTTGAAAATTGGAACAACATGAGCTACCTTCAGAGGAGAGGGAAATTTGCCCTGGTCCAAGATGCATCGCATCAAGTATGAGAAAACAGGAGCAAAAAACAGTGAGCATTTCATCAGAAAAGCATCTTGATGTGTGACAACAGGATAATCTAAACGCTCAACTTGACAAGCCTTGCCAATCTCAAGAAACTCATCAATAGAGCTCTTAAACTCTTTGGAGTTGAAAACACATTAGAGAACTGAGCCTAGTTTTTTAGAGATAAGGATTGAATTTTAGATCAAGAAAAGATCCTACTTATGTAGTATAGTACCTTTTCTCGATCTAAGATTCACTCCTGCCCTTTAAAAAACTGGGCTCTGATCTCCATGTATGTTGTTCATAGACTCTGCATTGTTTATGGCTTCCCCATTGACCTCAAAAGGCCCTACATGGTGTTTCATCTTTCTCTTAGAGTTTGCATAAGGGAAAAATGCCTTCGGATTCGACCTCACTTCCTGATCAACTCTACTTTCCTTTTTCAACTGGTCTGTCTAAGTGGAGGCCTTAATTCTACCTTGGATCAACTCCAACTTTGTTTGAAGGCTAGCCACAACTACTGGATTCAAATTGCTTTGGAGCCTTTTTGCTAGTTTGCAACTCCTTTTAAACAATTGCTTCCTATACTTCGGAATTTTAGACTCTGCCCCGCCCTGCGCAACACATTCAGAGATTGCTAGAGTGGAACAGACGTCCTCAAAAACTAGGATCATTTTGTCTAAGGCTACATTTATGGACGATTTGAAGAATCGGACAGAACTGAAACCAGGTCCAGGTATTGCTAGATTGGAGCAAACTTCTACAAAAACTAAAACTAATCTAGCAATTGCTGTATCTATGGACGATTCCAGTTTCAGAAGTGGAATAGATCCAGTTCTTCTAATTTTCTATAATCAATGGCCAATGTTCATGTTTGACCTTGGACTTAACCAGACTGACCTTTTTGGCCGGTTTTACTCTAGAGGACTTGAATTTAACTGTCTTGTAAAAGTGACTAAATACTATGATTCGATAGGCAACTCTAAAAAAAAGCAAGTGACTAACCCGTCGCAATGCCAGTTTTCAAACAAATATGGGGGATATTGTTGTAGCGCAGTTGGGTAACTCGCGACCAAGCTATGCTCGGGTTCATAGGTTCAATCCTAAGTATCTTCCCCCCTTTCATGGATCATCACGCCTCGAATGGCGCACCTGGAACCCAACATGGGACAAGACCGAAATATACATTAAAATGGTCAACATAACCTGATCCAATGAGAAACAAACTGGCACTAAAAATTCAAAGAAAATAGGTTCCATACATAAGGTCTCTTATAAAAACGTTTCTCGATACCGTCCAAGCGGTCCCAGCTGGCCCCAGCCCTTTCGATGACGTGACGTATTCCTTGGTCGGCTGCCCGAGGGAGAAGGTCAACACGGGGAATTGCGCGTGTCACGTTTGGGTATCCAATTTCCTTAGATTCGCATGCAATAATGGCATCGAGTTTGGAGACCACTCGTCTACTTAGTCCTGGACCGTGGTTTCAGAATGCTTCAACGTATGATACTTGGAAGTCAGAGTGAGATATGATTCTACATTGAAATTCAATTTTCCCTTGATGTCTAGACTAGATCGACTTTATTTCTGAGCCCAAAGCGTAGAAGATCGTGAAACATAAGAATCAAGCAATTTTTGCCTTAGCAAACACCATATAATACTGGACTAACCCAACCTATCAGCTCATTTGGGCTGATGTTTAAGGCCTAAAACAAGCCCTCTAGGGTCTCTAGGTCAGTGCTCACACCGAAAGCGAGAGAGCGCAAAAGTGACAGTCTGAGAGAGCCCTTCCAGATTGCAACGTGTGCGGCTGTGTGTGAGTACGTGTGTGAGTACGTGTATGGAGGGAGCCAGCCAGCTAGCTAGCCAGTTAGTCAGGAAGTAATTCGGGCCGCCATCCATCCATCCATCCATCCATCCATCCATCCATCCATCCATCAAGTGGCGGCGGTGGGAGTGGGAGTGGGAGTGGCCATGAATGAGACCAAACTGGCCGAGATTGAGCGGTTCTGGTCGCGCGGTAAGTTGGCCCGCGTCAGCACCGAACTCACCAAGATCCTCCGTGACATGGGACAAGACCCACAAGACCCTACGACCGACCGGGCCACATCCCACCTGGCCACGCCCCCAGCCACTCCCGAGGACTGTCGGCACGCCCGGCAGGTGGCTCTGCTGGTGTTGCAATTGTGTCATTGTCACCTAGTCCAGCAGCAATTTGACGTGGCCTTGACGCTGCTCCGGCAGCTGAATGCGGGCATCACGCTCAGGCTGGTGGAGCAGCCCTGGTTTGAAAGGCTGTATGGCCTCTACTTGGCCGTCTACTGCCTGGGCCAGGGCGAATGGGACCTGGCTCTCTTCTTGTCCCTCCACTTCAATGCCCAGGCCGACCCGCACCCCATGGATAAACCTGACGCCAACGCCACCCCCACCCCCAGCCGCCCTTCCTATGATGATCCGCAGGTGAAAAGTCTATGGAATAACTCGGGCCACCTCTTGCTGTCACTGGGGCAGAGTGTGGTGCGATGGCATCCGGAGGTGATTCCGCACGTCCGCTGTATGACCGCGGCTCAGGCCCAAGCTCGTCTCCAACAGTTGCTTCAACCCCAAGACTCCGAGCCTAATCCCCGCCCTACTCCGCCTCGTTTGACCGTGGACCCTCGTCGTATCCTCCAAACCTACGTGACGCCGGATTCTCAGACCCCGCATGTCAGCCGGGCTCGAGTGGCTCTAAATTTGAAGAAATACTCGCTGGCCATCGTCAACTTGAATCAGATGTTGACATCGTGCCCACCCGCTCAAGTGGGGCCCATTCACTACATGATGGGCCATTGTCACGAGGCCCAGGGCGAGTTCGATCTAGGCCAATTGGCCTTTCAGAATTGTTTCCAAACCTGCCCGGGCTTAGCCGCTTTTGGGCTAGCCCGGATCGGATGGGCTAAATCCAAATTTGAAGAAAGCCACGCGACCCTAATGAAGCATGTCGTGTTCAACGAGACTGACATCACGATGTGCCAATGGCCGGAGAACTTGAAAGATCTGTTTGAAGAGAGTGACCGAGATACTTTTCATCAACTGGTCAAGCGGTTACTCACCCAATTGGAGGAGGCGTTGGAAAAAGAGCGCCAGCGAGTGACTTGCGCTTCCAATTTATGTCCTCACCGCTCCAAAAATGGTCGGTCCATAACCAACCCGGATATCAATCTTCAATTAGATCACGTGGTCATTGACTGTACGCAGGGGTGCAGCTTAGCGTTTCATGGCGAATGCGCGCCATCTGATACCCCGTTCAATTTCTCGTGTCCCTCGCAGTCATTGGAGTGTCCCGGTGAAATGAAAGCCTTTTGGATTCGACCGGAAGGCCGAGACAAGTTGCCCGAATTGAAAGCGGCCAATGTCATCCCAAATAAGTGCTTAGTGGCTACGCAGAGTAATGCTTCCGCGGAGATTGTTCACGAATCTGATGTGAACACGCCATCGGCGATCCCGAAGAAACCCAAGAAGAAGCCCTCTGCTAAGGCGTTAGCGAACCCTCCCCAAAGAAAAAAGACTGAGGTTCCTCATGGGTTCAATGATAAAGTGGCTTTTTACAGGAAAGAGACCAAACCTGTCTCAATTGCACAAATCTTAATTCAGAATGGTGTGATTCAGATCGACAATCTTATAACTTCATCCGAAAATATTTACAAATGTATGAAGGAACACCTATGGCAGCCAGGGAATCATCATCTAGTAAGTTTTTGAAAGTACCCACATGAAGTGGATCAGGGGAGCGAGTCTTTGTTCATGTCTTCTTTCACGTAGGAACACGTCCAAGAAACTAATGGGATCGAGTACCAGTCCGAGAAAGAGATGACCTATCATCTCTACCAATGCTTGAAACGCTCGAATCAATTGCTTGCTGGGATGCGGAATCAATCGCGGAAAGGTGAGATCAATTCAGAGTCACGCCAAAGTTTGTTGGTTTTTTAATTAAATAATGCTCTGGCATTGTGGCCTTCTTTTTACGCGAGGTTAAGCATTGGGCAAAGTTTGTCCCAATCGTTTATCAATCACCGGCTGACGATGAGGGTTTGTTTTTCGTTAGAATCGAAAGCAAATTTAGTTACTTTTATATCATTATCTTATTAGGGTACCTTAATGCTCATGTCTTTTCCAGAACATGTCTTACTTGCGGATGTAATGAGTGGCTTTGAGTTGTGCGTTGAAGCCGTCGTAAATCATCGTAAATTTAACCCGGGTACACATGAAAAACTCGACCGATTTTCGAGCTTGCTTCGAGCCTATTGCCAAGAAACATTTCCCAATTACCCCAATATCATTGAACCTCGAAAAATGCAACTGCGCCAGGTTTTAGGCCTCCTTCCCGAAGATCAAGCGATAGAAGACGTGAGTGTACCACCATCACAAGTTCATGCCACTCCAGCGACACTTGTACCTGAAATTCCGCAAGGCATCATCGATTCGGCGGCTTTCGTGATACCGTCTGACCAGGTGAGATCTCGGCTCTCTCAGTCCTGAGACATTTTTCCCAACTGGTTTTCTCGCAGGACTTGGAAATCAATAGATTGCATCGACATTACCCGGATATGGATATAGGCGAACTCCTAATGTTGATTGAAGATACGAGGCAGTTCCACCAAGGATCTGTGACCGAGGAGGTCTTACACGAGGCCATCGAAGAATTTCGCCGTGTTGAAGGTTATCCCGTTTCGGGCTCGATGGAAAACAACTCCCAGAGCCAACACGCTGGGGAAAAATTGGCCCCCAATATTGCGCATCCGAGCACGAATCAGATGGATGGTGCTGTTCACGACGTCTTATCAAAGTTGTTGCTAAATATTTCCTCCTATCAACCTCAAGGTAACTAACTCGTCGGATTGGTTGTTCCAGCTTGTCGCTGTGAGTAATTGACTAATGGGTCGTTTTCTTGGTTTTCTTTAGTTGATGTGGAAGACATTAATGCAGAGGATTGCACAGTCTGCCTTGAGACTTTAGGTATGACTGATTTGGAAACCTTGCAGCCATGTCAACATCGTTTTCATCGAAAGTGTATCCGAGATTGGCTTTCGCAGCAGAGAGATTGTCCTCTCTGTCGCAATCATATTCTCTTGGATGAAGATTTCCCGAAGCTACAAACCCAAGATTAGGCGATTCTCTCTCGATTTGCCTTGATCGAAATATCAAAGGGATGAAGTTTGGCGATTGCCTCTATCAGAATGAGGGCTTTGAAGGCGTTTGCTTACGTTCTTGAGATGCTCTCGACAGTTTCATTCCGATATGTGATAGTTTGCCGAAAGGAAGCACACATAAGATTATGTTAAACATGTTTTCCAGGAAATAACTTGACGAACAGAGTCCACTCGCTTGTCTTCGGGACATTGTAACCATGATCATTGTCAGCGTAATAGTAAAGGACTCGCAATATATTGGAATATTTTACTCGGGATGCTTTATTGAACACTATGCGATTGAATGACGGGAAACAGCAATGCCAACCATTGTAGTGGTATGAATTAATAATAGAATTGTAGGTAGTGTACTTAGCAATAGTATTAATAATTATGATAATGATGATAATAATAATAATCATATTAATAGTAGTAGTAGCAGTAGTAGTGGTATGTAGTAATAATTATAATAATAATGATGCCGATTTAAGTAATAGCAGCAATAAGGTTTAACGATTTCGATAGATTCCGTATTATTGAGAGTGAACAACATCCCATCAAGATGGGCTATTTGTTGATTGACCGGAGTAGTCCTTGCAGGAGCGAAAGTAGTCCAACTTCAATAACTACCACTCGTATTTGGGTATGATGCGTATAACGATGACCAAACTCGATTGCTCTCGAGGGAAACGGGAGTTGTTGAGGATCAAGTAGAGTACTTCACCATAGTTGTAAGTAACCTCCGGCCCACCAGATGACGATGGCACCGATGGCAGCGCCGCAAAGAAGCATCATTATTTTTTTCTGAAAATCAAACCACCTCATGACAGGAAACGTGGAACAGTTCATAGATAGAGCGGTCTCTCTCCCTAACCCTATAGGCCTACCAATCGCTTGGTACCAGCATAAGAGTCATGTCATCATCGAGAGATGAGCCCCTCCAAAGAGCGAACGTAAACAAAACCAATAGGATTAGGATGGATACCAATTGGTGAACAAAGGAACTCTAATGGGTCAATGATTTATTCGAAACTAATTGAAAACGAGAGGAACAGAATGAATTGAGCCTATGATAAAAGGATAATAAAGGTACGTTTAGAAGGGCATCATCATATAGTAGCACACACTTGCGCCCGAGAATGTAAACAAATAATTATAAAAATAATGCAAATGACGAGGATAATAGAAATAATAATGGTGATAATGATGATAATAACTATGATGGAGATAGGAATAATTGTAACGCAGGAAAAATAATCAAAAATATAGACTAATGCACCGAACCTAAGAATCACATGGTTCCAGATAACTGATTAGATACCATAATGACAATGACCGTCAATATCACGACAATGGAAATCACGAGGCAGAACAAAAGAATAATCTTTTTCTGAAACGAAAGTAACAACTCAAAAAATTAAATGAATCAAATCAAAGCGCACAACTCGATAAATAATCGGGAAGGAAATAGTGTCGTCGACCAAACCTTCTACCAATTACATCAATTATAAGGCTACTTGCATGCACGCTTACCCGCCTAGCCTTTGATTGGTATTTAAGAGCCTTCTTTGTATCTTGTGTCGCAGTTTGAACATAGTCGACAGCATGTTCCACGTGGTACTCGATACGATCAATCATTTCACCCTGCAACAGACCAAGACAATGAGGAAGCGTCTGAGCATTGCTCTATGGATTGGACTTGGAGCTCCTCGGCCCTTTCACTCTAACAATACCGTGGGATAGATAGACACAGAGATAGACGACTCCTCGTGCTTCTAGTTGCTTACCTGACTCTCGACCAGCATGGCCATGTCCATGAACATATCATGGAGCTCTTTAATGGAATGCTCCAACTTGATAATGTCGGCATGTCGTGCCTCGATATCAGCCAGAGTTTGCTTGGCAGCAGCTGTGTCCATGATGATGCCTTGAGTAAACACTGCGGAGTTGCCTTGCTCCAACATATCTTCGAGTTCGGCATCGGTGGTGGTGCGACCCGCGATCTCCATTTGACGTTGGATGCGGTTCTTGCAACGCTCGCGATAATCTGTTTGGGTGCGGTTGTACTCGGTCATGACTTCGACAAATTTGCGAGAAAGGGTCGAGTGTTGGGTTTTTCGGATTCGCAAGTCTGCCGAGGCCTTGTTGATATTCTCCTCGGCTTCGATGTTTTGTTCAATGACTGGAAAACATGGAAAACATGATTGGGGCAACTACGAGTCTCCAGGAGAGGCAAGGAAAGACTCACCCTTGAGTTTGGCTCGCACTTTATTCGCGGTTTTTTTGATATCCGACATGAGATCTTCCAGATCTTGCTTCATCTCTATCAGGGGTAGGTGGAAAACATCGGCGTTAATTCAAGAGGCTGGCAAGCATTTCACCTTCGATAGACCTCAAGTAATTGCATGGGAACTTACTCTCGTCATTTTGGGGTGCAGAGAGGATCGAGCTGTGCTTCCTCTTGACCTCCTCAACGTTGTTCTGGATCTTGTCGATGTTTTCCCGAATCTCTTCCACCTATGTGTGGGAGCAACATCTGAGTTCGAAGGCTATGCCTTGGACTGACGAGCATCTGATGGGAGCTTACCTCTTGGAAGAATTCGTCCATTTTACCCCCCTCCACATTGACCGCCATGTCCTCGCCCCCCAGGTCATCCTCGTCGCTCTGAGCCTGAAACCCCAAAAGGAAAAGAAGAAGTCAAAAGATAATGAATTTCAAGTCTGAGCTATATCATTATTGGGGTGATTTTGAATGACCGCTTGGAAATACTGGCGAGAGGTTGGACATTTCTTATCAAAACTAGCTTACACCTGAAACGTCTGGATTATGAATGGGGAGGCTAAAATTGAAAAAAATTGAGAAAATAGTCGAATTTTCAGTTCGAACGAACGAATGGGTCACAAACTTATGCCCTCTCTAAGCTCACAACATTTGACTCAGTCTTTTGATCAAGCTGAAAATTGAAGCCCGTCATTAGAGTAAATTGGGGCCAGCCTCATTTAAAGAAGAATATAATTCATTGGTTGGAATCAAAGTTCTTGATGCTCAACTTTTGTTTCTCCACATTGCAAGATGTTTAATCAAAACCTTAGGTCGTTGTGTCTCTTCGGTCTGACTTTTGACGACATTGTGAAATATATACCTGGATTCTGCTGTATTATTTTTAGCATTGACAAATTCGAAATGACACATCTCAATAAAACCTCGCAGTAGTCAAAAAACAGTACTCTATCATTCAATTATAATTTTATCAAATAACTAAAATTATGCTCCAAGACTGAACAACCAACCTTTCGCCTCTGGAGCAAAGGCAATTCTTCTGAAAAGCTGGGCCAGGCAGCAGACCTAGCACTTGAATACTCATTTGAATAGGTAATTGTTTATATTTCTCGAGCTTTCGTTGTTATCTTTCATTTTACACAACTCAACAAGACACGTTTTGAATCTGAAAGCATATTTCTTTTGCCTAGAAAAACCTGGGCAAACCATTTAGCTACCAAAATACCCATCCTTCGCAAAACGATGGCCTCAATATAGAGTCCAGATTTTTGCGAGGGGTGGAATTGGTCAAACTCTTTGTGACACCTTACAAAAAGTATCTTTGGGTCAGGCGAGGTAGCTGGATTCTAATTTTGGATTCGAATTCTCTTTTTTTCTTGTACGTACTGTGCATCAAGAAAACAAAGTACTTTAAGTGAGCTATTAGTATCTAGGAAATGTGCCAAATCCGAGCTACATGGTACGGGAAACTGTCACGTGCATTTGGTATTTGATCCGGTACACGAGGCCGGCGGTAAATTCATCTTTAAGATGGACCTTTGTGCTGTTTCTGTTGTTACTCTCTCAATTTTTATCTTAAGGCAGACATTGGTCAACGTCATTGCCTAAAGATATGTTTCAAATGTATATGGATGCAGTACATCAAAGATTTATATTTAAAGGCATTTCCAAAAAGTTTTGATTGTCATTGAGCTTTATGGAGAAGATTGACCCGCCCAGTGTGTTTGATTATCCTTATGAGGTACAAGAAACAGAGCACATCTTTCTTAAGAAAATGATCTTAGGCAATATTGAACCTAGTGTTGGATGAAAAACAAACAAACTGAATCAATCGTGTTCTTTGGCTCTTAAAAGCTACTAAATTCTCGTCATATTTCTCCACTTTTCTCTTCAATTCTTCCAGGCCAAAATCAAATTGTAGAACCTTACTCTCGGATAATCCGGAATATTCACACCCGTAAGAGAAACGCGAAGTTGGGAGCCCCATGTCTGGATTTTTCATCAGTCACAATTCTACTGTGTAATGTTACTATTCGAAAGCTCGAAAACTGTCGGAAGCGATACATCCCATGTCGCCTTTGGTGGCCAAAATTCATCGTTCATCATGTTCGAGGACAAATTGATCGCGAGATCGGTAGATGGGTGCGAGTTTATTGTTGATCACGAGGTTTCATTGACTCGTTCTAAGCATGGACCAAGCAGGCTAGGCCCTTAACAGGCGGGGCTGGATGGAACCAACCAACCAGCCCGTCAGCCAGCCAACCAGCCAGCCATCCAGCCAGCTAAGGAAAGAACGATAGGAAAGGAGACACCAGGGGCACACTACAAATGGAACTTTAGGTTTCATATTTATCGGGACAATCACATATCCATCTATTTCGTTGGTTGACGTGAACTCCCAAACCTGAACCTCCAGAATTCTGTAGCTGCCTTTCGTAATGAACCGCGGCAGAAGGTGGTCAGTCTCCGCCGCGTTATTTACGGCATGTCGATATCGATGTTGTACGTATACTTACGGCTCGAAGGGCCGCCAATCTGTCTTTGGGCATGGTGTCGGATGACGGTGTGGCCACACGAGTCCGATGGTGAACACTCCCTTAGTCAGTCACTGGGTCCGTCCCTTAACACCAACACGCCCACAATAAGGTTGGAATGGACTTCAATGAAGACACACCAACACCCCCGAGGTGATTTCCCTGAACATATCCCCACCCAATGCCAATGTGGAAGAAGCAGAAGAAGTAAAAGGAGCCAAAGAAGACGAAGAACAAGTAGGAGAACAAGTAGGAACAGGCGGATCGGCAGGGGCTATTCTCGAGTGGGACCGGACTGTCCTCCGTCCTCGATCGTGTAACTACTCCTTCTTTCCTTCCTCCCGAGGATTCTTTCTCCATCGGGGACGGCGGATGGACGCACCAAGTACCAAGCACCTAGCTAGCTAGCACCTTGCCCTCAGCACCACCCAGCGCGGAATTTCAGGCATAGACAGAGGCTGCTAAGCAAGTTGGGTTTTCCTTCTAGTTTGATTGAGTTGCTCGGGCCATCCTCACTCATCCATCCGTCCATCCTCGGGTTTGCCCGGCCCCCCTGGAAGGAAAGACGGGAAAGAAAGAATAAGGGAGCGAGCCAGCGGGCCAGCGGGCCAGCGGGCCAGCGGGCCAGCGGACCAAAGTGAGTCACTGACTTGCCAGGAACGAGAGAAAGAAGGCCCCCTTCAATGCCATCCCAAGGCACTATGGCCTACCAAGCCTAGCGCAGAGAAGAGGCCGAGATCCGACTAGTATTATATTAGTGTCGTACGCGGATCTAGCAGGCGAGTGTACAACCTTGCTCATATCGGTGATGTACCCCACTGATGAACTGGGTGGTTGCTGGCCTACCACACATGAGGCTAGCTTGAGGCCACCAAGTCCCAGTTCGAACGAACTGAACAGAACGAAGGGCACAGCTCCCCGATTCCAAGAGTGAACGACGGATCGGGGCAAACGGGGCAAACGGGGCAAACCCTTGAGGAAGGAGAAGGAGAGGGAGAGGAAAATATTGACGGGCACAGCTGATAAAAGGCTATTTACTACTAGCTAGCTAGACTACTTTGCTAATGCCATTATTTCTCCCATGGCTGGGCCGATTTGGCTAGGCTCCATCTCCTCGGAAAAGGGATCCGGAGAAAGGGCATTTGTCGTCATACTTGGGACGGCGGACCCTCCAAAAACTAGACACAACCATAATATGACGGCTAAACTAAACCGTCTCAATGACGTTTTGTCACAGGTTCTTCCGATAAAACACCATGACGATTCACTCAACCTGTCATTCAATGGTTGTTGGAACCATATTTTGTGACAATTTTAGGGCATAGGTGCCATTAGTGCGTGGCCTGCAAGGCATATTTCATTTTTAGGCAATCGTCCATCATTAACAGTTCACAGGTCTGTTCCTCAAGATGATGGAAGTTAAGATGCATTAACTGAGCAACCACGCATTGCTTAAGAATTGTAGTGAGTCATGAAACATTACTCTTCTCAATGTCAGTTGGAAAATTGATCTGAGATGAGTAATTTTTTACGAATGTGCACGTTTTGGGCATTTTTGTTCCTGTTGTAAATTTCGAGCATTTCAAGTCGACCTGACACGTGACAAACGATCCACTGACAGGTTGTGACGAGTCCTCTCTGTTCTGAACACCATTCATTGTGGGCTCTTAAGGGGCTCAGTCTCGAAAGGTAGGAGAAGTACACGAGGGAGGCCCCATTGGTCCCTGGCCGTTGTGATGTGCTCATTCAAGCATGCAATATATATATATATATACATACATACATACATGCCGCCTTACATACACATATACATACAACCACACAGACACTCTCACATACCTCCAAACAAACGTGCTCGAGGTCTTTCCTTGGCGCTCATGGGGCATCGAAATCCAATCTTGTATCGCATATAGCCCAATTCGCCGCTGCCCACCACCATCCAAGGACATTCAGCAATCAGTCGTCTTGCTCGGTTCAAACAGGCTCCTTTGGTTCTCTTGGAACAGACCAACGAACAGCCTTTAGCTTCTCTCTCTTTCTCTCTCTCTTTCTCTCTCTCTCTCTCTCTCTCCTCCTCCTTCTCTTTAGTTGACTCGCCAACTAGATTTAGCGTGTCGTTGCCCACAAGGCCAAATGGTCGGCCTTGGCAGTCTTTTGGCGAGGCATCATGGGCCGTACCAAAGGAAGATCCAAGTTGGAGGGGAAAGCTTTCCCAGAGTTATCGATGAAAAAGGATCCTGAGCAGAGAATTTGATTCCCTAGTGCAAAAAATGACTGACTGGACGGGTTAGATTAGAGTGTGTCGTCGTGGTTGTTGCTTCGGAGGATTGCCATCTCCGTGGCCATTCTTACTTCCCTGGCTTTAAACGACTTTGAGCGTAAATGGTGTTTATGTGGTGTGGACGGAGGATGGCCCTGTAGCAACTTCAGCATCTTCATTATTGCTAGCAACAACAAGGTCGTCGTGCTTGGTTGCTTTTGGCTTCATCTTCTCCCAAATGATGGTGGTGGTTATTGATGATTAGTGTCTTGATTGCGCAAGGCCAGGTGGTTTCCACAGATCGTCGTATCATTGTCCCGGTCAGCGGTTGGTGGTGAGGTTCTTGAACGGCCTCATTGGGAGGCGTTTTGGGTGGTGTCATTCCTGGTGGTGGTGGTGGTGGTGGTGGTTGTGGTGTGTTCGCGTTCTCCCTTCCTCCAACCTTCCTTCTCTTCCATTGCTGGCTGACATGATCCCCGTGTTTTCGGGGAACGAAGGGTTGATCTGCTCAAACTCTGAGGCTGTTGCAACCGCTCTTTCATCCCCGACATCGTTATCTCCCTTGCCGGTGTCCTATTTCCCGTCGTTGTCAAACTTGTCGTCTTTGTGGTTGGCACTTTCTCAAGCATCCCTCAGTGTGGAGCAGGCCCTCGGGGGCACCGAAGAAGGGTCCAAACCGACAACAAACTGGAGACTTCAAGTCGTCGTCGCTGTCGTCGTCGTCGTCGCCCACCACGCCTATCCATCGTCATCCTATGTGGCGGGTTCAACATTGTCCCAGCTAAAAAGTGTCTCTCAGTCCAATCGAGGGGGACGCGGGGGGGATGAGGAGGCCTTGGGACAGTTTTCTGGCAGCGAAAGGGGCAAATACATGTCTACCGAGTTCACCAAACGCAAATACTGGTTCATTTTCTACCGCATCATCCAAATCCTCATCTTGTTATTCTCATCTGCCTTCAAGTTCCACCTCATTCCTGTTGCACCTCTTCGTTCTGTTCAACTTGATTAGTCGCCCTTTGGCTAGTGAATCGCCCGATCGAGACTGCTGCGAGCCACTGTACCCATTCTTTCCGACCACAGTGACAGGGGCCACCGTCATCATACCGAGTCGCGAGCCACAATCAACCGTTCCCTCGTCGCCCAATCAACTTGACCATAGGTCCACCACGAAACTCTATGGAGACCACAAGGGTAAGTAACTCAAGGAAGAGTAGCTCCACCAACTTTTGCTCCACATCAATACCGTGCAAGGCCGGAGTAGTCATTGAATTGAACTTGCGTTTTGGAAGCAACACGGGTCTGGTCCCAACATTTCTGGGCACGAATAGAGAATTCTCCAGCAAAGGTTGCAATACTTGTTGCCCATGCTAGAGGCTGGCTAAAACACATACCAATCTAGATTGTTCTTCAAAGGCTGGAGAATCATGCGAACTTTGAGTCTGATATATTTCTGTGGAACTGAGTTACATCCCAAAGCTGGGCTACTCCTACTCAGGCGTCCCTGTCTAAAAATACCCTCGTGATTAGCGATTGAAACAAAAGCCAAGAACCGATCTTCTAAGGACGTATTTGTTGTCAAGTCTAGAAGGTTCATCATACGTAAAGTCCACTAAAACGTGAAAGTCTAGGAAGGCGTTGTCTTGGCAGAATACGATAGTGGAACAAAGGGCTGGACCTACCGCTATGGGTGCTAGATCGTATCGGAGCCAGTCATTGCTTCACGTGCAGTACATACAAAACAATCCTTTTGGGACGTAAAAATGGATTACTATCCATAATTATGTCAATAAAGGCAGGCCATTTTGAGTAGTCATGGTTATCAGAGGAACACTAATCTCAGTCTCTTTTACCAAATGGACTTGCGTTCCCGTCTAACTCCAAGTAAACTTGACCATGCCTTGACTCATGGGGAATATTCAGGGAAAGTGCTTGTACTCGTACGTACTTCGCATTTGACATCGGCACACCCTTTGCATTACAACAATTACTTGTTTTCGTTGGTTTTTGGCTCAAACCAGATTGAATTATAAATCATGCAAGCACAACACGATGCTGATTTTCAGTTAATATGGTGGGTGGCCAATAGTCCATCTTTCATTTCTCAGATTTCCTAATGGGAATCGTTTACCATGGAGTCGATCATAGAATGTGATATCATAACAACAGTTATTATAGCAAGGAGTTCTCACTAGGGCTAGCTCTAGGTATGTGGAGGGTGTGACTCTACTTAATTTCGATACGTGGATCAAGTCTCTGAACCCCAATAGTGTTTAATGACTGACGCTTAAACTACTGAAGGCTGTGTGTAGTTGCTTGCTGGCCTTCTGAAAAGAGTTGTTAATCGATAATCCATTCTAACCACGTTTTATTTGATGCTGCCCCCGTGAGCTTATTAATTCTCGTATTGCATGTTGTGAAGTGTAGATCCAAGTATCCTACTTAACCTGATTCTTCTTTTCTCTCTGTAGATCGAATGGATCGTTTTCCGATTTCCTGCCAACACGCAAAAAACTCTTGTTTTGCTAACGACTTTTGCAATCAACTTTTACAACACTTCCCTAGGCTTTGTGGGATAGAGCAAGGTAAGTTAGTGTCACGCCACGTTGGTGTTCAATTAGGACCTCAAGTTCTAAAGGTCTTGCCTGAGTTGATCTCATCCTGTGAGAATCAATATACTGTACTATCAGTATGTTGTATCAGTGCCCCTGCCCTGTTCATACTCGATCCTGGTTTTTTTATCCTTTGATAGTAACCTGCTCATCGCCAACACTTACAAAATGTGTGGCCACACTCCAAACACTTCGCTCGTTCCAAGACTTTCAAGGGAAGTGCACTTGTGCCTCAGATTCTCGTGCTGCCGCCGTCGTTGACGTTTCTGCTCTTTCCATGTCCTCATCCTATTCCGATCCCAAATCCAAATCCTATTCCTCCTCTTCGAACAACTTTTACTATCAACCGGAGTGTCATGCCTTCCAAAAGCTTTTGTACCAACATCCGTGTGAATCTGCGGCTCCAAATAAACAAGGTGGGTTCGTCAGTCTGAATCGCGAGCTCACGCAAGCCCAAGCTACTTGTCTCTTGACCTCTTTTTTGCAGAAGCTCTACCTACGTGTATCCACGCTTATGAAATGTGTTTAGCCAATGAATCCTGTTCCGGAACACTCAAACTCTTTTTAAATAATTGCGATGAAGATACTAGCCAAAGCTGCCACTCGGAGTCTGCGATGTAAGTGTTTCTTCTTCCACCTTTTCCATGACGAATGATCCCTTTCCCTCTCCTTCTAGAAACGTTTGCCAAGAAACCTGGGACCGCCTTAAGAAAACGCCTTTGTACGGATGTATTTGTCCAGTAAATGTTCAATTTGCCAAAAAGTGCAAGCGCATATTTAGACTCATACATGAAAATCCGTGTTTGGGTAAGTGATTTAGCTAACCAAAATCATCACCATCTTCCTCGCTTGATTGAGTGGTTGTGTGAAGTTGCGCATTTAACATCGTCTTTCAACGTGCAATAACCGTCCGGCCAAAGGGGAGTGAGTAGGGGTTCTAAGCATTCGTTAAGCGCTAAGGGATACGAGAGTCGTGGTCTGCTAATTTCTTCTTATTTGTGATGACTTG
The DNA here is from genome assembly GCF_007210705.1 of Tigriopus californicus. Lineage (NCBI taxonomy): Eukaryota > Metazoa > Arthropoda > Copepoda > Harpacticoida > Harpacticidae > Tigriopus > Tigriopus californicus. The sequence continues at coordinate 8,354,722 of NC_081448.1, forward strand.
ACAACTCGCTCCAAGTCCACGATATGCTTTTCATTCTACTTGAAATCTGACTTTGGATCATCTCTCAAAACCCACCCGTCCTTGAGGACAGAGGCTGCAAACCAGAATACAGTACTTAGTAGGTGTAAGAAAACATGAGCACGCCATAGGTGACATGCTATGAAATAGAAAAAAAGTGTTTGATGCATTTACATCAGTAAGTAAGATTAAGATTAGTAAGATTAAAACGCATTAGTAAGAATCTGCCTTTTGATCAATATTCTCTTGCATGGCTTCGGTTTCGAGCTATGGGATACCAAAGAAGTGAACCTAGAAAATTGCTGATCGAGATACTCCATCTGGAAAAACCCAACCCGTTTGGAATGATTTATTTGCAGATTCGCTGGACGCTTTCCCCTTTTCACACTTCCCAGACTTTGATAAAAAAGTAACGTTTTGGAAGCATTGGTTTAACGCCAAGTTTGAGATAGCGAATATAATAGCAACAGCTTCTTCTACAACCACTACTACTACAACAACTACTCCTGAGGCAACCACCACCACCAAAATCTCCTTTAACCCCACCCCGGGGTTAAAGTACAGTTATTGGACGGACAATCAACAATCTGTAGACATGATGCGTACCAGATACAAAGGTAATCAATCGCCAGCAACAATCACAACCTCTTCTGGTGTCGCAAGACAACAGAACAGTGCCTAACAATCAACCATAACCTCAACAAGTTGTGCATGCGGGGGCTGAAGTTGGCTCTCAAATTACAAAGGAATCACTAATTCTGGGTCTAGGGATCGGCTTTCGTTCGGACACGCAGTAAGAAGAGTCCAATAGAGAACCCCAATTGTCTTGAGGGCAGATAGGGGAGGGATATTGGAAAGTAAATATTTGGACACCACAACTATTGTAGAAACAGATAGGCTTGAAAATCGCATTGAAGAAGCACACTTGTTTGTATGATATAACTTAAACCGCCACAAGGACATGGCAATCTCTGGGTCAAGTGGTTTACTGCTATAGGGATCCTAGAATGTCTGCTCCACCAGGAAAGTCTTTGATCTTTTTTCTTACTCCTGTGACAATTTTGTTTTTGTTTTGAAATGTCTTTGTATCCATATTGACCCATACCCCCTTGGGATATTTGACCGCACGCCTCTGGGGCGAGGGGTGGGTTTGTGTTTTCTTAACGGTCGCTGGCATTCTACGGCCGGGTACTTGAAATGCCTTGTTACCCATTTCAGGAATTACTAAGCCCCTCTATCCCTCGACCGAAGGTCCTTTACGGGAAAATCAAATGCCAGATGTCACTGCACTGCGAAGTACCTGCCACATTTCCCTGAGCAAATGTGAAGGAAATGCCAAATGTCGGCTATTCTTGGAGCAAATCAAGCGAACTTGTGACACGAAAACCTGTGATAAACAAAAATGCATGAGAGCCATACAAGACATGTATAAGAGTATCCCCTCAGACATCGGACTCGATATTGCCTTCTGCCTTTGCAAGTAAGTCATCTCCTAGATTTTCGGAGGCAACCATGTGTGAATGTGTTCAACCTCTTGCCCGTGTTCGTAGGAATACGCCCAATCCCGATGAGGTCTGCCTGCGAGCGCAAACTCTTTTGCATCCCACGTGCGCCCAACAACCGGATGTGATCCAGGGGACGTCGAGGGGCGACCAGACTTTGCCCGCTTGCCATCACATTGCCAAAGACTGTCTGCGTCAAGCCGAGTGCCGCGACAGGCTCAAGAACTTCGATCAGTTCTGCTCCGTGTCCAGTGACACCAAGCGGTGTGCTGGAAAGCCGGAGGAATGCCGAAAGGCCATGTTGGGCATTCTAGGGACCACGCTCAGAACTTCTTGCGCTTGCACTGGCACTGGAGCTGATTTTCGAGAACTCTACGACTGCATAGGATGGCACCGACTTCTCTGGGTGAATCCATGTGTGGGTGAGTTCTTAGAATCTAAAGTGAATCTAAAGCACAGTGTGTGCTACTAGTGCTTTGAATGATTGAATGATTGACTAGCCACACATTGTGGGTGCTTGACCATTTCTTATCTCTTTAGTCGAAGCTCAAAAGGATTACCACATGCTAAATGGGTACAGCTCTCCCCACAAACCTACGACAATCCCACATTTCGGGGGTGGTAGCTTCGACATTTCCACCTTACCCACTCATCCGATCGAGAATAACTATCCATATAACCGAGACAACAACAAAAACAACAACAGCAAAAACAAAAAGGAGGACAAGAACGACTTCAATAACAATGACGATAAGACGAAAGAAAATAATAATAATAATATCAACAATTATAACCTTGAGAATCCCAATGTCTACGGGGGTGGAAGAAACCCTTACGACAACGTTGTGATCCCCAACACTGACTATCAATACAATCAGACATCGGCTAAGCCAATGTTGCCAATCCTTCCGACTCGACGACCTGTTTACTCCACGCCTCCGTGGCCCAAGTTTTATACCACTCGAAGATCGACCTGGGTTTCAACTACCACCACGACCACCACGACCACATTGCCACCGAGTAAGTCAGTTAGTTGTGCATGATTCACACTCATCTTTGCTCAGGAACGCCATCTTATGGAAACAACTCGGACCAATGATTTTTGCGAATTCATTGTTTGCCATCGGCATGTCTTGAAAATTCCTCACGGAAAGCACACCGTCATTCATTATTTTTGTTAAATAGCCGTTGAGTTCATGTCGAACTCAAGAGACGACGACTTTTTATCGAAATAATCAGGGCTAAATGCCCGGTTCAAAATGCTTTACCACTCTCCGGAAATTTCAAGAATCCAAATTTTGACCTTTTCAGAGTTTTGTTTGCTTGAACGTCCAGGACAACCGGTCAAATATATTCGCGAAGGCTACAAAAAGCGAGTAAGTTCCATGGAACCGTTAGTGGTTGGCCCCGTACAGTTCACTAGTCAGTTAGTCAGGCAATGAGCCGCTAATCTCGTCTTTCAGTTATACAAACACGATGATCCCGAATGCTCCGAGTTGTGTGAATGCAAAGTGGGCGAGGAGCTCTCGTGCAAAGTGCTCTCTTGTATCGAGCGAGATGCTTGCAATACGGGGGTGGCCTTTTACAGCCACGCCTCGCCTTTCTATCAAGCCTACCGAGGCCAATGTCTGTGTTATTCCGGATCGTTTATTTGCTCAAAGCCAGCCAAAGGTACGTATACAACACTCACCTCTGCAGAGACTAAGTTGGATATGAATGAATGATGTTATCTTGTGGCTCGATTTAGAAGTTGATTTGGACTTGACCGAGGGTGTATACTTGTTCCTGGGGTACAGTGAAAAAGACGAGCAGCTCTTGAAAGCTGTCACCGGGCAAGGTATCTTGGAAACCATCGGTGAAATCGAAGGACTCGTGAGATACCATAATATTAACAACAATAAGGTTTGTGCATTTGACGTGATCCAGTTCAAGGAAAGCAATCGTTAAAGTTCCTTTTCAACAGAGTGAATGTCGCGTGATACCTCATAAACAATCCGGCGAAAACATGATCCTTCAAGCCGTAATGGAGGAATTTCAAGAAAACAGAGACAGTGGAAATTTGACAAACTATCTGCTTAACAAAGAAAAGGTTAGTATGCCTTAGATTTGGACTACTTACGAACATCATTTTTTCTCCAATTGAAAAAAAAGAATTGGAAGAACCTCTCTTTTTTTGTCGATAGAGAAAGCTTTGAAAATCGTCAATTTCCGTCGCAAAACAGTAGCAATGATATTCTTCTTCCTTAGAAATGTCTCGCTGCAAACGTTCTTGTATTTATTCATGCACAGTTGTAGACTATTTAGGATGATTCCCTTTCCAGCAGACAAGAGATATGCAGCCCATACGAATTAATTAAACGATATGGAGGTGGAAAAGTGTCGACAGTTTTTCGATTATACAATATTTACCACGTATTCACTTTTCTTATTGCTGTCATTATTGATATTGTAGGAGGAATGTTTTGAAGCCCTGGAATCCATCAGCCAAAAGATTAATACGAATGATGCAGATATGCGCAGCCACGTGATCTTGTCCATGATCAAAGTCTCGTCAGCTTATGCCAACGTCCCAGAGTTGAAGGACGGAGCGAATCTTGTTGAAATCTCTTTCTCACTCCTAACTTTCACCACCTTTTATTCCTGCGTGGTGTTCACATTATCTTGACCAAAACCAACTACAGGAACAATAACTTTTACCAAAATTACGGTTGTAATAGGAGAGTTCGTTAAGGCTCCAGCTGATACCAAGACTGTCGGCCACAATCACAACAACTATAACAACAGCAACAAGCCTTTTCGCCCAATCACAACTGCCACAGCAACTGAGAGGGCCAAGACTCCTGCTATTACCATCACTTTTCATGCTATTACAAAGTCACCCATCATTTCCCCTTTATTACGTTATACGTAACAACAATGGAAGAGGTGCTATTTTTCAGCTTGTTTCTACATCTTCCCTGTGCAATTCATATAATATATTGTTGAATTATGGTTGCTCAAAATAATGTATAGGAATTTATTTATTCATAACAAGACACAAAGTGTTGGACCATTTAAGCACCTGAGAGAATTCCGAAATTGGTTTTCCCACAAATCTGCAAATCCCACAAAATTGACCGTAATTGACAACTACCGAAGAAGAGGAGAAAATTGTTGTTGGTTATGGTATCATAGAGGAAGCAAGGCCTAGAGATTGCAATGAGAGCTAGCTAGGCGGACTCGTTTTCAGAGCACATGGACGTGACAGCTGAAAGGCTGATTGTAGAGGGCTAGCTGATTTTTCAATCGGCTTGAGTAGCACTTGTTCATTCATAGTTGCCGATTCAGCTCCAATAAAAAAACCACAACCAACTCGATTTTTACTTTTCTATGTTACTTCTTCTATGATTGTTCGACCATATTTTGTACCTGTGCTCATCATCGTAATGTTGATTTACATCGATTCCCACGTGAAGTACGTTGAAGCTACGTAAATTTGAGCGATTTCTACGAACTCCAGAATTCTGCGAGAGAATATGATGATACGAGATTAAGTTCTTATTCAAAATAATTTATCCATCACCCCAGGGCCACCACTGCAACATCCTTTCCCCACCCTCTTTACTGTTAAAGAAAACAGAATAGGGGGAACGCAAATGTTGGCCGAAAAGATCCGAGATATCAATCGGGTTAAATGCAGGTTTGAGCCGCATGACGGATATAGTGTACCTGGTTTGACAGTCTTTTCCACGGTAAAACACTTTGAGGCGCGGCTTAAGCCGTTACAGGGTCTTTGTAGGGTCTGTCTGTTAAGGAGTCATTAGGTAAAGACTAGTATGCGTGCTCAAGGAATAAAGAAAATAAAGTCTCGGAATAATTGAACGTTTTTCCGAAAGCAGAATGCTGCGCCAAGGGTTAGGTTGTCACTGGTGGTATAAACGTCATTTTACCATCCCTATTCATGTTGTTAGGACTCCAAAGTACGGTCCAAAAAGCTTGATTTATGCCCTGTTGGGCGTTAAAATCCCGAATCTTTAGATTTACTTCTCCCTAGTGCTTTTTTCACACTGCCCACAACCACAATCTTCGATAGCGCAAACGAGTCGTGGGTTTCTCCTTTAAAAAGACCACTTTGAAAATATTTGTAGACCTAATTTTGGAAAATCATGTCCCACATTGATCATTGTTCGTCCTGGTATGATATCATATTAACGCGGGTTAAATTAGCGGCAGTCAAATTAGAGCTAGCTTTTGGTCACCCATTCATACTAAACAACAAGGTCCGCCACTGTTTTCTTGCAACATAATATAAAAATGAAATCTAAATTCGAGAGGGTCCCAGGCCAAATCATGCCTTTGATTTCATTTTCAGATAATTTGAAAAGTTGTCATCGGCCCAGCTCGGGACTTTGCATGCCACCAAGTATCCATATGAGTTTAGATCAGAGAATTTTGAACATTTTTGAAAAGCAAGGATTTTTTAGGGAATCATTTCAAGACGTTTGCGTAAAAGCTTTTCATTTCAGCATATTTTATGAATTTTATATTCATTTGAGAATATTTGGCTCACCTAATGCTGCACTGGTATGAAAGAAGGGCAATGTTGTAGATCAAATAGTTTCTCGCCTCAAGTGACGAAGTCGAGGCCAGTTTGACTCTCGGGGCCTTTTCGTATTTCTGTTTTTTTGCGGCTATACTGTGATCCCTTTCTGAGCTTTAACGTTTTAGATAAACTCTGTCTTGAAATTTGACCCAACATCTTCGAGCGAAATGGGTGGAGAAAATCCAAATGTTCGATTTTTGTGGGAATTTCTTCTTCACAATCTTTTTTCGATCATGTCAGTTGTGCCTGCCGCATCTTATTGTTTTTGCTTGTTTATTGTAAGTACCACTGATGGACATAATGTGAATATAGAGTAATGCTAAAGGAGAAAAAAGGAAATTGGAGACAAAATACAGTAAGGAGTAGGGTCACGGAAATTCCGTTGCCAAGATGCTATCAATACCATTTTAGAAAAGGAGAAATGTCAAGACAATGAATTGCACTTTGAAAAAAAAAGAACTAGTTAGAACACAGGGTAGTGATAAATGGAGCATCCCATGGGCCAATGGTCCGCATTGGGAACGAAATGCAACGGACGGAAGTCTTTGAGCGCGGCTTCTTCATGGATATTCATATCGGTGACACACCAACATATTTTTCAGAAACCAAACTGAGAGGAGCATACTCCGAGAACAAGTTCTTTACTTCAACGCGATTACAAATAGCTATAATTGAAAGAACCCCAACAAATCGAAAAGAGGGCAGACCCATACACGAAGGCTCTAGGAGCAAAAAAAACAACGGGTCTCCGCTGGAAGCCTTGTCATTCGCCTTTGACTTGAGTCCAATCCTTAGAGCAGAAAATAATGTGCCCGACGATCATCCCCGGACTTTATGACTCAATCTCCAGCACTTATTTTTAATGCCCTGATGTGAATGATCTTCTTGGCCTCTCCAGTTTACTCGAAAGAATTTACCCAAGCCCTTTATAAGATATCACCTTCCGTTGTCGATGGCCTTGAATGTGTAAACCCGCACAACACCAGCTTGCGAGTTGGCTATCCCATCACTTTAACGGTTCAAGGGCACAAAATCATTTTGCCAATTTGAGGGCACAACATCACAACACCGACAAAAACACGGAAAACACCGGATTTTTTTCAACTACGGTTTTGGTAGGAGTGTTTAGGAGGGGAGTGTTTCTGAGAAACAATTCACAGAGAACTAAGAACAGGAAAAACGTTCCATGAAAAATGTCTTTTCAGTTATCACACCCCATTTCTCCATTCTATCCGGCCATTTCATTCCTTTGTCACAAGTGACGTCACAATCGGTTATTAACAGTGTATATAAACTTAACTAGAGGTTGAAGTAGTTCTGGAGGTTGAATTAGTAGCTCCTCTTGAAAAAGAGCAGGATAAGACACTTGTGGAGAAAACAGTTTGCCCTGTTTATCGAAAGCAGCCTTGTCCTGATGAAGGAAAAGGCTGTCAGTTTGACCACCCTATATGGTGTCAAAAACTTCTCAAGTTCGTCCTTGAGAAGTACAATCAATAGGAAGAAGGGATGTTCAAAGGTAGATTGTCCTTTTTCCACCCATACCTGTGCCGTCAGTCCATGAGACTTAAGACGTGCTTTAATATACGGTGTACCTCCGTCCACGTAGAAGGGACGCAAAGAAAGGCGAGAAATAGGATAGCTCAGTTTCGTATTTTAGAGCTGACCCTAATCCTAAACCTAATCCTGCCCCACCCCCTGCCTTAACCCTTTTAGCTTCCTCCCTCCCTCTCCTCCTACCCCCCACCCTCTCTCCCAAATCCCTCCTCTTCCTTCAAATACCCAATCCACCCTTACTCCTATTAACACTCTCCTCCCTAATATTCCTTGCCCCACCCTATTCCCAAAATTTGTTCCTATTCTAATGTACGCGTAGCTGCCCAACCCATTTCCCAAACCCAACCCTCACCATTAGTTCATGCTTTGCCTTCAGTCGAACGTAGCTTTGTTGATAAGCGGGATTTTATGGTTGGAGAGAATGGTCCAAGATCTTGTGAAGTTGGTCCGTCAAAAGAGATTTGAACGTGCATTATCTGATTTGAACCCGACCCTATTCTCCTTTAATGTCAATGTGACACCTAGTAATCTGTCAGATCATCATGTTGTTGAGATAGGGTCGACCATAACTCAAAAGCCTGCATGCTCTAGAGTAAAACCGGCCAAAAAGGTCGGTCTGGCTAACTTCAAGTTCAAAGATGAACATTGGCCGTTGATTATAGAAGGATTAGAAAAACTGGATCTGGTTTCAATTCTGAAACAGGAATCGTCCATAAATGCAGCCATTGCTAGATTAGTTTCAGTTTTTGAAGAAGTCTGCTCCAGTCTAGCAATCTCTGAATGTGCTTCCAAGGGTGGGACACAGACAAAAATTCTAAAAAAAATAGGAAGACTTTGTTCAAAAAGAGTTGCAAACCAGCAAAAAGGCTGAAGAGCACTTCGAATCCAGTAATTGTGGGTAGTCTCCTAAAAAAGTTGGACGTAATTCAGTGTAAAATCGAAAATGACCAGTTACAAACTGAGAGTAAGGTGGTTCAGGAGGTCAGGTCGAATCCGAAGGCTTTTTTCTCTTATGCGAACTCTAAGAGAAAAATGAAACACTCTGTTGGGCCTTTTGAGGTTGATGGGGAAGCCGTTAGCAATGTAGAGACTATGACTAACATGCTTGGAGATCAGTTCTCCAGTGTGTTTTCAACCCCACTGAGTTCAGAAGCAACAGCTCATTGCTCTGAAGATGAGACTGTTGAGATTGACAAGGTCAGTCAAGTTGAGCTTTTAGATGATCTTGTGGTCACAGATCAAGATGCATTAGAGGCCATTAAGGACTTGAGGCTTTCAAGTTCTCCTGGTCCTGATGGTGTGACATCTCAGTTTGTCTCAGCAAACTCTAGAGCATGCAGGACAATCTACATTTGAACATCCCTTCTTCCTATTGATTGTACTGTACTTCTCAAGGACGAACTTGAGAAGTTTTTGACACCATATAGGGTGGTCAAACTGACAGCCTTTTCCTTCATCAGGACAAGGCTGCTTTCAATAAACAGGGCAAACTGTTTTCTCCACAAGTGTCTTATCCTGCTCTTTTTCAAGAGGAGCTACTAATTCAACCTCCAGAACTACTTCAACCTCTAGTTAAGTTTATATACACTGTTAATAACCGATTGTGACGTCACTTGTGACAAAGGAATGAAATGGCCGGATAGAATGGAGAAATGGGGTGTGATAACTGAAAAGACATTTTTCATGGAACGTTTTTCCTGTTCTTAGTTCTCTGTGAATTGTTTCTCATTTTCATAGATTTCATAGAAAGTCAGCCAACGCACGGAAGTGGGTCAACTGACTGCACCATTGTGGGTCCTATTAATCAGTTTCCATCCAGCTTCTTGTGGGTAAACATATGAGTAATCACAAAGAAATAGCCAAAGGAATGAGTGATTAAAATGGGCAGAGGAATAAAATAGCTGACTTGAATGTGATGTCACAGTTCTTAATGCATATTTTGACAGTCACTAATAATTGAGAAAATCCCGTTTCCTGACGAAATTCTCCAAAACCCAGCAAAAGACTTGACTCGGACTCACTCCAATACTATTGGCTTTGTTGGCTATGTTGGTCAACTTCAGAAGGACAAGTCAAAGTTTGGTGAGGTCAGTTTTCAGATAGAAGACTTAGATGTTTATTTATCCATTAATATATTTGTGCCTAAATATTCGTGCTATAATTCTTAGCGTGAATATTGATTTGAAGGGCAGTGGTAACGAAATTACAGTAATTTGTTCCTTTTTTGGACAAGGGAGTTGTAATGGCATTACATTTATTGAACCTTGAGAAGAAACAGCTGCAGGATTAATTTCTGGAAGATAGCCAATAGATGGCAGTACCTTGAAGGTCAGCAGCACAAATTCAGATAGGAATCATTAGGTAGCTTTTGGGACCACATAATCTCCGATTTTACTAAGATGCGATTGCAAAACTAGTTTCTGTTTGTGCTAGGGGACCCATATTACATTTTCCACTCAGTTTGAGACGATTGCATTGATTATGACAAAAAAGTAATGACCTTTTAGATTGCTTCTAACGTTGAGAGATTCAGCAAATTTTTTGACGATCCGTCAAAAGCAGTAATGTGAGGTTATTATATACCGAGTCCTGCTCCTAGAACCTATCAATGAGGGAGAAAATGGTTAGAAATTCAGGCAGAAAAAAATATGAAAGCCCCAAAGAAGGCAAGAAAGAAGCTAAAATTGCATTTTTTTGGCAAAAGAATTCAAACATCTCTATGTCTTTATGGGTTAACTTGAATCAGCCTAGTGTAGTTTGCTTAACAACTCTTTGTTTTAGGTATAAATGCCATATGAATAAACATATTTTTTGCTCTCTTCTTCATGATCTTGAGCAAAGTAGACCTGAGAGTATAGGTTTACTGATCTGAAACTCATGGATAGACTTGAATGTAACAAACTCCAAATGAAGTACAAACTGGCAAGCAAGAAGTAAAGCCCTTTTTGATTCTGAAGTTTTTGCTAGATTTTGACACGTCTAACCTATTTCTTGGTTTTCCTTGACACTATGAGTGCTGGCGCCAAAAGACCTTAAAGTGAGGATCATTTTGGCTGGTATGTCAAATGTAATCACAACCCCATATGTTTTGAGATTTTCATTGGGACTAAAATATTTTCTTGCCTTTTATTTCAGGCCGAACTGATAGAAAACATTAATTTCCCTTTAAAAAAATTTTCTAGGTGTAGGACCCGGAATATAAGGACCTCTCATTTCCGCTCTCGACGGATCGTCAAGAAAATTATTGAATCATTCAACCTTGTAAGCAATTTAAAATGTTCATTGCTTTTTTCCCACAATCAATGCAGTTATCTCAAAATGACTGAAAAATATAGCATGGGTTCCCTAGCACAAATCGAAACAAATTTTTGCAATCGCATCTTAATATAAGAGGAGATTCTGTGGTCTCACAAGCAACTTATCAATGCCTATTCGAATTTATTCATGGACATTTGGGGTATTGCCATCTAGGGGTTATTTTCCAGAACAGGATCCTGCAGCTGTTTCTTCTCAAGGCTCATTGTAACAACCTAAAAACCCAAAATTTACTCGTTACCTGGTCCATTTTCGACCTGCAAAGCGGCTTTTACTTTATCATTTTTTCCTGATAACAGAAGTAAGTTTTGGAGCAATTATCCTTTCGGCAATAAATAACCACCGCTTATTGGCCAAGTGAATCTTTTGGATTCTATTTTAAGTCACAAAGAATTGTGCTGTTTTCGATAGCTTTGTATTTTTGTGAATATTTGTCAGATGGGTTGCACTTCCCTTATATACCAACATTTGGCATGTTTTGGGAAAAAGTCTCTTCCCATTTTCCACCAGATGGATAAAAATTACAATTCGAGCTCCAGCATAAACCCATGAACGTTTTGTTCGTACAAAGCGATTAGACAATCTACTCAAACCCCTTTTATAAAGCGTGCCAGAGCAAAGCTATTGCATGGCAAAGGCTTGCACGTGGGGTATACCCTATCAGAGAGACCTTTAACTAGAGGACTGGACACCATCGGAGCTAGGCCGATTTTTTTTCACAGATCTTTGACAGAGTCATAAATGGAAGCACGCAATAAGTTACTGGTATTTGAGACCAAACTGCACATCTCTTATTATATTCATAATTGCCTATTCTTAAAACTCTAGACTTTTTACTACATAAACCAGATATTTTCGATTTTTTTCATTTAAAGTACAATAACTCAACATTTTGCCATAAAACACGATTTTTTTTCTTTTACATCGCTTTTCCATGATGTATGATAGTATCCCTTGTAACTTTTTGGGAGCTGAAATATTGTTATCACAAAATGGCCTATCTTGGCCAATTTCCATGTCCAATCCTCCTGTTGAAAATATCCTTGACCATGGTCGTCAGGATTATCTCGAGTGTGAATTGAACTTTTGAACCCCAACGACAGCTGAGCTGACACAAAAACAAGCGATAGCAGCGCCTTCGAACTATCGATATATTGAGTCACGAGCTTCCCGGCAAATCGGCCTGATCTTGGTCATAGCCATTCTGAGCCACTTTTCGAATTAGAGTAAAAAAAAGGAACGTAGATCTCTTCAATTAACGGTAGGTCAATTTTATATCATTTACATACAAGGTCGATCGTTTCAAAGTTATGTCGTCAAAAGCTTATGTAGCTGACCGAGAGCAGGCCGAAAACTCCATTTTTTTTGTAGTGTTTGCTACATATCTTTGAACATGTCTCCTGAGTTCCCTAAGCATAGGTTTAGGCTCAAACTTGACTGAGTTCATCTATTCAACAATATCTTGTGGTCGTATAAAGTGCTTATTTGGAATAAGATGAGCGGTTTAGGAGATACGATATTTTGCTTCCGTTTGCAGTCCATATCTCTAGAAGTCCGTGATTTAGTCATGGAGTACGGCAGTAGTGGAGTGGAAATCTCTTTGAAACCTCGCTAGAAGATGTTTCAGTTTTGCATTAGTCATAGCAATTTCCATCCATGCAATTCAACGAAGACTTTTTAGAAGAGTATTTTGGAACTAGGGCAAGACGATGTGATTTCTAATTTGCTTCAGTAAGCTTCAACAAGCTTGATTCTTAAACATTAAAAAGATTGCAGGTTATTTGTTCATCTTGTTTTTAATTCTGTTCTCGAGAAAAATTTCAGCAGTTTGTTTTCCTCTTTATTCCAAAACTTCAGGCACTTTCAGCAAAAATTGCTTACGGCTCATGCAAAGAAAAACGCAAACAAGTCACCATTTCATGCGAGGAAGAGATGGCAAGGTAGCATTTTTCAAGAAAAATAATCAGTTGAATTTGTTGGTGTGATACACTTTTACATAATGCATTTATGCTCCAATCAGTTTGTTCCTTCTTGAAACCGAACAATGCCCATTTATGCATAAAGACTTGCCTTGAAATGTCAAAGCTCAGATTTAACGCCGTTAATGGCTTACCACATTGGTGATGGTCAATTTACTCACAACTAACATTCAATATTACCTTTTCCTCAAGCAATCCTACTCCCAAACAAGAAAAGCGAAATTCTTCGTGTTATACTTCATTCTTTTTTGAGTGAGCTTGTTCTAGTTCGTGTGTCATTCTATTGTCTGATGAGGCCCTAAATGATTTGTTGCACCCTTCATGGGTATTGGTTTGTGTACCGTTTTTCTTTATTTTTTTGTTATTCCGAATCCGCTCGGACTACATATTCCACTTAATGTAGGAGTTAGTTTAAGAAGCCTTGGTTAGTAACTTGTAATTTATTTTCACCTTTCTTTGATCACAATTGTGTTTCTAAACATAGGCCTCCCAGGCTCTTCTCTCTAACTCTTTAATATCAAGGGATTTGCACCATATATAAGGGTTCTTTAACGCAAAACGATTCCAATGGTACAATCAATCAGAGCAATCAGAATTCATGAGCTGAGCAAAGATTATTCGTCACAGCCACAACCACAGAATTGCGAACATTTGTACCGATTATTATCATACCCGCTTTTTAGAGCACAAGGGTTGCACAAAAGTGCCAGAAATGAAGGCACTCCATGGAAATGTTATCTCCACATATTTCCACTAGCAAATTAAAAGGAATATAACAGCTTCAGGTCTTTCGGGCAGATTATCATGTTTTGCTTCAAAATGGCTCTCATCTACATTTTGAGATTTTGATCATTTTCCACTAATATTTACTAAGTTATGCTATTTCAATTATCTCTCTTCCTTGGTCGAAAGAAAAAAGTTTACCCTTTTATTCACAACTTTAGTTTGAGTGTAGGGGCTGATCTTTGGTCAAGAACTTGTTCAAGTCTGATCTAAAACCTGCTATAGGATCAACACTTAGGCGTATATATTTCCTACGAATATTTGCAAATTGAACGTTGAAGGAGCCCGAGAAAGAAGAGATGAGGGACTTCATTGTTCTTACTACCCTGGATTCTTCAAGGCTTGAAGGTGCTCTCAAAACGCACATTAAGCCTCTACGGTCACTAGAATGGACCCTGAATCCTGGGTTGGGACAAAGCCCATAAATGCTTTTGAAGACGTACATTATCAGATACCTTTTGTACCTTCTCTGAACACTGTACAGGTCCAACTTTTTTAGTCTCTACCAATACGAGAGCTCTCTTCCCTCATTCCTGTGATGTTCCTAGTGAAACATCTTTGGACTTGTTTGACCTTTTGCAAACCTGCTGAACTCATTGGAGCCCAAATGGGTGAAGCATATTCAAGATGTGGCTGAACAATCGATCGACTTATACAGAGTGAGCATTGTGATTCACATTGTCGATGATCTGATGATTGATGATGATGGCGATGATTCATATCTGATCCCTGATTTATATTTTTAGGTAGTAGCCATAAGAAGTATCTGTTTCAACGCGGGTGATGGTATCGTTTGTACAAAAATGGCGCATTATTCTTATTGACTGAAGTGAAAAATTGTAAAGTTTGGAGAAAATAGGGTTGATAAAAACTTCTCAGGGGATCATAGGGCATCATTAGGGCAAATTTTGTCCCTCATTACTAATAGCTACCAAAAAAAAGACGGGTTTCTCAACAAGAACTTTAGATTTCTTGAAAAGTTAGTCAAAGTGAGCTTATAAATGCTTTGCCACTCTTTTCATCATGCCTCTCGTATGTAGATGTTAAAAGCTGGCTTTCTTTGTATTACCAGGATTTGAATTTTTCGAAAAACTTCAGAATGTTTATTAATGCATAAAATGACAACAATTGAAATAGAACGGTTTTTATCAATTAACATGAAATAATTCGATGAGACGAAAGACTGAATGAGTGATGACGAATGTTGTTGTTGTTTTGGTTTATGTACTAATTCGCCTTGGGCTCGCCCAGGAAAATCACTTCTGAACTCATCTGTGGAACAACTCGAAAGTGTTTTGTGGATCGATACTGTTTCTTTTGGAACTAATGACCGAACAAGGAGAAGTTGATGAAATCTCCCACTGTGATAGAGGGATAACGATTGTCGGTGGACAAGAGACCAACCATACCTGGAGGAAACAGTGATGATATAAACAAAGATGGCGTGGCTGTCTTTGAAAGTTGAGATGCCAAAGCCATCCGAACTAATGGACCATCCGTACAAGAGATAGATACCTGCTGAATTGGCAAATGAAGTCCCTCCGAGGTTGGGGGTTGGACCTGCAGTGAGGCCAAAATGTGGGAAGCCTTGATAACCACCTCTACCAGGGGTTCCAAACGCAGTGGCAAAGCTGGGAGGAGCGATCCCTGTAAAGTAATGAACAAGGCTGTCTGGAGATCTGCCCTTGGTTCTCAAAGCAGAATTCTAGGCACCCAACCGGCACCCAACCGGCACCCTCGTGCGCAATCCTCCCCACCATCATAAGGTGGAGCTGGTCTCTGCGGTCTTCATCAACGCCCGTGCATCGAAATAACATTGTATGGGATACTATTGACAAAGTCTTAACGACCCGTCAATCGATATTTCAGATTCAATTACTTGTGTACCGGATTTGCAATATCCGGTAAAGCGCTACAAATCAATATTCTGTCGTTCAAAAGGACTTCAGTTTGACTTAGGATATTGCTTGCCAAGTTTTCAAATAAAAGACTATTGCTTTATGTTTTTTCAATGCGCCATGTATGTATGTTTTCGCCTTTTGTATTTAATGCCATTCAAATACAAAATAACGACATTCGTTAGTCAAAGCATTGCCAATTGATTGGCAATTTCTTTCCTATGAAAAATATTCAACCCTCGCTGACAGAAACAATAAAACCACAAGCCTGCTCCGATGGCTGAGACCTTTTCGTTAAAACCCTTCAAGGCCCCCTGTGAAGAGTTGGAGCCCTATTGGAGGAACCACGCCTTTTGTTTATAGTTTAGCTTTTGGAAAGAACGACATATTCCACCATCTACGAAGTAGTCCTTTTCATTGAGCGGAGGAAGCGCCCTCTGCTTCGTCTACAGGTGCGAACAAACAAACGTAGAAACGAGAGAATATGCTCTAAGAGTCCAGACTTCATCAAAAAATTATTTAGTGAACAATTTATTGCCCAAGTACTGTGACGCAATGAATAAGCCCTCAACTCTTCTGGGAGAGTTCAAAGTTTATATGGGTAAAATTCCGAGTAATTATGACGAGTAAATCATCATTTTACATGAGCTTCTATACTGTATGATGGACAACGCGTTAACACTTTGGCAATCATAGTTTCCAAGCAAATGTTACAAGGAAAAGTACAATTTCGCAACTTTTTGGTGACTAACCTGAAAAGCATCACTTTTTTCTAAACTTACCATTGACTTTTTTTAGCCCGATTTAATGGAAAAAGATGATGATGAAAACTAATTGGTATGATGCAAGTATACCATAAATAGTTCTCTGTTTATCACTATTGATGTATAAAGTGTTTGTGATTTTAACCTTTTAGGATTTGAAAGGTCTCTCAGAAGGATTGGTGGTGTATATATGGTGTCAGAATAGATTAGCAATAAGTTGGTCAACGAAAAATACCTTATTAAAGCCAGGCATCATAGAGCATATTCTTGTATTTCTCCGTTCGTTTGTCCGCAACCAGAGGAGGGAGAGGAGAATGAAAAGGACTATAGTGCTGGCCATGAGATCAATCCTTGGCCATTCAGGATTTTTTTGATGGGCTGCGGCCCTGTTGGCCATGGGGACTTTTGGATGTGGCTTTTCAAACGTCATAGCAATACGCAAGGAGGGTAACACGACTAAACTTAGAAAAAGAAAAAGAAATTGCAATTGATCAAGAACCCCAGTTGTTGAGATAAACGGTTTGTTCGATCTGACTTTCATCAATGATATCAAGTCAAACACGTCTGTATGTAATATGTCACAAGCATTTTAGAAAGCAATTATTTTGACAAATTTTTACATCCCATTTGAAGATTCAATTTGGTATAATTAATTATTTCTTGTTTGAAACGAAGCGTTGCAGGTATAACATAAAGATACATACTGGTTGCCTCCTGCGTTTTCCAGGCTCATTTTTGTTGCGAGATCTTTGTCCCATAATCTAATTTTACATACTCAGCAAAATTTTCTAAAACTTGACTTTCATTAGCTTTTTACTTTCCTGGACATATTGCTTTTCAACAAGTAGATTCAATCAGCGTTCCTCACAATACCATTGTTACAACTTACTATCTTTAAGGGTGCTTTTTGATTGACTCGGGTTGTTTCGATTTTCTTCACGATTCAGCAGTGTGGAGGTACGTTACGTATCTAAGTGAATATCTATTATATGTACTGCAATACGTTTAAAGAATTTCAGTTGATTTGCCTCCGGACGTGCTGAATGGATTTTTGTCGTCCAGGCGGCTTTTGGCGAACCGTGATTTGTAGACCAACGCAAATATATCTCGTGTCCTGGCATGAATTCCATTTTCTCAATTTTAACGGTTGTGACTTGTTAATCATTCTCCTGTGCTCGGGTTATTTATTTTTTCTGAACGGTAAAATGCACCTTATTTTACACTTTAGTACCCATTCATTTGCTCGAAACTCCGGCTACACAAAGTGTTCCATTTCCCCAGGAATTTTCCAATCGATTTTTTTTTATATTGTCATCCTAAAGATTTCCCATCGAAATGAAAGATCCATTGTTCGTTTAAAAACTAGTAATAAATGTAGTCCTTTTTTCAATCGAGTTGAATCGCCAGCTAATTTCATGTTTTGTTTCGAGTGAAAGCAAGGGGCTGTTCCGAAAGTCGATCAGTAGAAAAACCATTCAGGCTCAATAACAGGGATATACGGTACATATCGCCTGATGTGTAATGTATGACAAAATATGACAATTGAAGGTGCGAATTGTCGGCGGCACAAGAATAGCAATGTACGTACACACACGCACACTGACAAACAATTTTGTCCGCATATGTATGAACTGCGTTTGGGAATAGACTAATATCTATGAACTACTAGAACATACGTCAAGACTCAAGACTGCGGGTCTTGGTCAGGGTTAGGTGATATCAGGCTAGGGGGATCGGGACCTAATGGGATGGGTTGGGTCAAAGGCGGTTTCTACAATGGCTGAGATGACCATGGATGGACACATCGACGACGACAAAGACAACTGAGTGGGTGACGACCACATCCGAGGTTGTGTCCTCGTTGTCATCAGAGCCCTCTCGAAATGAAAATCCGTTACTGAATCAAGGACAACAATGATCACAAGGGTTGGTTGGTTTGTTCATGATGATTGATGACAAAGAAGAGCAGGATCAGGAGCAGAGGGAGTAAAGGAGGAGGAGGAGGGTGGTGGTTATAATGATGATGATTGTCATCATCATCATCATGAAAATGGACATGTTAGCAAGGACAGCGGAGATGCGAGTAAGTGGAGGAGAATGAGAAGAAAATCAAGTTCCTAAATAAGACACACACAAACAATCAGTTTCTCATCATGATTAATATATTTTCTCAACCATGTTGGTAGAACAACAAAGGACAGTGGCATATCGTTATCAGTAGCATCATCTGTTTACGGTCTAACTAGTAAAAAACCAAAATCAAAAACAATCATATTAATGTTAATGTGGGTAATCATGGGAGTTCTTATTGATTTCGTATTTTTGCAAAGGATTCGTTAGGTTTGGCAAAAAATTAACCACAGACGAAAATGTTTGTTGGCGTGAGGAATCGCCAATGGGATTGTAGGGGTCATTTCCGGTTGTTGGGCGCTAGATACATGATCATCAAGCCAATTGCAGAAGGACAACAGCAACATCTTTAGTATTTCTAAATCCTTTCCTAATGTGGTAGTTTTGATCGTATCGCTTCGAATTGTTAGTTCTGAACAACATGGGAACAAGGTTGACATCTCTGCTTTGAGAATTTTCGATCTCAAAGTTCCTGTCAGTAGCACCAAAATTGACGATGATTGGCTTTGTTTCATCGCTTTTTTTCTGTCATCAGATTTGTTCTCATTGGTTTTGAAGCAGGAATGTACGTTATGATGGGGTTCTCACTCCGTGGTCCTTGATGACCACCTTGCTTGACTTGGTGTTAAGTTGTGTAATATGTATCAAACGAAGGTTATGAATAGCTCGCCATTTTGGTCAAATGGACTAGCGATTGTATTGCTTCTAGTCCAGGCATGTTCTAAGAAACTAGGAGAGCTTGCATCTCGTGGGCATATTGCACACACGCAAAAATAGTCTACTGATATTTGTGACCTCATATATAAACTTATCGTCTTTCAGATATGGCCTTGATTGACGCAGATTCCAAACAAACAGGGTCACTTGAACAGAAATTATCAGAGGTGATGCAAGTATTGGTTAAAACCTTGCGTTTTGAACATAAGCGGTTAGTTATGATTCCAGATCAAGTTGGGGCTCTTTAGTACAAAAACTCAGACCTTTCAAAGGCTATCATGAACCAAGGATGAAAACCCAAGTATCAGAACTTGAATAAGTTAGTGAATCAAATTCGTTTTTTGCGGTAGGGACTTATGAGATGACACACCAAGCTATTTTACATGCCAAGCAATCCAGCTGACCGTCTCGTAGCTTTTGGGAAGTAATGAGAATAGTAATGATGATGAAAATAGTGTTAATAGTAATTCGAAATCGTCGATGCCAAAGGGATGAAATTTGGACATTGATGCTAGTAATACAACTAACAACAATGAATGAAATGAAAATGGAAATCGAATGAATGAGACAATGAAAGCATAAAAAGACAAAGACAAACGAACAGACCAACAAGAACAAGAGGGCCAACCCAACTGTAATCGAACCATGTCATTATAAAGCTTCATTTTGTTCGCTGCACCTCTCAGTACTGTGTAGTATCGGATTACAATATGTGATCACATTGCCAATGTTGAGTTATTATTTTTGCGCTTATACCTAGCTTCAATTTCATTATTGGTGTTATTGTTATTATGTTCAACAATGACAATGCTCAACGCCTTCATTGTTCGGGAAGACAAATCTCAGAGAAATATTGGTTTCAAAATAATCGTGGCTATTATTAGTTATTATTGCTCATGAATAGTTGCAGTCGTTTGCAAGTGTTGCTGCCAAAGTGAAAGAAGGGTCAAGTTAAAACCTGACCGGCATTGCTTTAAGGTGAAGTAAGTTGTTTTCATTCGGCGAACAATGCGTGCTGGGATCCATGGCGGAACTCAACTCCATCATGCCACTCCCAACACCCCCTTCGCCCAAGTGCTTACTTAACCGTTGTTGTTGTTGCTGCTGCTGCTGCTGCACCTGATGATGGTGATGTTGCTGCTGCTGCTGCTGATTATGATGCTGTTGCTGTTGTTGCTGCTGTTGCTGATGATGATGATGCAACAAGTGCTGCTTGTCATAACTCGCTCCTGCACAATGCGGCTGGGACGTTGTAGGGGTATTACTCGTGGCAAAGTTTTGAAAATGAGTACTTGCGTGATGAAGAGCTATGTCGGCCAAAGACGAGGATGAACTACTTCCAATCTGTCCTGGAGAGTTGTTCATGGAGGACAGGGAATTGAAATTAAGTACGGGGTTCGGGGAGAGGACACCGGCTGTTGCCAGGGCCATTTGGGCTACGGCAGCTTGCTGCATGAACATATGGTTGGGTACATGAATGGCTCCCGAATTGGCCATGGACATAGTGTGAAATGAGGCCGCTGCAGCGGCGGCAGCGTTGGACCCCGTGGTGTCGAGACTGGAGCCCGTGGCACCCAATTGCGGCAGGGCGTACGGGGAAAAGCGAAAGCTGGCCAAAGGATCGGCATTGCTCTGGGGCAGAATAAACTCACCGTAGCCTCCTCGAAATGACGCCATGGTGGTGGGACGACCACGGCCCGTGGGACAAGCAGGCAGCATCACCTCCTTTGGTTGAGCTTTTTTACATTCCACCTGTTCAATGCCAAGAAGCAAGTGGAGATCAGTCAGTGATGCGTGTCTCAAACCATCATTTTGGATCTGAGCTAAGGTGTCATTCAATTGTTAGGCAAGAGTCAAAGGCCTAATACCATCAATAACGAGACAAAATGAGACTCAAAGACCGCCAACAACAGTCGTGTAAAAGTTGAGAAATGGACGTGATGCAAAGGGTACTCACCATCTTGTTATTGATCTCATGGAAATGAATTTCGCACACTTTATCGACGATATCTTCATTAACAAATGTTACAAAGCCAAAGCCACGGTGACGGTTTGTTTGCTTGTCGAACATGAGCATAGCATCTTCGATCTGCAATGAAAGAATAGTCGTCAGCTTGGTCGTAGGGAATGTAAATTTCGAGATGGATTTTTTACTGCACGATTGGAGGAACGCAATCCACTTTAGTGTTGCAACTTTTTATACGCATTCAATCTAACGTTTTGATCATGAGTTGTTGATCGTTGTATTATAACCTCAAACTTCAATACGAGGTATTCATAAACCACATGATTCGTTCCGCTACTTGTTTAATCTTACACTCATTAGCAATTTTAAGTTAAATAGTAATTCTCTGAAATAAAAAGATATCAGAGACATGTTTTAAAATGGTGCCCAAGGTACCGTGGAAGCATAAAGTGGCCAATTTGGACTAAAATGGGGCCAACAAACTGGAAATAGCTATTATACATAGAATTTGAACTGAAAGTGCAAATAAAACCCAAAATAATTTTGATTGCTTAAATTGTTTTAAACTCTGTGACGTGAAATTAAATGTGTTTTAAGAGACATAGTACACCTTAAAAAACCGTCTTTCTCTTGATTTGCAAGCAACTAAGCACGTCTTTGAAAGTCTAATGGACTAGAGAATATTTAAAACTTACCAAGTAACATTTAACACCGCCCTATTGGTTCTTGTAGCAAAATTTCAAATTCATTTTATGGCTACTTTTATTCAGTTTGCATGCACGAGATTTTTTTTAAAGCTTTTTCTGTGAATCTCCTAAGAATCGAGTCCAAATTTTGTTTTTACGACCAAGTGGCCCCTAGGTGTCGAGTTATGGGACGTTTTTAGACTGTTTACATCCATAGTCCCCACGGAAGTTCATCTTAAAGCTCGATAGGATGAATGAGAAAAGTATGAAATCGCTTAAGGTTTGGAATTTGTATTATTTTGATTTTAAGTTGAGAATAATTTCAATTAATAAACAGAGATCTGAGTTATAGAACAATAATTCTAACATGCCGGAGTCAAAATCCCAGAATTTGGTCCACTGTGAGCTGCTTTTAAAATGGCTAACAACTGTCTGATTTTGAAGGTTTATCATTCGAGTTTTGAATTCAATTAGGGCAAAAAATGATCAGCGACACTGGAGGGATTGGGGCCGAATGTTAATGTGCCCAAAAGCAAAGCACACACACGAAATACCCATGAAGCTCGGGTGAAAACGCCCCCTGGGAACCCAGTGGTTCATGGTTCAGTTGATCAAAGAGTGCTAATGTCATGTTTTTGTTCCTTCGCTTTTCTGTCGTTCTAAATTTGTCACATAGGGGAAACATTGAGACATCAATGTGATAAAGCTCGATGCCTCTATTCCTATTTCATTGAAGCCTCTATATCCTTGATATTTGGAGAAAGGTTCAAAGAGACAAAACCCCTCATGGCTTTTTTAGCCTGATGTTCCTAAAACCCGCGGATTTACATGCCTAGACTGATATTGACATAAAATTCCATGAGCTAATATTGATTTTGGCCAATCCAAGGGTCCCGATGCTCACCTCTCCAAATTGTTCAAAGTATTTTTTGATATCTTCCAAGGATGTTGTCGCTGATATTCCTCCGACGAATATCTTCTTTGTTCTCGTCACAAGCTGAAATAGGGTCAGTCTCGATAATGGTTGATATTACGTAAATTAATTGTCCAATTTGGAATGATTTACGATAGTCCACGCTTAAAAAGAGGTACGTACAATAGAAATATGTTTTCGGCCTTTAGGGGAATAAGTTCAGCCGTTTGAATCTCCTTCATATTGTCTCATGTTAACCTCAAAGTTAAAGCAGTGTGCCCAGCCTGGAATCCATTGCTGAATTGGAATCCTGTTCTATTACACCTAGAGCGTAGTATATTTCAGTACTTACCTTGGGATGGGTTCTCCTAGGAAATGCTACTTTTGGATCAATCTGGAAGACAAAGAAGAGACTCTTCCTCACTGTTTGTGACTTGTTTGACGAGTATTGTTAAAAGATTGTTTCATCCATCCCTGAAAGAACGCACCTTTTTACCATCTAAATCGTGAGGCCCATGGGCTAATACTTGGTCCACGCTGTTTGCATCGGAAAATGTCACAAATCCAAAGCCTCTGTGAATGAATAAGAATAGTTGAAGGCTACTTTTGTCATCCCAAAACTACGATGACGATTTGACCAGCAAAGATTTAAGTAACTTGGTTGGACCAATACCTGGAACGTCTTGTACTCGGATCTTTCATGACCATCACCTCAGAGATGTCTCCATACTTGCCAAAGTATTCCTTTAGACCCTCTGAAATATAGAAAATGGACGTATGATGGATGGTTTTGAGCCCTCGTTTTGAACTGAACGGGTCTGATTTGGTGGTGATTGCACCCACTTACCCGGTGTGGTTTGCCAACTTAAGCCCCCGATGAACATTTTCCTAAAAGAAAACAAAAGGACTTGAACGGGTTCGAAGTCAGATTGGGGAATTCCTTGAATACCCACAAATGAAACGACACTGCCAATTAAGTATGATGACATTCTATTAGTTTTTTAAGGCGTGCAGTAAAAAAATACCCACGTGATGAATGTGGAATGATCTTGGTTTGTGGAACATAAGTGGCAAATCTCACTTCGACACCTAACTTACCCTGGATCATTTGGAATGTCCTCGGTTTCGACGGAAAGCGCAGACTGAGGGTTATTGACATTAACTGGTATCAAATCCATGATCCCCGGGCCCACTGGAACCAATCAAACTACGGTGAGATGGTTAATTTCCTAAGGAATCCACCGAAACTAAACTAGAAGTTGTTTACAGAGTTGACTATCATCTATCTTCTACCAGAGCAACTAGACAAGGTGCATGCACTCATTCACTCACTCACACTCACACCCACACCCACATACACTCCGCACAGTACGTACTCATACCAGCACTCCCTCACCATCTAGGTGGTCCTCCAATGTATGTCAGTACCACTTCTTCCACCACCACCACCACCACCAGTACGGCTACAACCATCTTCGTCCTCGTTGTTCTCCTCCTCCTCCTCCTCCTTCTCCTCCTTCTTCTCCTCCTCCTCCTTCTCATCATCATCATCCCACCATGGAACAACGGCCGACACTACCAACCCACCCACCGACCGACCGACCAACCGACCGACCGACCGATCAACCAACCATTGGACCACCCTACCCAACCAACATTGAAAGGACTGGCCTGACATCGAGCTTTGGCCTCTTTCATCCACGCTCTATTCCTCCGTTGGGTCGTCCGTCCATTCGTTCTTTGGTTCCTTCCTTCTTCACGGGTCCATTTACGTACGTATCGCTCCGCTGTATCTCCCCTCTTCCCTTCTACCCTCTTCTCTCTTGCCTCTTCCCTTTTCCCTTTTTCCTATTCATCCTTGGTTCCTTGGTGGTTCCACACGTTGTCGAGTGTGCTGCTGTCTTGGCCAGAATAGGCGCAAGGAAACAATGAAAGTGGCCCACAGGCAATCGGCCAACCCACGACCAAGATCTCGCTCTCTCTGCCTGGCTCTGTCTCTTTCTTTCCATCTTTCCTTCTTTTCGCTCTCCCTCTCTTGGGCCGTTCCGCTTCTCCTTCTTTGGTCCATTTCTGTCTTTGCTTTCGTCTTGAAGCTACTCTGTTCCGTCGTCTTGTGGCCCAACCTCGGTATCTTGTGGATCTATTTTGGTTCTTTGGCATTCGTTCCTGCTACACACATTCATTTAGCCAAGCACAGCATAGCAGAGTATAGGAGGATAGGACTTCGTAGGCGCAAAGTGGTAAAAACGTGCGAGGAAACGGTTGCTGGCTTACCTACCCACGCAAGTGCGTTCCATCGATATAGCCCGACAAGGGCATTCTTATTCACAACTCAAGGTTTCTTTATGTGGGTGGGTGGTTAGTAAGCGGGGCAGAGAAGGGAGAATGTGTCACTCGATCTTTATTACAGCAGGTTTCTGAAGTCTTGTACAATTACTAAATTATTATTCAAAGCTCAGATCAGCTCATTTAGGTAGTTATGTTTAAGGTATGCTAAGTGCATGATTACTAGAGCTATAAAAAGGGTACAAAGCCTTGTTTTCCCTTTTTTGTTTTTTTTTGCCTAAAAACGGTTTTTTGACATTTCAACATTTCCAACATTTTACTAAACAAATATTCTCTTTTGTTACAAAGCCACTAGCAAGCCTGATAAATCCCTTGATTTTTTTTTAATTCTTAATGAATTGGAAAATCACGCTTCGCTCGGCCATCGAAACCAGCCATCATTGACCAGTATGATGTAGTGTTCCTTAGAGGCAGTTTCTCGACTGTATTATTGAATGATAATTAAACCATCTGTGGGTGTGGTCATTGTCTAAATTGTGATTTTTGTTCAGATTTAGGTGGAAATTGAATTGTTTGGATCAAAAAGACAAGACATTTTGGATTGGATTAGGTTGAGAACATATACTTTTGACAGAAGAAGCTAATTTGAGTTAGGGTCGGGCAGGATGAACAATTGATGTTTGAAATAGATAACCTTTCTGTTCGGACGTTTAGACAAGCTCTAGATCTAGCAAACAAACCTGTTTGCCTATGCCAGTGATGCAAGCAAGTTTTCAGCAAACTGACCTTTGTTCGCGGCACTGAGAGGGAAGGGTCTGCTGTACCGTACATCCTTGCCTATGCCAGTGATGCAAGCAAGTTTTCAGCAAACTGACCTTTGTTCGCGGCACTGAGAGGGAAGGGTCAGCTTCCCTGAACCGTGTTGAAAGCGTCAAATTTGCATCACTAGCACTGATACCAGCTAACAAACGTACTTGCCAGGACTAGCCTACATGTTCCCATAAAGCCTTCTTACAAAGTCCAACAAGACTTAGCCATTCTGGCCCATTTCTTTCTCTTTAACAAGTACGCTTTTGGTCATATTTACTTGCCTTTTATTTACAATCCAAATAATTGCCTACGCAACGCACCTGAATAATATTGATGGCCCAAGAAGACGGTGGTAGCACATCTTGAAATTAGATATTGTTAGGCATTGAAAGTTCGAAATGCTAAGCTATAGGTATAACTTGAGGCCGGAAAATGTATATATTGTCCCCAATTCATAGGGGTTACAATCAATCGACCAACCAGTTCGAACAGTTTTGAATGAGTGAAATTCCGTACAGCAAGCCTCTGTTTTTTAACGTTTTGCAAGAAATTAGCGATAAAGCTCAACGCTTGGCCATTCTCGTACAAAAGATGCAGTCCACGTACAAAATTTGAATGACTTTCGCGGCAGAGATACTCGCCCAAGGATCAAGACTTACGTCAGCCATTGTATGAAGTTTTTCCGAAAGCCTCTTCCCAAGAAGGCCAGAGAAACTGAAGGACCGACAAAGTATAAGAAAACGAAGAATACGAAGACGGCCGAGTGAGTGAGAGAACAAAGGTACACTATCTAGTGCACGAACAGCTTTCTCTTTTGGTCCGTTTGACATCCATGGTGAAAGAAGACGCGGGAGAGGAAAAAGGAAAGAGAGAACGAGGGAAAGGAACCAAGGTCCTCTCAACCTTTAGGAGGCCACGAGATTTTGCTTCTTTCCCTTCTCCTCCTCCTTCTCCTTCTCCGCCTTCTTTTACTTCCTTTTCTTCGGGTCTGTCATCATTCTTTCCGTCCGATCGACATTTCAAGACGGGCAAGACGAACGAAGGAAACGAAAAAGAGAACGGGGTTGCTCGTGACGGCGAAGACCACGAGGACCACGAGGGCCACGAGGGCCACGAAGACCATGGAAACGATGAGGACGAGAATCCAAAGAACGATAGACTTGAAAGGGAGAGGGGGACGAAGAAAGGGGGAAAGCTTTAGAAGCTGACGGAGGCTATCCAGAAGAGACCAGGAGGGTAAACTACTCCTCAAATCAAACGGGCCGAAAGGCTGAAGAGCGAAGGCCCAAATTAAACAAGGTTTTCTTTTCATTTTTTAATAGGATCTCTTTTGTCCTATTTTGTTCGTATTATTTTCCCTAGTTCTTTTTCAAAATATACGATTGAACAGAAAGCTCCGGTTGTGAGCGAGGATCATGACCTATGTCAGCAGATTTTAAATTTGTCTGGGTAGTTCAGGACCAAGGTTTTCCGGATTTCAACTCGCAACGGTATTGCAAGGGTCTTCTATTTCAAGGGGACTACGTGAAGGGCAAAAAGGCAAAATATTGAAGACTTCCTAAGATGTCAAATGATATATTTGGTGTCTTTGTTATATTAGTTGCTCATTATTGTCCGACTCCTAACCAAATTCAATCAACGCCGGGTGCGTTCAAGGGATTTGTTCAACTTTGAGTCAAAGAAATAACCAAGAATTTCACCATCTACATCTTGACAATTGAATTTACAATGTCGGATCATCTGCTCTTCATTTCTTCCATAGGCATTAAACGTGCTCCATGGTGTCACAATTTTAACGATCCACTTTACGACGTTAACTATTAGAACTGAATAAAAAAAGAACTTATCATCTGAATCCATACGCTTTGTACGGTTTGTAGTTTGGATGCTAGCGAAGAAGTAATTTCCAACTTTAGGTATTGGCCCTCTGGCCATAGAAAGCATCAATGAAAAGACAAATAAGTGAACATGCTCTTTGTTTCATATTTGACCCCGTACCTAAGCAATTTTTGATCATAGCTCTCCAAAAAGCCCCATCATTTTTATCAAAATCCAAAATGTTTGTAGGGATTCATATTTATTGCGTCCATCCAATTAGCACTAAGACTCGATAAAATCGACGAGTTTTTTCCAAACTGTTGGATTCCGGATAAGAAAATCATATGTAAAGGAATTATTATTGTAGAACAAACATTTTACCTTGCAGTCTTTTAGTACAAGTTTTCCGTTCGGTCAACTTGTCTGATGTGTACGTAGTGTTTTCGGCACATACCATAACCTTTAGCTCAATCTATCCTTGTGTTGTACATATATTCATGATACTCATACATCCAGGAAAACAATGAGAGACAGATTGATAGGTTATGTTGGTGTTTTTTCGCCTTAAAATTGGAAACCATGCCCAACTTTATATGTTGAATCAGACTTCAGGCATATTTAATAACCATACGATGCATAAAATGATTTTTAACTTTGCGGTCAGAATAGGAGTTTGACGATATCGATGGAGCCAAAACCAAAGCTGTGCCATATAGATTTGGGAAT
>NC_081448.1:8383204-8383732 GCF_007210705.1 Tigriopus californicus
AGAATATTGGCCTGTCGGAACCGAGTGGCAGTTTTTTAGTAGTTAGTACGTACGAATGCTGCGAAGTAACGACAAATGTAGGCTAGCTACTGTGGTACGAAATAGAAGTGCTCATTAGACCATTGCTGTATATGTGTGTCACATGATTGATTGACTACCTTGCATCAGTATTTCGAATTCTAGTCTTTCCTGTGCGAAGAGAGGGCAATTTATCGGAGTTAGCAAGAGTGTGGCCTCTGATTTATCCGTTCAAGGGTGCCCAATAGGTAACGATTGCATACCGTATGTTCTCAAATCTATCTAATTTATGTTCGTGACAGGTTCATAAATCGTTCAGAGTATGCAATGATCTAAGATTTGTTTAATTCTTGGCAAAGCACCGTTCTATCTAAACAATGTGCATCATGCGATAATGAATAAATAGCATAAATGTTATGACAATAAGACCAAGGAACCTGCTTCAGTGACCGACCACTTAGGCAATGTTGGATTCCCAAAGCAAAGTGCGAGTCTTCAGGATTTCTTCGT
>NC_081448.1:8383766-8419156 GCF_007210705.1 Tigriopus californicus
CGACCACTTAGGCAATGTTGGATTCCCAAAGCAAAGTGCGAGTCTTCAGGATTTCTTCGTAAAAGGTGCGGGTATCAAGGTTCTCGATGAAGTCGTTGAAGCCCTGGAAATTCATTCCGATGACCGCCCCGGAGCTTTCAGAGCTCAAAGCGTTCAGCTCAGCTTGTTTGGCGTCGTCCCCTTGAAGAGCAAAGATATTCGGATACGAGTCGAATTGTGCTTTCAAAGTCAAGGAGGTGTCCAGGAAGCTTTGCAAACGTTGAGAGCCGCTGGCACATTGGACTTGTCCACTCTGGCGGGTGACCCAAGGGGCCAAGTAGGCGTTGAACAATTCGTCGAAACGCTTGGTCCCCAGAGGTTGTTGGTTGGAGTTGGTCTGGAGGTCAGACTTGAGACTTCGGTACTGATCTTTCTTCAAGGCCAGAACCTGGTAGACGGCATCACCAACCTGGATAGTCTCAATGTAATGGCTGCCATGTTGTTCGATGAACTCGCCAATGGAATTTTCGTCCCCGTTTTGAAGTGAGGCGAGGGCTTGGCGAATGTCGTTGGATAGAGTCGGTTGGTCGGCCATGGACAAAGTCACGGCGTCAAGAGACAGTTTGATGAGCACAAAACTGGAATCTCCGTCAAACATGTCCGCGCTCAAACCGAAATACTTGGCCCTCGTGGTGTCATGCCAACTTCCCGTGAACAGCTTGTAGGGTGCGGTAACCCCTGAGGCCTGAGACGAAAAATGCAACAACATCTCAATCATTCAAGTTTAATGGGATTCCATTGACTTTGTTTGACTCACCTTGAAATTGGTGAAATAGGCTTGCTCAAGTTCAGCGACGTCGTCGCAAAGGTAGATCTATGAGACAACGTAATTCATATTTGATATCTGAACGTCTAAACACGATACAAAAGCCTCTCAAAGCCCTTAAGCCAAACATGTGTGTATTTACCTTGAGATCGTTATCGAAGCTACCCTGGGTAGGTGTCACCTTTTCGGCAAAGCTCTGGAACACCTTGGAGGTGGGTTCGCGGATGAGCCATTGGCCGGGGTCGTCCCGCGGAACAACGCGCACGCTTAATGAGAAGAATCCGAACCGATAGAAGAGATCCACCGCTTCGCCCACTGGTAGACTGTCAATGTTGAGATTTTGGTCCAATTTCGAAGTGGCGCCGGTGGAAGACGATCCTGGCGACAACTTCATGGTCAGAACCTTGGGCTCGAAGGCCGCTCGAGGTTCAGTGACAAGAGGTTTGGCAAACACGGACAAAGGCTTGAAAACCAGTCCGCACAGCAGATATGGTAGGAGAACCACCACAGCTTGGAGTCTGTTTTGTTGCTTGTAAGAGTTCATGACGAGGTTGAGGTTATGGATTATGGTTGAGAATTTGGGTTGGTATTGTTGAATCAATCGCCCGAATAATTTGAAGATCTTCTATTATTTTTTGGTCAAGAAAAAATGTGCGAAGAATTATTGCTGCAATTGAACAAAATAATCCGTCGATGATGGGAGGAAGAGGATTGCGTATTTTTGATTTGCCTCCAATTCTTCCTCGATTTGACTACACTTCCAACCTATCGGAAGAGGCTCAAGAAACTGACTTGAACAACAGCTCGTAGATATTTGGTGGCATGCCAATTCAAGGTCGCCACACGCAAGTACGCCGGCACGCACGCAAGCCAGCCCCCTACCCCCCCTATGGCCACGTTGGTGTTGCGAATGGCTTCATCGCTTCGCCACTTGGTTCGCCATTACTCCATCCTCCGGCCATCGACTACCGACCATTGACCGCTAACAGACTAGTACATACTACTATGAGTACACAATGGACACGGACAGTGATGCATGCCGGACATCCCTTAGTTTGTAAAGTCATATGTGGTAGTACATGTTTACACGATGG
The DNA here is from genome assembly GCF_007210705.1 of Tigriopus californicus. Taxonomy (NCBI): domain Eukaryota; kingdom Metazoa; phylum Arthropoda; class Copepoda; order Harpacticoida; family Harpacticidae; genus Tigriopus; species Tigriopus californicus. The sequence goes on from NC_081448.1 coordinate 8,385,666, forward strand.
TACGTACATGTTTGGTCTACGTGGATGGCTCAGAGCTTTATTGCCCATTGCACTCCACCCGAGGGCGATACTTTGATGATGCACGCATGAATGGAATGGGAACCGAGATTGAGTAAAGATTAGGACGCTAGTTAGAGAATCTGGTCGAAACATTCGAAAAGCTATCTTCAGGGGGCACAGGGGTCGACACATACAAGAATATTTCAACCACAAGCAAAGCACTGGATTTTAAACAATTTGACCGTCAAGTTTTCATCGAATTTGACTTAGAATATCATTTCTGGCCTAATTCAGAGCTTTTACAACAATTTAGTTTGAGAAGATTAAAATGAACATCACAGCAGAGGAAGATATGTTGCCCTGTGGTTTGGGCAATTTTCTTAAAGGAGGGAAGCCTCCGGCTCAATTCTACTCTTCGGCCTGTATCAAGAAAACTTTTAGACACTAACCATACTCAAAGGGGGAAAAACAATATGACCCTGATTATCTGAACTGTATACAGACAATTTGACTCCTAGGCCCGGCCAGAACTTGAAGCTAAATGTGGCCTTTATTGATACTTAATTTGCTTTCAAAGTCACGTCCATTTGGGCAAATAGACTTGGCAAGGTATATGCACCAGCCAGTTCGGGAGGGTGGCAAGAGTTAATTTGCCTTCAAAGTAAGCAATATGTAATAATGGCGCATATAGACCACCCTTGTTTCGACACATATTGCCTTCACAAACATAGCCTTGACAGTTTTGTCACATATTTGAGTTGGAACCTACTCTAATTTTCGGAGATATGCGAAATCTCAAATGATAAGCTAATGGGTAAAACACGAGTTTAGATATGACAAGGAAAATCATTTGAAGATTGTGATATAAATTCGAAAAAAACGAATCACATACAGTCTCCTTGGGAGTAACGAACAGAAGCTTCATATGGGAATTGAATATTAATGGTAGCTGTTTGCAAAAAAATATTGACATTTGATTCTTGTAGTAATTTGTAATGTTAAAAACAAGGTAATCACATCGACTTGTGACCCATGTTTCACCCTAAATAGCATGCCAAAAAACGTTAATTAAGGGCAAAATCTTGTTTTCTCAGTTAAAGGGGTTAAATGATGTACAGGGTGGCTCTAAACACTGAATACACTCCACAACTGAGTACAAACCTCTTAGTACAATAGTGAATAGAGATTTCGATTTTGGAGAAAATCATTGAACGAAAACTTGTTGGTTTTGTCATTGTCTAAAAACTGTCAATATAGGTCCCCCCCCCTGATTTCTAGCCATTTGAGTCCTTGGCATGGGAAATAGTATACCATTGATCTTGATAACGAAGTTGGAGGACTATTCATTCTTGGCTCTTCAAATTGGATACATCAATGCTTTAACTGAGTTGTGGGATGGTTTAAAATATTAATGTGCACCTCAGTATTTAACTTGATGCATTCGCCAAAGGCGCACAGGAAGTGATCCCTTGGAACCGGGACCAAAGATGAAAATGGCTTAATGATTGGTTTAATAACAACCATTTTAGAGCTTTAGGAACCTGTTAAATACTGCTTGCTTCTTATGCCGATGAAGAGCTTCTCGACCAAATACAGAATCACGTTCCTCGGTCAGGAATAGGATGCTTGAGGACAATGATAATCTTCTTTCATTGCTCCAATCTCATTTCGTTGGAAGACGTAATGATCAAAAGCGTCCTCGGCACAACCCTGGACCTCAATCAAAGGTTTTGAACTCAATTTCAGGCTCCTTAATGGCTAGCAATCTAGCCCCCATTGGCCAAGCAAGAAACGTTCAGAGATTCGTCTTACTTTTTGTCACAAAAGTATTCTGATACAATGTTTAGCTGAATCATGTCTTCGTTTTGGGCCTCTAGCTTTTAGGAAATGCTTTTCCAGATGTAAAGCAGGTATATGGAAGTGTTCAGGACGCTTGCAATGGAGGATGTGGACCTTCCGGCAAAGTGAAATTTTGGAATGCTTTCCTTTTTGCAATCCAAGTCACTAGCTGTTCAGCTTATTGGTAGATTAACTAAATTCCTTGCTTGCCATTTGATTAGTTATTCGTGAGCCAAGTTTGAACGAATTTGGAGCATTTTTGGAGAACGCAGTATATATCGAAGGCAAGATTGAGCGTTACCAAACTAAGAGAATTGCAAGGACCAGGCTTTTTACAACCACCATCGTTTGGGCTTAATTAGTTTACTAATGGATAAAACATAGCCTTCAATAGGACCAGGTAAACAACAACTGATGATAGTCCGTAAAATTGGAGGTTACATTTCTTGAAAGAACTCTCGACATAACAGATAGGGTTTCGAGTTCGAGTGACGAACAATGCCTCCATTTCAGTCATGAATGATAATCGTGAGCTTTTTGCGAGAGGATGGTAATATTTAACAAACCATTTTTACTGAGGATATCACATTGACTAGTGGCTAACTTTCAACTCTAAAAGGCATGCCAGAAAAATAGTGAATTACAAAATGTAATTTTTTCAGTTGAACGGGTCAAAGAATTGATCTAGCATCGAAACCACCAATCGACATTGAAACTGACGTGTGCTAGTCTTAAAAATTGCGTGCTTTTCTAAATAAAGTCTGCAATGAATTCTTCATGCCGATATTTTACAATGACAATTTAGTACAATTATCGATTGTTTCTTGACCAAGCATTTGGAAGCACCAAACGATGGGTCGAGGACGATTTTAAAACATCGATCAAAGGAGCATTTATAGTGTAAACGGGGCAGGGGTCAGCATGTGAGATGTGAATCACACTTGTGTTGCAAATACACCATAACCAAAATCATGAGCGCTTGTTTTGAAGTTGTTTGCTTCTTCACAAGCATTTGGTGACAATAAATATTGAACTGAACACAATTCTAAATTTCGAGCAAAGGAGCCTTTGCAGTATGAGCGGAACAGACATCATTCTGCGAGATGTGAACAGACAACATGTTGTACATCTTTTAGATTCCATTACAAAAAGAAATATGAGTTCGGTGTCGGTGTATGAATGTTAGATAACACTTTTTTATCCTTAAATTTTCCGTTGTATGACATAGATAAAAAAACATTGATGTAAAGTTGATCAAAAACGATAACAATAGTAGACTAATTCTTCCCCAAATTAGTCATCCATTTCTTAACCATTTACAGCGATGAATATTCTTTATAGAATTATGATTAACTTTTGCATGTGTCCTTTGTCGTTGATATCATAGTTGCATATACTTTTATGTCAAAAGGGCTCTGCGGAAAATTGGGATAGGTTAAATTTCTCAATTATTCTCCAAGAATTGACCAAAATTCATGAAAGTTACCATAATTTGCTGAAACGTGATGCCTTTTTATGAAATGGCTAAAATTGGATATTATGTTGGAGAAAAATGTTAGACATTGCTGATGAAAATTGCAAAATTTGCAGATACCATAATTATGATAATTAAGGCCCAAAAATGAAAAGTCAGAAAATCAAAGGACTATCCCCAGGACTTGGTTGAACCCATACCATTAGGGGAGAATAATTCTTACCTTGTTGCACTGCCTTTTAGATTGCTGGGACCCACTCGTTAAAACCTTACTTGTCAATAGAGACTCCGAAAAAAACAACGAAATTTGAGAGAGAAAATATCGAAATAATATTTAGTTCAAAAATTGCAAAATATTGAATGAAACACTTGAAAACAAGCCAAAAAGAAAAAAGAAAATTAGGAAAGGATAATTTGAGTTGCAAATATTGTAATTTTTGAAAAAAATCAACGAAATCGGGCACAATGATAAAACCTTTTCATAAGAGAGCTGGTAATAGCGCGGTTGGTTAATGCACGAGGGTGTCTTGTACAGAAACCTCGACAAAAAAATACTGTGGTGGATAAATGCCTTGAATAGACAATGATGCCACAGCATGAACGTTCTCTACAAGGATCTTCCTCCACCCCTCGACAAAAACGGGATTTCATCAAGTTGATTATTTTTTGCACTCTTGTGTCAAGTGTCAATACAGAACACAACATTTTGCGTCACTAAATCGTAAATTTCTATATGTAAGCTGAAGGGAATACTCAAAAGCGTCAAAGTAAGCATTAACATGTCGTGGGTGGCCAGTTGTGCCTTATCAATTTTATTGCTGCCTCATTTGCCAAAATCAAGAATAGAGCTGCTTGAAACGTTCCAGGCCTTCTCCCAAGATCTAAGGGTTTATAGGGAATAGATTAAATAACTCTCGAGGTCAGATAAGATAACAAAAGTGAGCTCCGTCCTGAGGCACAAGTGAACGTAATCAGCGCCACAGCCCATATTGCAGCGATTGTGTCTTTAATTGTCAAAAAATGGACACACAACTTCGATTTCTACCTCAGTGTTTGTACCTGGGTATTGGGTTGAGCTTATTGGTTTTTGTGTTAGTGGAGACCGAGGGGAAAACCGATCGGAATCAGTTTTTCAAAGTGGTGTATGAGAACAATGTGCCCATTTCACGCGAAGAAGAGACCATTCAATGCTACAAGTTCTCTTGGATGGGACCCGAGGGTGACGACACGAACAAGACCGAAGGCTGCGCCCGACTCGAACAGGCCGGACGGCCTTGCTTCGAGCCTTTGGTGTGGACCACGGGCGTGAATAAGAATAACGGGCCCAACACCACGATCATCGAAGAGAAGTGCCAACAAGGAAATACCCTCACTGGTGGCGTCTGCAACCCTCTGTGCATCAAAAATGAGGACTCGTGCGTGAAGATGACCTATTTCAAGAATGATGACGACCGCACGATTGAGTACTTCTCCAGTTTTTGCGGCAAGGGATTCTTATTGAGTGATGACGGGTCCTTGCTCGAGAACTCATGCCACACCCAAAAGAACGATGGTGGGTACGACGTGGAGGTGTGCTTTTGCGATACAGATCGTTGCAATTCGGCTCACGGTCTGTATATGAATCATTTGGTGCACGCTCTCTCGACTATGGTTGCTCTTTGGATAAGCTCACGATTACTGTGAATGGCTCCAGGTCAACCGAATCTTTCCATTTCAAAAGTTCAATAAAGCGTGTCCCACCTCTCTCCTCTCCATGCATATTCGTTGAACTTATGATGTTTGTTTCCGGATTGGTTGCCTGACTTGACTACCGTTCTTCGAGTGGAGTCAATACGATTTATATTTGCCGCCTGAGTGCTTTAACAGTTCTCAAATTCATGTTGAGATGGATGCGATAAGTGATTGATAAGGCTTGAAAAATTAATCATACGGTCGCGTAGCGATGCTGCTTTGCGGTTGATTTGAAACGTTGACTCTGCAAATCTGAGCAACTTCATGCCTAAACAAATGATCCATTATGTACCGGAGATAGCATTTGTTACGGTGTGGTCCGTACATTTCTTCTTAAACTACGCCAATATATCTAAAGCTCAAATTTTAGGTGATCACGTAGGTGACTGGTAATTGGGATGATTATGTATTAACCAATCTCAGTGCCAGGGAATATACGCACCTATGTACGTATTTTTATATCTTTCCTTAGCGTTACTTGAATCGAATGCAAGTCCCGGAGTACAGAATAAAATATTTGCAACTCCTATCTAACTTTACATTCTTAAACTATCTCAACCTCCAACGAATTACAGTTGGCAAATATAACCAGCCATTGAATCTAGGGTTGATGCCGAAAATTATAATAATTTTGAGACAACTTGGTGCGGCTAAAAATAGCTAGTATTCATGGGTTCTTCCGCTTGGTCCAAAACCTTTACGTGACTAAGTACGGGTTCTTTGGTTTGGTCCGAAAGTTTTACTTCCGCCAGCCTTCAAAATCCTTCTTTCCATCCAATTGTAAGTATTTGCAAATGTTTAATATTTTAAATCAATGATTTCACTCTTTTTTGATAGAACCTTTTCAACTAGTCAGTGGATGATACATACCCACGTACTCCATACTGTATCTATGCAATATCTTTAGGTGAGCCCCTACTTTCAAATGTGTCTGAGTTGTCGTCATTCAATTCGAGTCACTGCTTCACTGGTTTGTGTTGAATTAGATTGGTTTTCAAGTTCTCTTAGACTATGCTCTTTTTCTCAACCATTGAAAATTGGACTTTTTCGAGTACAATTTTACAATCAATTTCGTCATAGCATGGGAACTTACATAATTATGTGATTCCGAAATTAATTTGGCAAGGAGAAAGTACATGTAGAAATTGGAAAAATAAGCACATGGTTGTTTAAAATGATATGTGGTATTTGAGTGGATTTCATTACAAACATCAATTGCAAAAAAATAGATTTTTTTTGGTTCATCCAAGGCAAACCCCAAAGGAAAAGGGCAAAATCTATTTTATCTGTCTTTTGGGGTATGTTTTAAAACATTTCATTTGAGAATCAACGCCTTTGAACGCCTTTGAATTGCTTTTTGGAGATTGATATCCTATGATTTTTCTTGGGTACTGCGGCACCATGGCTCATAATATTTCATGCAAAACTTTGTGAAATTAAGAGTTCGATATTGCGACAAAGTAGTTAAACGTCAGCTTATAAACATTAAAAACCTTTAAGTGACATGAAAAATGAAGTGTAGAAAGTCATTTGGCAATGAAAATGTATTGTTTGACAATTTTGAAAGCTATACCTAAAACTTAGGCTCCGAAAAGCCATATGCTTTGGCAAGATGAGTAATTCGTAATGCAGCACGCGATATTGAAAACGAAAGAACTTCAAATTACACATGGGATCAATTTGCCTACGACGGCAACTTGAAAACCAGTATTACTGAGTTTGAACGATATGGGCTTTTTCATGTCAGATCTAGTAGCGGATTCTGACCTAAAAAAGCGAAGTGATCAAGCATCGAGCATCAAGCACGGCAGCATCAATACTACAAATAATTTGGAAAGAAATCGCTACCCATATTGCCTCGAGCAATCAATGAAGCCAAGTCGGCCTCAAATTCGAGGCAACAGCGCCAAGTGAATTAGCTGGGAGGGCGCATTTTAGTTTTTGGGCGCCCCAAAACATTAGTTTCCGCTCCATCCTGGAGAATGCCGAGACTAGAGTTACCCAAAGACTTCTATACTGTAAGGACGGGAACAAGCCGCTGAACCTCTTTTGAGATGTATCTCAACTACCCGCAAATATGAACAAGAGGTGTTTGACACACCGGTTTTTACTTCAATTTACGGTCACAAAACTCTAAAAGAGAACCTGTGCATTCAGGAAGTGGACAAGTTGTCTTTTTAGTCCAATGGTTGGTTTCTTTAGTCAATTATTTGCCTTCTGGTTTTAGGATGGTATGCTTTCAAACCAATGCAGCGTCATCTTGTGTAGTAGCTCTTTACAAATCATTTGGGAAGTGGAGCTCCGGGATTCCATTGCATAGAAAATTGGTTCTGGGAAAAATTGTAAAGTTGTGCTTGGGAACGTCCAAGAATCAGTTCAAGCTGAATAGCTGTGTTTATGCGAACATAGATCGATTGCATCAATCTACCAATTTGAATTGGAATAATTGGTGTTGTTTCGGTTCTACAACTCCAATCAAATATGGTTGCAGCAGTTCCTTGACAGTCTGCTAGTATTCATTTGGAAATAACTGGCATACTAAAGATAATTGGCAAGCTCCATCCACGAAACTTACAGTTGCACATTGTCAATAAAGCTGCTTTTGTTCAGAGTTGCCCATATCAAGAATATCGAACTTTCCATTATCTTGGAGGACTACACCTAAATCTTTCATGGATGAGACTTGCTGAATGACCTTGCCTTCCTCATCTAATAGTGGAGTGTCTAATGACGTTGACCCAAAGGTCATTGAGCAGAATTACATTCCATTCAGAGCAATGTTACTCGCAACAACCTCAGAGAAGATTTGGTCTAGGACCTCTACCAGACAACCGGAATTCTGACCATTCCTACCAACTACCAATTTTGTATCATCAGCATAAAAAGAGATACTGACATTACTACTACCAAGCTTCTGAAGCGGAGCAATGAAGATGATGAAAAGGAGAGGACCCAAAATGGAGCCCTGAGGAAAACCCGACTTGACATCATGTTTGTCACTAAGGGATCTCTCAACCTTAACCAATTACTTCCTACCAGAAATGAAACTTCTAAACCAATTGAGAACATTGCCTTGGATCCCAATCTCATGGAGCCTGTTAATTAAAAGGTCTTGGCAAAGTCAAGATAAACTACATCAACTTACTCGTGCCTTTCCAGTCCCTCAATAACCTGCTCTATAGGTTCAGTCAGTTGGGACAACCGTGCTAAAATGTGCTCGGAACCCATGCTGGCTAGGAGGAAGGACTTCAAGGAAAAATGTGGTCCGGCATCCTGATTTGGGGCATTTTGTGGAGGGAGAACTAAGACAAACATCACAGTCAACTCTCACCATCCACCCATTTAATTTTCACATAATCGAGTGATTTTGAGTGAGATGTGTTATAAAACCGAAACCAAATGAACACGTTTGGTATAATTTGGTGAATGCACTAAAAAAATGACTCAATACCATAATGCTATTTGCTTAGACAAGCAGGTAAAATGAAATAAATGTCAAAATTCAATGCATCCACACTGCAGTTTGGCTGGGCGTGTTGTCTTCGACTTTACTCCATGGAATAACGCCCGGTAAATCGGCCTACTCTTGGTCATAGCCACTCTGAGCCACTTTTCGAATTAGAGTAATAAAAAAGGAACGTAGATCTCTTCAATTAACGGTAGGTCAATTTTATATCATTTACATGCAAAGTCGATCGTTTCAAAGTTATGTTGTCAAAAGCGTATATAGCTGACCAAGAGCCAGGGTGGGCATTTCATTTTTGTCCACTTTTGTCCACCCCTGTCCAAAAGTGTCCAAAAGTGTCCAAAAATAAGGGCGGACAAAAGTGGACAAAAGTGGACAAAAGTGGACAAAAGTGTCCAAAAGTGTCCAAGAGTGTCCAAAAATACGAACCTTTAAAACTACAAATATAAAGGATATTCTGTATGAAACCTATCCTCTACTTCAAAAATTGCTCATTGATGGTTCCAAGAGCAAGATAAGTCTTTAAAACCTTTGCCATATACCTCTAACATACCCAAAAAAGGTATTTGAAAGACAGGTTCTTAACTCTCTTTTTCTTACGTTAGATTAGAAAGCAAGCAGGGAACAAAGTCTCCCTCTAGTAGAATGCAGCTGTTGCAAAGGATTCAAAAACTGAAATAGCTAAACATTATATTCTGGTTATCTGGCTTCATTTATTCAACATTATTAACTTTTTGCAAAAATGTTTTACTTAAAATCATCAGTCATTTGGGATTTCTTCTTAAAAAGTACTAATATTAAAAATTGAATTTCTTACGAATTGCTAAAATCTAATGATGACATATTTTCCTATACTTATGGTTTTTCTTCCATAAGTAAGTTAATTGAGACATTGTTAGGCATATTTTTAACTTTTAAAGATGCGCTTGATGTCAGGAAATGAGATTCCCAATGTTTCTTAAAGAAACATATATCTTAGTTTTTAGATGTATTATAAAAGTGTAATTCATGCACTCCTTATAAATATGTTATGTATATTACAAATATGAGAAGTATTATTGGATATTTGATATTCAGCTCCTAAGCTTTTTTAAAATCATTTTTTTTAATCTTTGTTAAAATTACCCAGCCACCAAATGCCCTGATTATAGTGTGGCTTTGACTTATTAACATTCAAAATATATTAAAGATATTTGTTTTGACTTTATAAAGCTGTATTGTATCAAGATAACGAATTTCGTTAAGTGTATATCTTGGAAATTAAAAACGTTAGTGAAAAGGCTAGTTGTTACTTCATATTTATGTGTTTGAAGAAAGCTTAGATTTTATTGATTACTGATTCTATTTGCTGGTTCACATCTAGATTTGGTAAAGAAATAACATGATTTAGGGTTTAAAAATGTTTGCTTGTCAATCCCCTTTTGCACAATTGTACTTAATTTTGGACACATTCTGCCCACTTTTGTTCACTTTTGTCCACTTTTGTCCACTTTTGTCCACTTTTGTCCACTTTTGTCCACTTTTGTCCACTTTTGTCCACTTTTGGACACTTTTGTCCACTTTTGGACACTTTTGTCCACTTTTGTCCACTTTTGTCCACTTTTGGACACTTTTGGACACTTGGTGTCCAAAAGTCACGCTAATTCTCAAAATTGCCCACCCTGCCAAGAGCAGGCCGAAAATTCAAATTTTATGTAGTGTTTACTACATAACTTTGAACATGTCTCCTGAGTTCCCTAACCATAGGTTTGGGCTCAAACTTGGCTGAGTTCATTTATTCAACAAGACCTTCTGGTCGTATGAAGTGTATATTTGGAATAAGATGAGCGGTTTAGGAGATAGGATATTTTTGCTTCCGTTTGCAGTCCATATCTCTAAAAGTCCGTGAATAACGTCAGTTGTTCATGAACGCGTTCACTTGACAAGCCCTATTCGCTGTAAGTCGCTGTAGAAATCCGCTTGACGAAACATTCAATAATGAACAAACGCAACCTCAAAGATCATCTTCTCATCCGTTAGACTCAAGGGAATTACCAAATTCCCTGATTTTGTCAGTCTGAGTGGATTCTCAGGATACATGTAACCATGATGACCATACCCGGAGTTATTATTGCGATCATGGCACAGCTATCTTCTATGTATGTATCACACTAATAAATCGTATCAGTTCCTACTCATTAATTCCTGTATTTACGATATTGCAAGTTTTATCACTTAGGACCGAAAAAGTATCGAGAGTAGTTTATGGTCATTTGATTGTTTTCAACTTTTCTTCCATTTATGGCAAAAAAACTTTTGTCTCAAATTTCAATCATATTTATAGAAAAAAAGATAAGGCAACATTTGTAAAACATTGTTAAACGGGGGAAATATGATTGATTTCATCAATGCAATTATGTTGCTTCTCTATTTTGAAAGCTCTACATGTTACCTGGACCTCTAACAACTGAAAAAAAATTCGAGGCCACACTTTCAAGCGAGCTAGCTTAGAAAGGGCATCTCGGTTTTGGGGCGCTAGAAACCATCCAACTTCCTTCAAACGGAGCGATCTCGGTGGGTTGCCCCAGCTCAACTTTGAAAAGTACGTAAAAGGTTCATAACATGGTAATTCCATCCACCGCTAGGCGAGGGCGTTGCACCTCAATAAAGATTTGAAAATAGAGCTTAATTTTTCTTTAAGAAAAATAAGAATGTGTATTCACCTTGAAAAGCTTTAAAATCCACCGAAACTCCGAAGTTATTTGCATTTGAGTGCACAAATTGAGCCTACACGTATGGCTTGAGTAAGGTCGTTACAAGTAACGCCATTACTTTTTTGTCGCTACTTTTTGAGTAACGCTACCGGTAACACGTTACTTTTATGAAAAGTAACTTTATCGGGAACGGAACGGTTTTGTTTTAGCTCTCCAGTTACCGACCCCCACCCCCGGTTTTTTTTTAAATTCCATCTCAAATTCAGTGACCTATTTGTTACTGATGGGATCAAATAAATAATCACGGGAGGCTGCGACTAGGGTTATCAATTCACATTTTCTGCGACGTATGGCATTCATTACTAGCTGCTTGACGGAAATCCGTAAGCTAGCCTCAAAATGTAACCCTGATTTTCCTCTCGCCAAACCAGTGGAATTATGTTAACTTTTTTCAAACTATAAAAAGAAGTATGAAAAAATAGTTGTCAAAACTTTAAGCACAAATGAAAAAAGATTAAAACCGTTCATCCTCTCTTCATCCTCGAATCCTTGTAACATTGCGCCCTTGTACCCTCGTAAGCTCGTCATTTGTTTCTCGTCATATTTACTATTCGTTAAAAATCGTACAAAGACAGCATCGGTAACGGTACGGTAACTGTAATGCGTTACTTTTCCAAAAAAGTAATGGTACTGTAACGCGGCATTTTTTCTGGTTCAAATCTGAAAATGGACAATCGTGAAATAAACAGCCCAAACGTAAATGCACTTACGTATCATTAAGAGCTCGATCGTCATTTTTGGCAAATAATCGTCATCATTTTGTGATACTACTCGAATTTGAGCGCAGATTTGTGCCTTTCTACCTTTTCTGCCATTATAAAGTAAATCTGCTCTCAAGCCACTGCCATCTTTCAATTTCGACAGGATTACCGATGCATCAATCTGAACAATGACCAAGAACGTCTCACCTAGGAGCTAGCGAGAAGCACAATGTTGTAGGTACGAAAATACACCAGCTACACACTGGACTTTTAGAGTTGTTGGAAACTTGCAAATACACCTTTCCATTTTGTTTCGATTTTTGTGCATCTTTGCACAATGACAGAGAAGACATGGAATAGATTCGCACTCCTCTCCGACCTTTCTTAAAGAAATTTCAACACGTTTACGCATCCACATTCAAAGAAAATCCAACTGAAACCCAACATACTACTGCCTTTTGAAAAACTCAAGTGATGAGATGGCTAGATGTGCTCTCCGGACGAGGTCCAATTCTCTGGCACCCAACAATTGAAAAGTATTTACTTGCATTTTACTATCTACATTATGCCCTTAACAGTTTTGTTTTGGTTTGTCGTTTTAAACTTACTGACCTTGAGGAGATAATAGTGGCATAGTTTGCAAGGGGTTGTTGGTGTCTCAGGGGGATGGCTATCTAGTGCATGGAGTACCGCAGTAGTGAACAGGAAAGCTCTTTGAAACCTCGCTAGAAGACGTTTCAGTTTTGCGTTACCTATGAATCGAGTACTTGATCATGAATATGGAATTCATTGAGCACTCTCTCAGCGGGAATGCATCTGATCAGGAGATAACGCATAGCTCTACAAAACCTCGCTAGAGGACGTTCGATCTTCGACCGAGCTTTCCACTCCACTGCTGACGGACTCCATGTCTATTTAGTGCAAAATTATACTGTTTTGAGCTTTTTTGGTCAGGGTTGCTCGAGACCTCATTACTCATAAGAACGTTCCATCTACCGTGTATTGCTCAAAAATCTGTCACCCGAGGTTAGCTATGATTATGATTTTTTAATTGGAGGGCATACTTTTGTTTTAGTATTGGCATTAAACCTATGACGATTGATGATTACGGCCGTCAAAACTATGCATCCTGATTTCCTATAATTTTTCCACATCATGCGCGATATTTATGCACCAAACTTGAGATTTTGTGGGCAACTCAAAGTACTTTATTCGCCGTTTGTTTACAATGTCGGTTGCAATTTTCAGCCTCTTTATTTGCACTTTTTGTATAGGCTTGACTATGTATGTGTGTGAGTTTCCTTGTTCTGCAACGTCATGCTTTTCAAGGTGAATCCACATTCTGCTTGACAAATTTCACAAGAGAACAAGTGGTAATGTCAATTACGCAAATAGTTCAGCGTTTTTCTTGATGCAAATTCAGAATTGCGTGGACCAATTTGAAACGGTCGGAGTGCTGACTTCGCGCAACACAACCTGCCATCTCCACAACATCGGTTAGGGTGGCCAAATTTTTAAACGCAAAGGACGAGTTTCGAGGATTGAGGTTGTGCGTAGTCGTACCAACTTCGATCCTCGGACCCTTCGTTTTCCCTCACACAATTGGCTACGGGTTTCCTAGTAACACGATTAATTCAGTTCAGACTCAACTCGAGACGCATCAAAGCTAGAACCCTGAGACAAAAGAAAATGGCAGTTTTGGCAATCAAAAAGAAGGATATCGGTAAAGTTCATTTGTACAATTCCTTCCTTCCCCGAACATTTGTCCCTTTTCTGATTGTTCAAGTTTCTTTTGGTAGTCAATCCGGTAGCTCTTTTCAAAAGTTCATCATTTTTTTTAAATGTGAATGAATGTCGTGATCTTGACAAGAATGTTATGTTTCGTTGATATTTGTAATTGTTGGCATATGTCCATTTCCAGTTTTCCAAGCTCCACCTCTTTTTCTGTTCTTTCTTTTTGGTGTTGTCAATTAGTACCCTATTGTTTATTCAGTTCAGGTGTACATGAAATCATACTCGCCGAGAACATTTTCGATGAATTGGACACCGGGGTGTTTTCTTGTAACATACGCCATCTCCCTTACTAGCTTGTCGCTCTTTCTCCATTTCTGAAGCGTACCCTGTCCTCCCGATCATTGGATGGCCGCACTTGACCTTCGAGTGTATTTCTCACTCACCTTTGTCGACGTTGTTGTTCGACAAGGATGATATTTTCGTTCCAGTGGCCAAGGATCTGCCAAGAAGGGCAACAAATGTGGATGGCTTGACGGGAATTGAAACAGAGGATGGTGCTGATCAAGTACGTAGAAGAACACTTTGTCTACAGTATTTGAGAAGATCTTGTCGTTTAGGGTAGTGAGCCAAAAAAAGCTCACTTCACGACCAACTGGTATTGATTGGTCTGAGTGTTTTGAAAATGTTATTACTATTTTGAATCGTAGGGGAAATCAATCGTTGCATTATCAGCTTTTCGAAAATCCTATTCTTTTTTTTTGTTGCGAACAAGATACATGCAATAGCTAGCTAGATCATACGTGGAAAGACATCGACACCATTCCAGAAATTGAAGTTTATGAAAGGAATTATCCCTGTTAGTCATGGTCACGATTAAGTTCTTGAAGCTCGACAACTCTTCCCGACACGAGCCTCGGTCAACTTTTTTGATTTCTTTGGTATTGTAAGGCCCATTAGGGCGCATGCCTGACCCAAAGGATTCAAACACGACAATGCAAGAAGCCGTAACGACTTACACAAAAAATCTGCAGGGCTGTCTTCAATGCATGTATTCGTGGACATTTTCAAGCCAAATGGTGGCCGATGTCATTTTCCCTTACATGAAGTGTTGCCATTGTTCACCATACAACCTCATGTTTCTCTAAGAATAAAGAATTGAAAGACTCAATAGCCAGAATCAAACAGGCTAGCTGGAATGTGGTCTCCTGAATTACTTATACGTACTTACTTAATACTTACATAAGTAACGCTAGCAAACATTGCATCATTTTTTTTTGACACATGTTTTTCTACTTGAAAGAACTTAGCCTGCGGGGTATCGAGAAATGCGAGTCTAAATTTGATTTCGATCTCGATGAAGTCTTTCCAGGAGTTCTTCTCATTTCCCAAAGGACAGCCCAATCTCCCAATCTATAGCGTAGTGCTCTAAGAGACATTTGACAAACCACACCATTTCACTATGACAAGGACGAAATCTTCCACTAGAAGGGAGTCCTACCGGCATTAATGTATCTAGATTGCCTTGGGGCATTTTTTCATGGCTGCTCGCTCCTGTTTTAATGGATTGTTTTCGTACGAAACTAGGAGTGAAACTTCAAATAGTATGAAATTGTCAAGTTCTATTCACAGCCCTGTAGGCACAAATGAGATGGAAGCAGCTTCTAGTAGAGAGGGCATGGACGAGAAACTAGAAACAGAGCCATTTCGTACTCTGTAGAAGTGTCAAGACACTATCAAGACACGGACGTTTAGAGATATGGACTTATCCAAAAATTGCATTTAATTGGACTAAAATCTCCGGCCAAATGAAGTAACTTGGGAAGTTAGGGCCCAAAATCTGGCTAAGGGAGCTTGGTTGAGGTAATCAAACTTATGTAATAATGGCTACATGAAATTTGAATCTTCGACCTCCTCTCAGTGAGAGACATAAGCTTTTACCGATGACTGTGGAATAAGACCCGTTCCAATCAAGTAATATATAGTTGACTTGTCAACTGTCTAATATTTTTATTTTCTGAATACAAGATCAAAAAGAACTCGGAGTTTGTCTGACTCGAAGTAGGCCGATGTTGGTGGGAAACTTACTCAGAGTCCATATTTCTAGAAGTCCGTGATCAAGGCGACAACTCCACGTTGCCACTGGGTTATTCCCAATTCTTAAGCCAGTAAAGCCACTCGAATCGGATGAAGGAAGGTGAAAAGTGGATAGCAGTCATCATAGCAAAATGACCAGACGAGGACACGTAGCATGACCGGCGACAAATAGAACCGACAAAAATGATACTAACAACAATGATGATAATTGACGACGAGAGTAGGACTGACTATCAGTACTTGGACTGAGTCCACGTAGAGCTTTGTAATTGGGCGGTGGACGACCAACTCAACTCTATTGGTGTGTCTCTTTAGAGGTAGTCATAGCCCAAACAGGAACGATTTTAAGATTTGAATTTTGCTGATGCAATCTAAGAAAAGTGCCATGACATTTTCATCATTCACTAGCAATTGCATCTGCGTTTTCACAGTTTTAAAGCAATTTTGTGGCGCAAAAGGCAAGGAAAAGATCAGTGAAAAGGAAAGACAGTGAATGTTATGACACACAAAGAATGATTCCCGCGACCGTTTTTTGATACAGATGAAGATTTTCAAGGCTTCTGAACCAAACAGTTATTGATATGCATAGGTTTGTTTGAACACAATTCAGTTTGAGCACACGAGCTCAGGGCAAAGCGTCATTTTGACGCCCAATTTTAGTGCTTACCTGAAACTTTGGGACGTCCTTGATCAAGCATTCCCTTGGAAGTCGTGTGATGGAGGCCAAGACTAGATAGATGGCCCTTGGAGGCGTCTGGAAAGTGTCGCGATAAAACATGAACGTGAGACACTTCCTGGTTTCTAGATCTCATCTCCTTTTCAGGCCATATCCTGGCTGCTGTTGTTGTTGTTGTTGTTGTTGTCGTTGATGTTGTTATTGCTCTTGCTTTTCTCTATGAAAATTATCCATCCTATTGTCAGACTTCCAGAAGAGTGGTTCGATCCGATCGATCTACGATTAATTGGTTGGATGAACACTTTGATTTCATTTAAAATTACAGGCTGAAATCGAGCCAACAATCGATGCTAATTTCCCGATCAAAGGTGATGAAGCAAAATTTTGGTCGATGCGAAAAAAATTCAATCAAAGGCAAAGTGGAAATTAGAACGTGTTGCCTTGGTCGACTAAAAAATCGCCTTCATCGTCTTTTGTTCGGAAAGTTTAACAAAGTGTGTTTGACAGGGTCAACGATCAAACACCCTTTCCTGTGGACCTATACATGTGTAATGAGCGAATAACTAAAACGAGTTTCAGATAGTTCTGACACGCATTGACACCAACCAACCCGTGGCTAGTGCAGTGACCATCTAGTTTGTGGGGAGGAAGTCACACCACATTTGCATGAAGGATGATGCTCTTCCAGATTCCCGGTTGACCGAAAGATGAAACAAAGAGGACACTGGGTTCGACCTAGGTGGTGAGGTGGTGATGCATTGGGCAACTTGTGTGACACGAGAGCTTGAGAAGAAGACCTTGTTTGTTGCTAATCATCATGTAACATTTCAGACCAAGCGCGCCATTGCCGGATTGCCTCAGTCTCTTTCTCCTTTTCCTTCTCGTTCATACTACTACTACTACTACCACCACTACTAGTAAGTAAAAGTAATACTAGTACTGCTACTAACACAATTGACTGTACAAGTCCTGGCAGGGTTGCTGACTGCCGGAGGGAAATTCTGCTATCGGTCAGATCACACCAAAACGTACGTACTCGTTTATCATCGTGCAACGAAGGGGTACTTTGGTGCTCTTGAAAAAGTAGTACGTGCACTTACAACAAGGGCGGCAAGGATAGCCTTCAAAGTGCTTGATCTAAGATTAACATCAACAGCATCAGCCTTCCTCTACTACACACTGGCACGCACACACATACCTACACACACACACACTGTCTCTCGTCATTGCCTTACATGGCTAAGTAGTGGCAGAGATTTTGCCATCATGACAACGGACATTTAGCCCCGCACTATGAAATTTCACTTGGCAAACTCCCTCTGAATTCTAGACGCACCAAATTTTGCGATTTATAGCAAATTTTTAACTGAACGGTAAATTATGTCTCTGTACCTAGTAGAGATTATGATGACCTAGCCAGGCTACTCAAAGCAAAACCAATATTGGCTAGGATTAGCACAATGCAAAAACACAGAAGAAACAAAACGGGGCTCGAGATGTATTAAGTGACGTGGGCAAGGTGGGATTTTCTTGGAATGTTGAAGCCCTACTAAACATTTCCATCGTCATCGTAAGTTCACAAACAGTGGCGAAGGAGACATGCAATGGCTGAGGTCCTGTGAGGAATTAAAGAGAGCGATAGGATCGATAGTATGTAGATATATACATGTAACGACACCACGATTGTGCGAATCGCGGGCCAACATGATTCGGTCCGAAGCGGTCCCAAGGAGGCTCTACGCCTGCGTGGAAGGGAAACGAACTCGCACCCAGGAAGGGGGAGGCAGAAGTAGAGAGGGGGGGGGGGAGAACGAGGGAGAAAATGAAAGAGACCTGAGGCCAGAGATGGAGGGAACTGTTTTGCGACATTTCCAACCCCCCCTATAAATAGACCATCATTTCTCCCTCCAAATCATTCCATTCGAGTGAGTGAGTCAGTGAACAACAAACCACCTTCAGTCGTCGGCACGTAGTTTCTAACTTATCCGTTCCTGCGACCCGACATTCAAAGTGGCCAATTGAACACGACGTTGGATTCATCCCACTCAAACAGAGGAGGCGTCGTGGTCACCTCAACATCATGGGAATGAAACGAGGAGGTCTGTTGTTGGTGACGACCGGGGGAGCGTGGCTCATCCTCATCTACTATGTGTCCATTCAAAGTGTTTTCGTGAGTGGGCAGCATGTGCGCCCCCAGGGCAATGAGGAAAGCCAACAGCTCCAACTTCAAATCCAAAGGGAGCACGAGGCAGCGTTGAAGTCTCCATATCCGCCCTTGGCCTCTTTTCCCTCAGAAAGGATTGCGCCAAACACAGTGTAAGTAACCTCACAATGCATGCCTTATTAATGGTCTCTGCTACCCTGTCTGTTTCAGCCCGCGAATTTCTTTAAAGTAAAATCTAGTTAAGTGAATGAGAAATGTAAGTAAGCAAATTCATGTCTGTTGTTATCATTGCAACGAACCAAACCGATCGTTCCTGCTTGATGATGGATTTTAATTTTATCCCGAGAAGACCCTTTGTCTCTAGTGAATACAGTCAACTAACCCATACACACTTACATACGTACTTGACAATCATCGGAGCATGTTGGGGCTCAAGTCGGTAGATCAAATGGGCTCTATGTGTGGCTCGGGTACAGACACTACTGGAACCAACTAGTTATGTGGCTTCTTTCGGGTCTAATACCAAGGTTGACGGACATGCCCATGGGTGTGATGAGCTTTCGGTGGATTGGTGAATGGAATGTTTTTACATAGCTAAATAAAACCCCACTTCCACTTCCGTTTCCCTTTCCTTTTCTTTGTAATGGTTCGAAACTCAATGATTGCCATTTCTTGTAACACATTTTTGAAAAAAGCAAAAATGCAGCCCGCACAATTGAGACACAGAACCACCACAAAACCTACTCCACCACCATCCCTACTTTCACAGCCATCAAAATAAGGCCAACTACAACAAAAACAACAACCACAAAAACAACAACTATTACCACTACAATTACCACTGATACAATCACAAAACAACAATGTCAACAACTCTTACTACTAATTCTATCGTTTAGCCTCTGCCATTATGATTCTTGATCTCCGTATACTACAATACCAATACTACTACTACTACTACTGCTACTGCTACTACTGCTACTACTACTACTTCACTTCTACATTCTCTGTGTTGGTGCGGGCCGAAGCAGCAGGAAGAGCGGGACGATCATCATCATCCGACAACCAGAAGCCACGCCCATCAACAACAACACCAATTCTTCATCTTTTCAGGAAGATGAAGATGTCCCCATCCGGCCATCGACATCATCATTACCAGCAACATCATCACCACCATCATCATCATCAGTATTATCATTTTCCTGAGCAATATCAATCGCAAATTCAACGCAAGATCAATACCGATCCTGTCGCTTCATCTTCCCAGGATAGAGTTTCTTCACCCCAGGCATATTCTGCACATTCTTCATCCCGCTCCTCCTCCTCCTCCTCCTTTACCCCAATTTCCGACACACCCTCCTCCTCTCTTCGTGCTCATACTTCCCTTCTCCATCCTGCTCTAAGATTGACTACCATTTCCCAGACTTTACCCCCACTCCCATTAAACCCACCCCCACAGAGCGAGTCTGTTTTGGTTCGACCCCGTCGATCGTTTCACTATCCTCTGGAAAGCGATTCATCGCCACGGCGGCTCTTGGCCAATTGCCGATCGTCCCTCTATTCCTCCCCTTCCTTGGGACTGTCCCCGAGCTCCAATGGAGCACTACCACTTTGTCCCAAAGGTCCAGACATGGTCGTCTCCGCTCTTCATATAGCTCAGGACCGAATGTTTGATGAGTACGGCGAGTCCCATGATGGTTTCGATTATCCTGATGATCCTGATTTTCCTGATGATCCTTTTGAACTCTACGACGAACCCAACTATGCGTACTATGATAAGCTCTATCGAGATATTCGTTATCACCAGCCCCGTCGCATTCTAAATCCCCGAGATCATCGATATTTCCCGGGGATCAAACCGGCGGGCATTGATGGGATCTCGCCCAAATTGAGACGCTTTATCACGGGCCATGTGAATCGTGTGGCCTATCACGTTCAAGGGCCCCCACCTTCGCCTCACGAGAGCGACGATCATTTCCCTTGAACTTTGTTCACTATCCTCGTGGTCTAACTCGTGCAGATCAAGCAGGATGTTGCCTTCACATTTCTGCTGTCTGTACTATGTCAAAATTTGTCAGATGAAATGAAAGAACATTACTTCAACTACTACTGCTACTACTACTGCTACTGCTACCACAACAACAACAAGATCACCCACCTACCCACAAACCCACCCACCTATAACGAGTACAAAACATAAGCTAACTACATAATACTGCACTACCAACACCACCAATCCTTAGGCGATCATCATGTACGTAGATGCACCAATCAATCAATAATTTTCGTCTCTCTTCTATTCGTGGGTGACTCCGGCTTTGGCCGCAGATCATACTATGACCGTTTTGGACATGGGCACCACCCATCTAATCCAACGATCATTGTTCCCGGACTCGCCCAAGTAGTCAAGAACATTGTTGTTTTTCTATCTTTTAGTGTGGAGGTCGAAAACAACGAGGAAGAAGATCTCGAAATCGATCCCATGGCCGTTGCCGCATCCGGCTATGGTCACAAAGGTGGCAAAAAGTCCAAAAAGCACAAGGCGCACTACGGCGATAAGGGCGTGAAGGGATACAAAGGCAAGAAATGGGGCAAAAAGGGCAAGAAATACTTCAAGAAGCACTTCGACAAGAAATACAAGAAGAAGAAGGGACACCACGAGGGCAAGAAGTTCCACGGCGATTTCTTCAAGGGCAACAAGGTGCATATTGTGCTTGTGATACTTCTGACGGCAAATGTCCGATGCTTCTGAATATCCTTCCCAAACTCCTTGCTTAAACTGTACATAATATCGCCCACACTCCTGAAAACTAGCTGCTAAATCATTCTTCACAAACGAACGAACGCGGCTTGCTCAGAGATTATCTAACAGGATTCTATCTACCCTACCGTTTTCTCGTTCGAGAGCACCTTTTCAGCTCCTCGAGCGAACGAATGAGCAAACAATCAATCAAATTGCGCCTCAACGCACTACCTCATACCTCTCAATCGTAAATCGTGTTCTTCAGCTCATGTCACTTCTATTGTTCTCGTTGTAGGGACATAAAGCCGCGAAATATGGAAAGAAAGGTCATCATAACAAAGGTCACAAGACCAAGGGGTTTAAGAACACATACCACAAGAATGAATACAGCAAGAAAACCAAATTCTACGACTCCTTTGACAATGGCGGATATCACAAGAAATTCGGAGGTTACAAAGGCTATTATGGGGGAAGCAAAGGCAAAAAGTTCAAGGGGGGCAAGCACACCGGAGGATTTCATGGCGATGACTTTGGAAAGAAAGGTTATGATCAAAGCGGAAAATTCCATGACGAACACAAGGGCAGCAAAGGACAATTTGGCCACAAGAAGAAGTACGGAGGCAAGGCTTCTTCCAGCAAAGGGGGTAAAGGAGGAGGAGGCGGATATGGGGGTCATGGCGGCCATGGCGGTCATGGTGGCCATGGGGGCGGTGGTTATGGTAAAGGCCATGGAGGCGGCGGATATGGCAAGGGGCATGATCATGGCTATGGCCACAGTGGTCGGCACGAAACCATTGTTTTACCCACCGTTCCATACGATACGGAACTGCCCACCGATGTTAGGCAAGGCCGTGACAATGATGAGGTGGCGTCGCCCAGCATTAATGCAGATTTGAGTTCCGAGCTTCTGATGGATGACCCCCACCCCTTTGAATCCAATGATCATCATGATATTGCGGAAGATGTGGATCACCATAATGAACATCGTGCTCATGCTCTTCCTCCAGCCACAACTACCACCACTTCTTCGTTGGAGCCAGTCGAATTGCACGGAACCAACCCAGCCTATGCCGTGCCCGGAGGATATGCCTCAACGGGGGGTTACTCGTCTTTAGGAGGCTACCCCTCGCCTGCTCCCGGTGGTTACTTCACCCAAGGAGGATACTCAACACCAGGAGGCTATTCGCCACCGAACAACTTCGCCTCTCCTCAAGCTTATCCTTCGAAGCCAACCACACCAACACATTATTATTCACCGGAACATTACAAAACAGGCGGGCACGGATATCTGATGGGCTATCATGAGAATCTGTCGCCTAAAACCACACACCCCGTTACCCCTCAAATAGTGTATGCCATCCCAAGTACGCAAGCACCGCAGGCGTACCATCCGTTTAGTGGATTCTATCAAACGAACAGGTTGAGAAGCGCTTTCATAACTTAGCTTCATACATAAAATCGCCAACTCGTACTAACCAACAGGGTATTCACCAATCTACATACAACATTAGAAAGCAACACAATTTTCTAATTCACCTCGGCAGGCTTTGAACATTATTTTTGTCCGGTGTTCATACTACTGGAGCTTGAACTTGATTGTTTCCACGTGCCAGCCACAGTGCTGTACATAGCACCATGTCAGTTGTCACAAATGCAACCAATCGAGGGAAAGATCAATTAGTAGCTTCGATTTTTTTCGATTTCTTTCAGCCGCCAACTCCAAAAGCGATCTCCTCAGGACAATTTTGGCCATCACTCGGGTGAATTTGACGCGGTCCAAGATATCGGTGTGCCCAAAAAGCCTCACTCCATGTTCGCCTCTTCGTTTGCCCTAAGGAGAATTCCAAAACTGGAGTTCAAGGACGTGGAAACAACCGCATCGGGAGTCCCTGTCTTCCACGATCCCCACAAGTTAAGACCACAAGCTCGAGGAGGTTCCAGCTTTGGAGGGGTGTACAGTTATGGGCCCAATCACAACCAGGGTGAACAATACCCAACATACGACTATGATGACGGATCAAACCAAGGGAAGGCTCCAAATTACGACGATTACGGTCCTGGAGCCAATAAAGCATTGGGTGGCAACGTGGACTACAACGACTACGGCCCGGGTGGCCAAGGCGGCGGTGGTGGTGGCTTTGGCGGTTCCGGCCACGGTGCGCAAGGCCATAAGGCCCACGACAACTCCGACGGATTTCATGACTTTGCCGACGTATTCAACGCCGATGAAGGTGGTGCTGGTGGCGGCGGCGGCGGTCGAGGTCGTGGCCGAGGCCGAGGCGGACAAAGAGGAGGAGGTGGGGGAGGAGGAGGTGGCGCTGACGAATTCGAATTCAAAGAGCAAGGAGGAGGATACGATGACTATGATCCCGGAAATGGTCCTTCCCAAGGCGTTCACAACGACTATGGGGGCTACGATTACAGCCTCGGCAATCCTAATCGAGAACATCTGCGACATGGGGGCAATAGTGGTCAACAAGCCCAGGATGATGACGCACCTCCCTACGGCGACTTTGCTTTTGACGATCCTGTTCCTCATGACGTGCCTCGAGGCAATCAAAACAGAGGCGCCGGTGTCGGTTTTGGACCAGGAGCAGGATTGGGAGGAGGAGTGGGTGGAGGCGGAACCAGAGGAGGAGCGGGTAATTTCCCCTCTGATGTTGGTGGAGCTTCGGATAGCTTTGGGTTTGGATCCGACCCCGGATTCGATTTCCGATAAGCCGTAACAAGGAAGACGACAACAGCAAAGGAGAAGAAGTGGACCAAGCCCGTCCACAGGCTTTCATTATTCACTGAACAAAGACGACAACAATAATTTACCCTGAACAGTTTCTGTGAAACGGCAAGGCATTATGCATCGATGTTAAACATTCACCTACTAATTCTAATAAATAAATTCAGATCACGCCATTCAATGAGAAAAACAAAAGCTGACGATGATTCTTTCAATCACACAAAGTGCTGGCTTGGTCCTCAGACCAAAACAGCCCTTCATCTGCATGCAGGGAAGAGTACTCGATCCTCGTTTTATCGCCTCGCGTCATTCCGTACCATGTTCAAATTGGGCACGAGTTTCGGGCTATGTTGACATTCACTCAAAGTTGAGTTGAGTTGAAGTGCTTAGCGGTTTAGAATCGTTTCTCCAACCAAAGTTACAATGAGTACTCGTTTGGAGTCGCAACACGGCCAAGAAGAAGAAGATGGATCCAGGCACTCGTCTGATCTAAAATTCAGCCACTGGTATACATGGCGAACACATTGGTCTACTTGCTCGTATTGGGTGGAAACCTGCTTGGAAAAGTCTTTACCTAACCTCGTGATTGCCACTGTGATTCTGCTCCTCCTGATCCTCCCATTAGTCTTATTCAACTCGTACAACGTTAACCAAATTGGTATTGCAGAACACATCAACGATTGAAGGTTGAAGTTAGCTCAACTCGCACTCATTCATTTATATTACACACCTAGGGTACAAGGTGGACATGATTGACACATTGGATCAGCAAGTCATTGACATTCAGTCACGTTTGAATGATCTCTCTGTGAAAACGTCAAAGTCGATCATGACTAAACCTGAGACAGGGCAAAAGGTAAGAAGCCAACAGTCGTGTCCTTGCTCGAAGTTGCATTAAGGCCCTAGGCATACCAGTTAAATATATATACATCTCTTTTGCGGCAGGGTGAACCAGGCTCTCCGGGAATGGCAGGATTGCCTGGGCTTGTGGGGAAAAAAGGTGATCCAGGCGACAGAGGTAAACTAAAGACAATTTTGCTGGTCCTATTTTTGTCTAGTAGAGCTTGCAGTGTCCTGTACACGACTGTCACAAATTAAGCTCTTATTCGAACCAAGGAATCCCTTCGAAAATGTTCTTCCAAACATAAACATTTGATTTGGTTTCTAATAAGATATTTTCCTTACCTCAGTCTGAGAGAGGATGAGTGTTCTTCAATAAACGTAAGCAAGGAACCCCTGCCTAAACTAACCACACCTACTTTAACCTAATAACACCTAACCTAGCCCAGAACGACTAGGTACACCCTAAGTGCTCAGTTAAAGGTTATAACATTTTAATACAATGAACGTTGATTTGCCGAATGATGAATTTGCCTGCAAGGTTTCGAAAAGTTCTCATTAGAAGTGCTGTGCGGCGGGGTAAAAAGTTGATATTTTCATCATTCCTGACGATCGCCTTTGATCCCATTCAGAAACCTAATTTGGCCTTACCTTGGATCCATTTTCACACTCCATCCTGTCACAGACGCTATTCCTGATTCTTCTGCACTATTTTGGACCGACCGTCATCTATTTGAGTGCTTAAAATACAAGATGGTTGACTTTAGTAGTCCAGATACGAGTTTTTTAAAACGTTGGTACCTCTGACTTAAGGCTTGGACGTTACCCAGAATGAGCATTCGCTCACTACTTTGCCCAGTGTATTTTCATATCGGTTAACGTCCAAGCCCCTAACTCTGAGGTAGCATTGTGAAAAAAAAGCAATCTCTGGATCAAGGAATAGTTCGCTCTTTTTTACGTGCTAGGATGTTCTTAGCCACTATCAGAACTGTGTCAATTACTTTATAAATGTACCGGGGGACAGAAATGTCTCCGGACACTTTCTAAAAATCGTTGTTATTGAGACCAAATTTAAATTTGGCACCAGGAAATATGTTGCTTTCTAATTGGCCAATTTGTTTAGAAATCATATCAATGATTGTTTGGGTGAAAACGCAAGAGCGGTGCGAGGAAAATCTTTCCTCGCTCTTGAGTAAGGTAATGTAAGGTAATTGTGTTTTATACGTTTACTCCATAACATGCTTCGTTAGGCCTAAAATAGCAATTTACAGTGTCCGGTTTCTTTCCTGTCACCCGGTTATTGATTACAATGACACAGGTTTGAAAATGTTATCAATTACAATTACACGGGTTTAAAATGTTATCAATTACAATAACACGGGTTTGAAATGTTATCATTTGCAATTACTTTCTTTCGAAATTGTTCAATTATTGTTATTATCAATTGTAATTTGATTGATTTCAATAGAAATATTTTTCCTCTTGGACAAAAAAACTATCAGTTTTATGCGAATGTTTTATAGAACCCGTTCTGAAATTTTCTTAACATTTTTGCTTGCAATTTGGCCTCAGGGCTTATATGAAATTATATGAAAGTCCTGTGATTTTAGTAGGACTCACTTTCCTTGTCAGAGTAGCGCCATAGGTCTTCATCTCCCTGACGTCACCGCTCAAAGTAAACTAGGGTCACGTGCAGCGATGCGAAAATCGAGATTGATCGAATTTCTGCCACTTTCTGCCACAAGTGGTAGAAAATGGCAGAAAGTGGCAAAAAAATGGCAGAAATTGTTTGAAGGTGGTCAAAAATGGCCGCCAGTGGTTAGAATGGCTGATCTTGATTCTAAAAGATGTCAAAGATAAGAAAGATCATATGAGTTGGATAAGATTTTCAATTGGCCTTTGCTAAAAGCATTTTGGTATTGCATTGGCTGAAATGTAAAATGTTCTTCAAATGAAATTAGGGTATAATTTTTTTACTGTTTGATGGGTTGATTCCATTGATAACAGTATCCCTAGACTATTGATAGTATCCAAGGTCTAGTCACAACAATTGCAGTTCTTTTCATAGTAATGAAAATGACTATTGAATACGCTATAACTTCATTAAATCCAATTGTCGTCATTTCGACTTAAAAAATTTAATTCAATGGCAACCCTGACTCAGATCGATTGCGGTGGCAAATTCAAACTTGCTCACACTCCAGTGACGTTTAGTGGTAGTATATTACATTCAATGCAAAATTCCCATCCCACGGTGTCAAAGCTACATACAGGTAGGCTTGAAAATTAACGGAAGTGATCGTAAATACTAGAAAAAGATTATTTAGAATAATATTACGATTTCTATTTTTTGCCATTTTCTGCCATTTTCTGCCACTGATTTTGGACCAATTTCTGCCATTTCCTGCCAGGTAGTAGAAAATGGCTTTTAATAATTTTTCATCCCAAGTCATGTGACTTCAAAACAGAAAAGTAGGACAGTAGGTGTCTGAGCCTTCTGTTGTGGCTGACACTTAAAACGGTCATAATTCAGTAACTAAGTTCTTTTGAGGCAAAGTGTGAACGCAAGAAAGAACAGGGAAGCAAGTCAAAACACAGATTACTAGTTATTGCTCAAGTTCAGTGGCACTATGGATTTTCAAAAAGCAGAGTATCATCTTGGAACAACATTGGAATGGCACAATGGCCCTTACAATTTTACATTCATTCCGTTTTTCAAAAAAATAAGATGCCTGTAAAGTGTAAAACTGTAAACAAAATTCATTTATTTATTTTCCTGCTAGATGTATTTGTGTATCAGAATTATTAAATCATGGAATTTGACGTCATACAAACAGTGTTTGGATGTAATTTTTTTTTTGCGGACTTCCTTACCGCTACTGGGATTGGAATCCCAGCAGTTCAAGACGAGAAGATTATTCATTTTACTTGACTTTTATTTATATATACTATTTGATCGACCAACGAATTAGAATTGGCTAATCCTTGAATATAAGGTTGATCCGGAATTTTAGTCAAAAACTTATCCAAGTCTGACATAAATCCTGCTATTGGATCAACGCCTACATAAGCCCTACGAATATTTGAGGGCAGCAAATTGAACAATGAAGGAGCCCGAGAAAGAAGACTTCATTGTTTTAACTACCCTGGATTCTCGAGGGCTGAAAGTGCTCTCAAAACGCACGTTAAGCCTCTACGGTCACTACAATTGACCCTAAATCCTGGGTTGGGACAAAGCTCATGAATGCTTTTGAAAACGTACAATATCAGATACCTTTCGTACCTCCTCTCAATACTGTACAATCCCAACCTTTCTAACCTCTCCCAATACGAGAGCTCTCTCAATATCCTCAATGTTCCTAGAAAAACACTCTTGGACCTGCTCGAACTTTTTGCAAACCTGCTGAACTAATTGGAGCCCAAATGGGAGAGGCATATTCAAGATGCGGCTGAACAATCGACTTGTACATCGTGACACTATCTCTGGACTTAAACGTACGATATATCCAACCACATGATTGAAAAGCCTTACCAACTTTCAATTGGATATGCTCATCGAACTTTCCATTATCTTGGAGGACAACACCTAAATCCTTCATGGATGAGACCTGCTCAATGTCCTTACCTTCATCATCTAATAGTGGAGTGTCTAATGGCGTCGACCAAAAGGTCATTGAGCGGAATTTCATTCCATTCAGAGCCATGTTACTCGCAGAAACCCAGGAATAAATTTAGTCTAGGACCTCTAACAGACAACCGGAGTTCTGACCATTCCTACCAACTACCAATTTTGTATCATCAGCATAAGAAGAGATACTGACATTACACCTACCAAGCTTCTAAAGCGGAGCAATGAAGATTATGAAAAGGAGAGGACCCAAAATTGGAGCCCTGAGGGACGCCCGACTTGACATCATGTATGTCACTAAGGGATCCTCAAATTTAACTAATTGTTTCCTACCACAAATGAAACTTCTTAGCCAATTGAGAACCTTGCCTTGGATCCCAATCTCATGGAGCCTGTTAACTAAAAGGCCATGATTTACCTTGTCAAAGGCCTTGGCCAAGTCGAGATAAACTACATCGACTGGTTCATGGCTCTCCAGTCCCTCAATAACCTGCTCTATATGTTCAATCAGTCAATCAGTCATTCAATAATTGGGATGCACAACTACAAAAGCATTTTCCTTGTGAAATCTTACTAACAAAATACGTAGAAGCTTGTAAGTTTCTAGAAGAAACATATACTTTTGTGATGGCACATCTTATTGCTTTGAATATTGATAAATCAATTGCTGATTTAAAGGTTAGAATATTTTTTAACGCTAAGATATAGTTACTGATAACATTAGCTTTTTAGATTACAACCCAGTATTTTACAATTTGTTGCAAGTTTATGCTCTTCATGACGTAAAATAAGTATTGAATTCATATATGCATTTGAAATTGCATGGATACTAGGTGCTTAGCGTACATTTTGTAGAAAGGAAGAAGTTGATTGTGAGTTTAGTTGCATCTAATCAAGATTGTTTGCGTTTAAGTAATGACGCAAATAAATCTGGAAAAGAAATATAGTACAAGTTCTTGATGACTGACTTTAAAAAAATCACTTTCTTTAAACTTGAATTTAGTGATTTAGGACAACTTAACGGAAGAATTTAACGGATGACCACAAAAAGTCGCTGGTCTGCTACAAGTATTCAATATATAGGTGCTTGTTTATTTCAATTTGAAGGTAAAAAGAGTTTATAATTTCACTCTTTCAGGATTTGAAAGGTCTCTCGGAAGAGTTAGTGGTCTATTTATGGTGTTAGAATGTATCAACAAGAAGTTGTTCAGCGATAAGTATTTTGTTCAAATCAGGCATCTTAGAGCGTATTCTTGTCAGTTTGTCCTTATACGTCAGTTTGTCCTTATACGTCAGTTTGTCCTTATACGTCAGTTTGTCCTTATACGTCAGGTTGTCCTTATACGTCAGTTTATCCTCAAGAAGAGAATGCAGAGGAGAATGAAAAGGACCATTGGTCAAGATTGGGGGACCCCTTAGTGACGTGCATGATGTTAAGCTTGGTGTTCTTCAGGCAGTGATGGGAAAAATCGAGATTGATCGAATTTCTGCCACTCTCTGCCACGAGTGGCTGAAAATGGCTGAAAATGGCAGAAAGTGGCAGAAAGTAGCAATAAATGGCAGAAATTGTTTGAAGGTGGTCAAAAATGGCCGCCGGTGTTTAGAATGGCCGATCTTGATTCTAAAAGATGTCAAAGACAAGAAGGATCATATGGGTTGGATAAGTTTTTCAAGTGTCCTTTGCTACAAAACATATTCATACAGCATTGGCTGAAATGCAAAATGTTCCTCAAATATTGATATTTATACTGTTTGATGGTTGATTGAATTGATAACAGTATCCATAGACCACTTGCAGTATCCAAGGCCTAGCCACAACACTTACACTTTTTTTCACACTCATCAAAATGGTTATTGAATACGATATAACTTTTTTAAATGCAATTGTCGTCATTTTGACTTTAAAAAGTTTTGGTCAAGTGGCATCCCTGACTCCAATCGATTGTGGTGGCAAAATTCAAACTCGATCACACCCCAATTGGGATTCAGCGGCCTTACGTCACAAAATGCTAGCAAAATGTAAACAAGGTCTGTCATTGGTTGAAAGTGCGGGTGAGCAAAGTCAAGGAACCCTGAAGGAGCAATCAGAGCAATCTCTGTCAAAGGAAAAGGGCGGGAAATTCAAACTGATCTAAAATCGTCACTTTTGAAGTCAAAGTTTCACATGTTCCGGTCAATAATTTTGTCCAAAAATGTTACTACAATACGATATTTTTGTATCCGTTTCAGAATCAATAAAAATTAAAATCCTTTTTGCATCATACACTGGGCTAGAAGGAAAAAACCTTCAGACCAGTGCATAAATCTCAAGCTAATGTCGGCAAATCCCTTATGTACTGTGAACTTGATGATGGCCGAAATGCAAAAATACTCCAAATTGCCCCTATGCTTGATTTTACGAGAGATTGCCTCTTCTTTCATTGAATGATCATTTATCAAACAAAAATTAGCGGCTAAGATTAATACAAAAAGGAATGTTTTACCTAACATGACTTCACTAAAGAATTGTGCAAAAACAAAATTAGTCACCTTTGGAAAATGATAAATTTTTCGAAGTTGCCGACCTCCAATGACGTTTAGTGGTTGTATCTCACATTCGATGCAAAATACCCATCCCAACGTATCAAAACTACAAACAGGTAGGCTTAAAAATTAACGGAAGTGATAGTAAATCCTAGATAAGATGATTTATAATGATGCAAAGAATTCTATTTTCTGCCATTTTTGGCAATTTTCTGCCATTTTTTACCACTTATTTTGGACCAATTTCTGCCATTTTCTGCCACCAATTTCTGCCAGGTGGTAGACAATGGCTTTTATTAATTCCTCGTCCCTGTCCTCAGGGCTCCACTTTAGATCCTCTCCTTTTCATCACCTTCACTGCCCCACTTCAGAAGCTCATGGTCAAAATTCCGGTTGTTTGGTTCAGGTCATTGATCAAATCTACAGGGTTGTCTGGATACTTTGGGGCAAGAAGGGCAGGAACAGTTAAGTTTGGACATCAAACAAATTTTGGCAATTTAGTGCTCGTTTTGTATATGTCTTAGGATACTAAAAGCATTTAACACTTCTCCACGTTTCGACCTTATTCCCAAACAACAGCCATAAGCATCTTTTTACCCAAGAAACCGAACTGTCTTGTTTGTTTAGTGAAACGTAGCGGCCTTAAAAAAACAAACGTCTTTCATAAAGCAAGATAAGTGGCATTCTCAATCTCACATCCTTTCTCTTCAGAATGACACAATTTGAAGCGTATATCGGAATAAGATTTGAATTGAAAGGTGGGCTCAAAATCAAAAACAACGGACCAGATACATCTATCCTTGGTCTAAGACTGACACGAAGTTAGTGATGCCATTTCATGTTTTTCAGAACCAATATGCAGGTTGCATAATTGTTTCTTTATACATGGACGAAATGAATCCATAGGACCAGTAGAAGTGTTTTCAGCGCAGAAATAAGGCGATTATAGCACGTTTCCAGGATCTTGCCCCAAAATATGTGGACTCTTGGGTCGCTAAGAGTAATATGGCCTTGAATGGAATGAGATTCGGCTCAATGACCTTTGGATCGACGGCTTTAAACACTCCGCTCGTAGATAATGAAGGAAAAAATATCGAGCAGGTTTTGTCCAGAATTTAGGTTTAGTCCTCCAAAATAAGAGAGAGTTCGATGAGCATATCCAGTTGAAGGTGGGCAAAGCTTTTCAAACATGTGGTTGGATATATCATACGTTTTTAAGTCCAGAGATAGTATCATGATGCTAGCTATCTACAAGTCGATTGTTCAGGCGCATCTTCAATAGGGGATGTCAAGTAAAGTAAATTCAAGGAAAAATGTGGTCTGGCACCCTGATTTTGGGCATTTTGGGCATTTTGGGGAGACAGAACTAAGACAAACATTACAGTCAAGTCGCACCATTCGCCCAGTGAATTTTCAATAATCTTGTGATTGTGAGCAAGTTGTGTTACAAAACCCTACTAAATGAGCATGTTTGGTGTTAATCAGTGAACGCACAATCAAATTGGCTCAATACCACAATGCTAATTGCCTAGACAAGCATGTAAAATGGAAAAAAATGTCATAATCCGATGCATGCACAGTGCGGTTTGGCTGGGAATGTTGTCTTTGAGTTGACTCCATGGAATAACNTTGTCCATGAACGCGTTTACTTGACTAGCCCTATATGCCTCGCCCATTTGGGCTCCAATGAGTTCAGCAGGTTTGCAAAAGCTCGAGCTGGTCCAAAGATGTTTTACTAGGAACATTGAGGATATGAGAGAGCGCTCTCGTATGGGGAGGTTTAGGCAAGCTCTGGCAGGATCGTTTGTTTGATGGTACCGACGCTTGACTAAATGTCCGAATTGTAAGAGCCTCGAAATGTTGGGATTGCAACACAGTATTCAGAGGAGGTACGGAAGGTACTTAGTACTGTCCGTTTTCAAAAGCGTTCATGAGCTTTCTCCCAACCCGGGTTTTAGGGTAAATTGTGGCATAGATTTCTAGGCACTGGATGTCGGACGGCCGACCACTCGGTTGTCTAAACAATATAACAAACCGGTTTTTGACAATTCCCAGGAAACAATCCATGGTACTATTTTACCAGCCAAGTGGTAGTTCGTCCGACGTCCAGTGTTTAGAAACCTATGATTGTAGTGACCGTCGAGACTTAACGTGCGTCTCGAGAGCATCTTCAAGCCCTCGACAATCCAGGCTAGTTCAAACAATGAAGTCCAATTCTCTCCTTCATGATTTAATTTCCTTCCCTCAAATATTTGCAGGGAATATGTAGGTGTTGATCTTGTTGCAGGATTTTAGTCAGACCAAGGGCGGCTTTACACTAGGATGGAAACGCGGGATTGAGTCCGGTTTGAGGATGGAAGTAGGACTATTGCTGGGGCGAGTTTTTTTTTA
>NC_081448.1:8419192-8419293 GCF_007210705.1 Tigriopus californicus
ATACAAAGAATTCTATTTTCGGCCATTTTCTGCCATTTTTTACCACTTATTTTGGACCAATTTCTGCCATTTTCTGCCATCAATTTTTACAAGATGGTGGA
>NC_081448.1:8419329-8428379 GCF_007210705.1 Tigriopus californicus
GATACACAGAATTCTATTTTCTGCCATTTTTGGCCATTTTCTGCCATTTTTACCACTTATTTTGGACCAATTTCTGCCATTTTCTGCCACCAATTTCTGCCAGGTGGTAGACAATGGCTTTTATTAATTCCTCGTCCCTGTCNTTCGACTTGAGCACAGTGAAAGATTCAAGCGTTTTGCCGAACTCGCCCCAGTACTAGTCCTATTTCCATCCTCAAACCGGATTCAATCCTGGTTTTCCATCCTAGTGTAAGGCCGCCGCCCTAAAACAGTTTTTGACCAAGTACCTGATGAACCCCATATTCGAGGGCTAGCTAGATCTGCCAACTCTCATTTGCTGGTACGTTAGATTGGACTTGAAAATACGCAGAGCAGTAGTAACGAAAGTACAGTTACAATTTTCAAAAAAAAACGTTTCTCCCTTGAGAACTGAGGAAAATTGAAGATTTTTAGACAATGATAGCACAAATAGCCATTTCTTTTAAATTTCTTGTAATGCATCCTGAATAGAGAAAATCAGGGCAGAAAATTGAGCTTGCTCTTAACAATATTAAAGGTATTTGGGGTTTAAAATCTTGTTTCAGAGCGAAGCTGTCAAGTAATTGTTTGGCAGAAAATATTTTTTTGGCTTAATTAAGTTGAACCAAGTTTCCCAACTCTACACATTTCCATGACTTAAGGTACACACAGGTTTCCAACAAGGAAGCTTTATGAGCTTGAGAATTTCTGATACTGTTTTTCCATCATGACTTTTCGTGTCATTGTTGCAAATCTTCAAAATTCATTAGCCGAAACTAGGAAAAATTTACTCCAGAAAAAGGCAAAATATTTAATACTTACACTCCGTTAGTATTTAATAAAGCTAAATATTTGAAAAGTGCTAGAGAATATTACCTTTTTTGCACGTTTTCGGAGACAGTAGCTAATGACAAAAAAAAAAACCCTAAGTTGCCGCACCAGCTTTCTCAGGGTTATTTTCTTAAAATATGGAAAGCGATATGCCGACGTAACCTTATTCTTCAGAAATAAAATACCTCAAATGTTTGTGTAATGAAATAATCCTTTTGATCAAAGTAATTGTAATCCGTATCTTTTATTGGGGAACGATAAAATCCTCGGTTTGGTGTTAAATAGAATGGCCACTATTTATAAGCATAGACGGAAGGGTCGTTCAAGATTTCAGTTCAAATTCACTTGCCCAGCCAGACAAACGTAATGGCGTTGAATGAACTTACACCAATGTTGCAAGATCCAAGGCCTTTCTAATATGTTAAGAAAGTGTGATTGAAACAATCGAAAAGGTAAAATGTTGTCAACATCTGTTCTGGAAAATACATCCTTTTAATTCGTGGAAAACACATTCAACCCCCATGCCATAGACCACTGAAATCATGATTCCAGTGGTCTATGCCCATGCCCATTTCGGAATTTTCTGAAAGGCTCTTTTTTGTTCCCGATTTTACATTTGTTGTTAGTACCATTCCCGACATTCAGATTTTCAAAAACCAGGTACACGTCAAACACTATAACGGAAAGTATATCATATTACAGGTTTTCCCGGTGCATTAGGAACAAAGGGAAGCACTGGTTTGCCCGGACCCATGGGGCCCAAAGGCGAAAAGTAAGAAACATATTTTATTCGCGAATTCGTCAATATTTCGAATCAATACAGAAACCCCGGCTTGATTTATCATTTACTTTCAGGGGGTCTAATTCTGGTACCGTAGGACCCAAGGGTGAAAAAGGCGATAAGGGCGAGCAAGGTGAGAAAGGTAAGGCAGCAAAAGCTAATATTATAAACAGATATGTTCCGATTTGAACATGTCAAATTGAACTGACTTATTTTTTGCTTTGCTTGTCATGTTAGGAACGTCTGCGCCTACTCCCGCGGGACCATTCAGTAAGTAAACCATCAATCTGAGCAAAACGAACATTTTTCAATAATGTTCCTATGCTCCATCCATCCATTCTATTTGTTCATTTCCCTTGACCTAAATCCAAGACTTCATGTCCAGGTTTCGATCTTAGCCCGGCTAGCAAAGGGGATGAAGTGAGCTTCGAGGTTAAATGCTTCGGGACTTGCCGTGATGTCAACGTTCGGTTGAGCGTGGAGTCGGGGGATGCTGACCTCTATGCCAAAGAGGAAAGCGAACCCAAGATCAAGAATTCCAATTGCGATGACTGCCGCTTGTGCAAATCCAGATCCTCGAACCTCGACGACTCGTGCAGCGGAATACAAACCCAAACCAGGGAAGGCTTCTTCATCAAAGTCACGGCTCACAAGCCCTACGCCAATGGCCAGCTTAAGATTAATGGTTTCAACCTCGAGAGCGTTGAGCAAATCAACTAGTTTGAAAATGTGAAAGTGCCCGCTCATGTTTTCAAACTTGTATATGTATTATAAATGAAAAAGGACTCGCAAAGTACATTTTGCAAATAAAGATAATTACATTAAATCGTCATCTTCCTCTTGTAGGGAAAGATGTTGCAAGTTTTGACACACTATCCCCGGAATGGCGTTTTGGGTGGAACATCCTTCAAAATTGTCCAAGCTGAGCTGATGGCCAGTTGGTGTAGGTAGGTCGACTAATTTGGAACACGGCGGTTCTTTGGTGGATGAGGATGTCACAGGGAAATGCAATCTCTTCACCGTCCGAGGAGCCTTGATCACGTAGGCCGTCTTTCTTAGAATATCAGCCACCTCTTCGTGGATCTCTTGGGCGAAGTTGTCCATCTGTTGGCTGAGACTTGTGGTTTGGGTCAGAGCTTGGTGTT
The DNA here is from genome assembly GCF_007210705.1 of Tigriopus californicus. Lineage (NCBI taxonomy): Eukaryota > Metazoa > Arthropoda > Copepoda > Harpacticoida > Harpacticidae > Tigriopus > Tigriopus californicus. The sequence goes on from NC_081448.1 coordinate 8,422,105, forward strand.
GCCGTTCGGACAAAGACTCTAGAATGCGCTTATTTTGGACCATAACTTGGAGGCCTTCGCTCATTAGGAGAGTGCATTTCCAAGATCCGGGTGGCAAGGAGCGACCGGTGACATAATTGTGAAAATCCGTGGAATCCATGTCAACCGAAGCCGCATCCATATTTTCGATGAAGGACAAAGCGCTGCACTGTAACCCAAAACATCCAAAAACGGAACAATGGAACATTCAATGATTTAGAGTAGGCCTTACACTCTAAATCTGTCGCCTCAACTCACCAAGCTAGCAAAGTAATATCCACCATCGCCCATTCGAAGGTTGTCTTCGATGCAAAATCGAGTGATATAGTTCACATTGGATTGGAGGCGCGGCGGATTGGCTTTGAGACAGACGTAGATCAGACAAGGGAGAAACTCGTCGGCGGAGGCTGCTTTTTCATTGGAGATGAGAAGCATCTCGATCAGCTTTTTACAACAAGTGACTAGGCTCTTGAGTTTGGCTTGCGGTGTTTGTTGGCTGTCCAAGGCCACAATGTCTAGAAACACAGAGACGAAAGGTTCCGTTAAAGCTTTTTCCCTCGTATCTATTCCGTCTTGTGTGGCAGACAGGGTATACAACTAATGAATTACTTGATTAATCAAAAATTGCTTTATCATCTTAAGATCTTTGACGATACAACTATTGATCAATTTTACCCCCTTAAAATGGCGAAAGCATTGAAAATGAGAGTTCAGGAATGACTTTAAAACTTTCTCTTTTAACTTAGACGCATTCTGAAGAAAGGGCGCTTTTGGTTATCATTTATCAAACATGCTAAGAAGTAGAAATTGACTCTTTCTTGATAAGATAAGTTTGTAGTCAAAGTGGCACAGCTATTTCGCTTGAATGTGCACCTATCTTTTGGAATCAGTCACTGAACTAGAAAAATAAAGGCCTTTTTTAAGGTTTTAAAGTCTATCTCGGACTCCGTTCACTCTTACGTTTTCCATATTGATGCATCTGAAATTTGCCCCGGCTTGGTAGCAGAGGATGATGCCCTTAGGGGCTTGATTGTACCGCTCTATTTCTTGCATATGGTTTTCGGGGTCTGGCAGATCCCTTGATAATAATAATAATGGTGATGTAGTCATTTACCCAAAGTCTAAAAGTAAGTTGTCCGTTGGTTTTTTTTATTCATCACATATCTAGCTATACTCTGGCGGCATTTCATCTCACCGTTAATGGCATCATGGAGTAAATCACGAACTCGTTGGGAAGATTCTTGAATGACACATCGAAGCTCTTGGGTGGTGATCCAGTTTAATGATCGAATGCGATTCTGTAAACGAAGATCCTTTTCCTCGTCGTTGGTGGAAGAGGGACAAAACAGGAGTGGGTAAGTGGCAAGGCTCAAATAGGCCTCACTTTGCTCCAGAATCACGGACAAATCATCATCTTAAACGGAACAAGAAATTGCGGGAAAACATTCACCATTATTGAACGTACGAAGTTATTCATCCTGACTCAAGATCCTTACCTGGAACATCCCATTGAATGAATTTCGCCCTCAAAGTTAGGTAGACTTCTTGGACTTGACTAGCAATTGTATCGATGGGCGTGGTCTCGTGACTGGCGTCGATTTTTTCCAGAAGGGTGTGGATGAGAACCCAAATTTCGGCCAGACTCTTCCCGTCCACCCAATGGCGTAAATGACTAGCCAAGACTTGCCCGGCACTCAAGCATTCGGTTGAGGCCCGAATGTGAGGTAAATTCGACAAATGTTGGCGCCAATCTACCACGACAAAAGCCAGAGTTTGAGCTTGGAGATGGAAGTTTTAGCCCTCCAAGCCATGTCTTACCAAAGGTGGCCGGTGGCCCGGATGGGGCGCCAGTGGCCGAAGCAGGGCTACGTGGCGATTTCGGAGTGAGCTTGAGTCGTTGTCGGAGAGTGAGGTCGCCCGAAGGCGCTTTAGGACCCGAATGTGAAGCGCGTGGATCCCCACTGGACCTGGGGACAGAACTTGAATGGGTTAGTGGTGGCGATTTAGGACCCCATGGAAATTTTCGAGGGCTTTCAACATTTGGGCCTGACAGGGAGTGAACAAAAAACTAGAAGCCGCCCACGCCAAGAAGTTTCGACACTCTGGAGTCGAAATTAGGAATGGCCCACCAAGTTTAGGACATACAGCACCATGGATACGGAGGGAAACGCGGACTAAACAACGTGATCATAATAACGGTATGTCAAAGGCTCCTGGGATCCCTGGGTTTGGATCGACTGGCACTGAATTGGGGCGCAGTCGAACCCCGTGGAATGCCAGGTGCTTCTGAGGGCGCACTCTTCTCTCTCTCCGCTCCTCCGGGTCTTTTCGGCTTACCGTGTGGTTGAACCGCCCCCCCCAGCCGATGTCCCGGCCGATGCCGGTCGGCTTCGAGGGCTGGCGGGTGGTCCGAGTGTCAGGCCAGATGAGCGGGTGGTGGGCGGAGCTACCAAGCTGCGTTGAGGATGGGCCCGCCAACATTTCGAACAATACCAATGCCACTCCGGGTTGCCAAAGAATCCGCAGCCGTTGCGGCACAACAGTTTGGCCGAACCTCCGCCCGGCGTGGGCGGGGGTGGCTGCAGGGCGGGGCCCTGAGGACGAGAGCGGGGCATGAGGCCCGCTGGCGGTGGGGCAAAAATCCCGGCTCCCCAGGTGGGGTGGATAGATAGGGGTGGATAGATAGGGGTGGATAGATAGGGGTGGATAGATAGGGGTGGATGCAGCCGCTGGATTACGCTGATTCAGACGGGATGGGCCGGATGCCTCAATGCCGGGATGACAGCACTAAATAAATACAGACGATGGAAGGATGGATGGATGGATGGATGGATGGATGGATGGATCTGGGATGATTTGTGACGTTTGTGACTGATTTGAGTGCTTTGAGATGATGACTCAGACAAAGTTTGGGCGCGCCTAGTCATGGCCTAGGCATGGAGTACGTGGCCTAGTTTGCCCAGGGCAGGCCCAGGGGCACGTCAGCTGAGCACCATCTTATGTTCGATTTTGCGTGATTATCAATTGTATCATTGCGTTGAAGGGACTCGTCATTGCCATCCTCAATTCCATGAGTCATCCAATGAAAATCACGGGGGTTTCCCCTTACCCCCTTCGTACATATCGTACATATGCCCCGGATTAATTACGCAGGAATAAATTGAGTGCCAAGATGTAGAAGCTATGTGAGACCAGCATTTGAATGGTTGAAATAAGCCAGGTTTGAATCTCTTTCTGTAAAATGTGGTAACCATCACGTATTGTCTGCGTGAATTAATTTAAATGAGCTTTTCCTCACTTCATAGTTTTAGAATGGCATAATGGCTTATCAAAAAATACCAACCATCACGACATGAGCCAACATGCCTAAAGACCGCCCTTTTAGGATTGAGGTCAACAAACCCCTTTTTAACAAGCCCACCAGGCGTTTTCGGATGTCTGCTATGTTCACATGTATGAAACTGAGTGTCATCGTAGATTCGTATGTTCGTGTCGTCCAAGACCTGAACCGAGGCCATTTTTACAGCTCTCGCTCTCTGAGCTCAGACGTCAGAAACTTGATATCAATATGCCGCAAACTTGAAACGATGGGACACCAAAGTCACGAGTGGGGGGCTGTGGGACTCGTTACCTCACAATAATTCATGGAAATCAACGGCCAGGGACTATTTGAAGTCCAGTCAGAGTTTAGTTGAGTTGAGGCTGTGTTAAGCTGGGATTGGTCGACTTGAATGATATGATTCATCGTATATTTACCACTTCAACTTTGTACAATATTTGGTCGGCCAGCGAATTAAATATCAAATTCAACCTTTTGTTTTCTGCTTGGGAAAGTTAACAAAATAAAGAGCTACAGTCGAGCTATCCCCGTTCCAGACAATAACACTTCGCTCCAGAAGGGAATCAATGGTTAACCATAGCATCCATCGCCAGAAAAATATGCTAACATCTTGTATATTCACTTGTGTGCCTAGATCATTGAGAAAATAAAAATGCAACCAAGAGGCTAAAAGGGCACGGTGCCCCCTAAAAAAATTAAGAAAAATGGACGAGGGGAGCAAAATGGTATCTCATATTGAATTCAGCCAGAACGGGGCTTTTGGAAGATAGTAAGCGGGAATTGTGTCATTGTTCATTTTTGGGCTTAATTCATGTTTGAAAAGTTACTATTTTCCAAGGGAAGACAGACTTCCTGAAGCTATCCCTATTCAGATTATTTTTCAGACCCGCCATTTGAGACATCCTCCAAGATGTGCTTTTTAAGTGGCAAATGAAATAAGTGGACATGAGTTATTTGCTAGGCATATTGCCTGGAATTGTAACTTGAATCCATAATATTTTGATCACCATGGGTTGAAAATGATTTATTCTTTACATCATTTCTGGCTCAGTCACAATTGTGAAAGCTCGTTTTTTGACCTCAATGTACTCAAAGCGGCATAACTGGACGACCTGGGCGATCGAGGAACAACAATCAACTAGTTCGATTTTCCGTCTTTGAGTCTGTAGGCCTATCAGGCTTGATTGAGAGATGCGATAGTAGGCCTGACCAGGCGGCGAAGGCCGTGGACTCCGGTCATTCATAGCCAGATGGTGGTGACACAACTCAACCCGATGAAGCAACCCACATGGGACAGGAGCCTGAAGCCTGGCCAATCGTTCGTCAACGCCCGCCTCCCGCCCATACACTTCGATTGGGTTTGACCTTACCCTCAGCCCCATCATTGAGCCTCTCAGCGTTGGTCGGACCACCCGGTGCCACCCTGGTTCGCTCGCTCGCTCGTGCCGGGTGAAGCCCAGTCTGGCCGTCAGCCATGATTGGCGCTAAGCCCGCCCTATGATTGAGAGAGACCCGGTCTCCCGACCCGCATCGCCCGCTTTTTGACCCACTCATTGTCCATTTGGAGCCCAGCCACACCCATAGCCTGATGCCCAGGCCTCCTCTACCAGGTGGGTCCGGATGGCGTCGTCGGCTGAGTGGACCAGGTTGGAGCGCCCCCGACATGGCCTCGCCTTACGTACCGCCTCATCGACCGGTCGATCCAGACCTGATTCAAGCCTTGGCCACGGCTTTGGCCGCCGCCGCACCCCGTCTCCTGGTGTTAACGGGGGCGGGTCTATCCACCGAGAGCGGCATTCCGGATTACCGATCAGCCCACGTGGGTTTGTACGCCCGTAGCGGACGCCAGCCTATTCAACACCGGGATTTCGTGCAGCAGGCCGCCACCCGCCGCCGCTATTGGGCCCGCAATTTCGTGGGCTGGCCCCAGTGGGCTGCGACCCTGCCCAATGCCGCTCACCGCCGTCTGCGTGAGTGGGAGGCGCACGGTCGTTTGGCGGGCGGCATTGTCACGCAGAACGTGGATCAACTCCACTTCAAGGCCGGCTCGTGCCGCGTGATTGAGATGCACGGCACCAACTCGACCGTGGCGTGCCTGAATTGCTGCTTCCGTGCACCCCGTTGGGCTTGGCAGGCGCAGTTGCATCAGTTGAATCCAGACTTTCCCGCCATCACCGACATCAAGGTCCGCCCGGATGGCGACGTGGAAATCCCACCCGCCGCCGTGGAAAACTTCAACGTGCCCATGTGTCCGCGTTGTAAAGTGGGCTGTGTCAAGCCCTCGGTGATATTTTTCGGTGATAATGTGCCCGGTCGGGTCTTGACTCAAATCGAGGGCCGTATTCGAGATTGTCAGACGCTGTTCGTGATCGGCTCATCGTTACATGTGTATTCGGGTTATCGGATGATCCTCCAAGCTCAAGCGGCGGGTAAAAAGGTGTTGATCTGCAACATTGGCCCCACCCGAGCCGATCATTTAACCCATCTGAAAGTGGAGGGCCGGGCTAGCGAGGTACTGGCGGCTGTAGACGCATATTGGTCCACGCACCGAATGTTCAGTTAGACCAGGGACCCTGACCCTAGCTCTTATTCTATTGAGGATAGTCCTAGCTATGTTGAGTTATTATAGCAATAAAATGAATTCCATGAGGTTCACGTTTTACTCCGAACGACCGCTTGGTGTTATATTTCATTAGCTTGAGTACCCCGCGGGTTACACAGACCTGACATGGCCGGTCATTCAGCTCAGGAACGTGCACAGGACGAGCTGGACAAGCCGCCGCCTAGTTTCTAATAGTCGTCCAAATCAAATTCTTCCTCANCCACCCGCCGCCGTGGAAAACTTCAACGTGCCCATGTGTCCGCGTTGTAAAGTGGGCTGTGTCAAGCCCTCGGTGATATTTTTCGGTGATAATGT
>NC_081448.1:8428407-8453286 GCF_007210705.1 Tigriopus californicus
ACATGGCCGGTCATTCAGCTCAGGAACGTGCACAGGACGAGCTGGACAAGCCGCCGCCTAGTTTCTAATAGTCGTCCAAATCAAATTCTTCCTCATCAAATTCATCGAGTTGCAAGGCCTGTAGATCCACCTTGTAGCGGAGCATGCCTCCAATGCCTCCGAAACCTCGGACGAACTGCGATCCCTCTTGCGACCGGTCCGTGATGATTTCCAGCGTGGCCCCGAAGTTCTTGTAGTTGTTGGCCAACCACTCCAGGAACGGGATGTTTTCTTCTAGCTCGAGCTCGACGCCCGTGTCTTTATCCGTGAAATGGGTCATGTCCTTTTCCTGTTCCGAAGACAGATGTAAGATCTTCTCCTCGCCGGTGGAGTGGTTTTTCAGCGTGAAACGTTGGATGTCCAGGTTTTCCCAACAGATGAGCGTCTCGACCGCGCCCATCTCCAAACAACGGAGCGTATCTTCCACGCCGAAGCAGTACTTGCCGGTCTCCTGGCTGATCTGATCAAAATATTTCCCAATCAGCTTCTTCTCTTGAATGAATTTCACGTTGGCCAGCGATTCGGCGGCCAACTCAATGGCCTGGTTGAAGCCGTTCTCGCCTCCATAGGAGACATCCACCAGTTTGATGATCTTGGCCTGCAAACGCGGGTCAAACATGTCCGACTGACTCAGCTCGGTCTTAAAGTCCGCACTACCGGCCAGAATCAGGCCCGAAATGTTGGGCTTGTCGTTGGAGATGAAGAGCGTGACGGCGGTTTCAGCTACTTTCCGCACGTAGTTGTGTCGCTTCTCCATGCGGAGACGCGCGAAACGCAAGGCGGACTGACCACCGCGCCCGTGCTTTTTAGGCAAATCCACGGTGAACTTGTGCAACACATCACGGGTATTGCCCTGGAGCGTTCCGAAGAGCGCGCCATTGCCGTCCATGACGATGAAACCGAATCGGTTGTCGTCGGCCAGCAGGGCCGTCAAGGCCTCGGTGTGGAACTTGTTGTCGCAGAGGTAGAGCGACGTGTTGATGGGCTTGAAGGGCTCGAAGTCGATGTTGACCTTCTTCTCCTTGCCCTCGTCGGTGACAATGGTACCACAATAGACAACTAGGCCGTTGGGCGGGACCTTGGTGTAGAGCTTGAGGCGGTGCTGGACGGAGGTGATGGCGCCCAGCACAGATAAGCGATTAACCCGGGATTTGATGTTGGAAGCCGTGCCGTACTCATCGGCCAACATCTTGGACACGCGCGACACTTGATCGCCGGGCGGAATGATGAGCGATATCATCGAGGTCCCGTTGCCGCGGGCCTTCTGCAACGATTTGATCAGCTTCTTCACTTTCCAGATCTCCACGTTCTTGTCCGACGTGGTTTCTTCGTTGCCGCTCATGATGAGGCTCAGGCTAAAGCAGAGGCTGAGCTGAACGACCAGGTGAAAGTGACGGGAAAGAGGCCAACAAGGACCGGAAATCAACCAACAACCAAGGCCACAACGACTCCAATGACTCTGCCGGTCACCACCACCACCACTGCCACAGCCAAGTCGGATCACGGGCTGGGCGTATTCAAACGTTGGCAACGTGGTAGGGATCAGAGACAGTGCTGAGTGGGTTGAGTGCCTTCAGAGGGTGTGGGTCTGCCCTAGACGCCTCCTGGCTATCTGTGGAGTGTGAGTGTGCAATGGTCGGTGTGTGATGTGGCTCAAGGCATGGATGGTGGCACTCCAGGAAACCGGTGCCCTCCTACTGCTACTAGTACTGCTAGTACTGCTAGTACTGCTAGTACTGCTAGTACTGCTAGTACTGCTAGTACTGCTAGTACTCCTCTCTTACAGCTCTCACTCAATGCTGGTGGATCCACGCAGCTCAGGCCAAACACTCTCAAGTCTGGCCTGTGCGGGCCAAGCCAGCCAGTGACAGAAGAACAAGCGGCACGCACGGGCCAGACACGTTTCGATCTCGACGATCAACACCGGCTCAGCTTACTCTGGCTATTTAGGCCGAGACAGCCTCTGCCTGACCATAGCTGACTAGCAGGAGGATGCGAATGCAGCTGACAAAATTTCAAAAGGAAACTCAGGTCCCAAACCTAGATTGCCCGAATTTTCCGGCTTGGACCCAACTAAAGGCGTTTGTTTGAGTGTCATTTCTCTGGCAAGCCCTCTAATTGCTACTATTGCTGTGCATTGTCAGGGCCTCTAAATCTCGCGGGTTTTTTTTTATGGGTTTTGCGCTGTTTGGCCAAAGTTTTAGTGGAAATGTTTGTGTGGGGCTAGTGTTGGGGCAAGTCTAGACTCAAGTCTTTTACTCAATGTTAGAGAAATTGGGCCGGACTTGAGTCATTCAGAAAGGACATGTTTCATTCATGTAGAAGTCCGTACTTTTTGGCAGTTTCCTTCAAGTAGTGCACATGAGGCGTTGAATGTACGACCCGGGAAAAAGACGAGAAGATAAAGGTTTTGTGAGGCGTTAATGGACATTCTTCGAAATTCTTGAGCAATCCAAAGTGTGACAAGTCAATAGGAAACGCAAGGCACTAGGGATCGCTGTTGGATGGTGGCAGCTGTAGCTCGCTCCTTTTCTGTAATGAATTCAATTCATTGGAGGCAAATCTGCTTTGGCCTGTGCTGCTGCTATTATTTCAACTTCTTATGCCAGAACTGCTGTTTTTTGCCATACTGTTGATCTCTCTACCTAAATGGGAACCCGTGGCAGAACCCAGGTCGCTGGCCTTCGAGTGAAGGCAAGATTCAGCTACTGCGTCAGCTGAGAATGCAATCATCGCACAAGGTGGCTAATATTCCTCTCCCAAATCAGAACTTGCACATGTTCGCTCGCAACCTAATCGAACTTCTTTTATCACAATTTGTTGCGTAGAACTAATGTATTCAGCTTTGGCTCCTGGGGCAGGCACCACGTGTTACTTCGAAACCAACTTTCGAACAATTATTAAGCATTCTGCAAAGAGTTGCAAATGAAAGCTAGGGTGACCGGACAACTCGGCCCAGCGGACAACTCGGCCCAGCGGACAACTCGGCCCAGCGGACAACTCGGCCCAGCGGACAACTCGGCCCAGCGGACAACTCAACCCAGGACAACTCGACCCAGTACTTAACACGACATTTTGACTAAAAAGAACATGATTATGGAATAAAACTAAAGCTTAATGGATCAACATTTGATTTGCAGGCAAAGATGTTAGCATCAGTAAGGCATCAAATAAAAGATCAAGTTTGATTAAAACATTATCAAACTTGATTTTCACAACATGATTAATTCAAACATAACTTGCTTTTAAAGATAAAATGATGAGTTGTCTAAAACCTTTCAAATTTTGACATGTTTTCCATCAGTTTCAATTTTGCTCCTTAAGTATGAACTATTTTTAAGCCAACATATTGGGCTTAATTTCTATACTGGGTTGAGTTGTATGCTGGGTTGAGTTGTCCCCTGAGACAAGTTGTCCACTGGGTCAGGTTGTCCGCTGGATCAAGTTGTCCTGGGTCGAGTTGTCCGTTGGGTCGAGTTGTCTGTTGGGTCGAGTTGTCCGTTGGGTCGAGTTGTCCGTTGGGTCAATTTGTATGTTGGGTCAAGTCGTCGTGGGTCGAGTTGTCTGATTGGTCGAATTGCTCGATGGGTTGAGTTATCCTGGAAGTGAAAACTAGATTTAGGCTTCTTAATCCAGCGACTCGTGCACAAGAAGGCACAGAAAGGAAGTAGTCACAAGGCCAAGCTAAACGTTTAAAAGCTTTGGTTAAAGTAGAAATGCTTTATAAAACATGTGTAGTATAAATAAGCCGCTGAAGTATGTAGTCTGTTTTGATTCATGGTTCATTGTTGCATTGACTATTTCCTCCGTTTTGAAGTGTGCCATAAAAGTTTGGCAGTTTATCTTGTCTCCTGAAAAAGGCCCCAAAAGAAGAAAAATTGACCTAATGAAATGGACTCTCTAATCAGCTACATTATTCAGTGAAGTCCAGTGCGTGAGAGAAGGTTGCGTTTTAATCCCACAAGTGTTGCGTGCTAATAAGACTGTTATGGTTTATTGACTCGAAGATTCAGATTTGGAAAGGCTTTTGACCATTAGCTCTTACGATCGCAATACGAAGCTTCCTTACCTGATTTGTTCTAAAGTGGACAACCAGACTAGTTCCTGCAAAGGCTACGCAAGAATAATTTCAGGCTGCCTTAAAATTAGATATCAATCAGCATTGAAATTAAGCCAATCTTATATAGTGCTGCCCTTTTTTCAAACATCAAGTGGGATTAGTATTATTTGACTTTTACCTACTGATTATTTCAGTGTCGATTCGAAAGTGGCAGAGTGTATATCAAATATGCAAACGAAATTTTGAAGAAAAAAAATCGCACACTCAAAGAAAAAGGTGTCATACTCGGTAAGAGAAAATAGGCATGTCTTTAAAATACCCAAAAACTATTTAAAGCATACCAATCAAGAAAGAGGTAGACTGAAAGTTAAAGCGACTCACGACATTCACACTGGTACACTTAGTCTAGGTGTTCAATCAAATTCAATTATATTTTTCAAGCATTATCAAGGCCTGAATCATGAGTCTTATAGTATGGAATCAAAACTTCGGTGTTTAGGCAAAAATTTCATTCAAGAAATGTCAATAGCTTGCCTGCCACACAAATCTCTACATTTCTAGTTTAAGATTGTTAAACTAACTGACCTGATCGTCTCTAGCTCGTACTATCTCAAGCAGCAACCCTCGACTCACTTCAGCAATCACTTCCCCCCAGGTTTAGAGTACTTGACCTTTTGAAGCTCAAATATTTTTCAGAGAAGTAATTTTTTTTATAGAATGAGTATATAGACGCCAATATTTTAATTCAACCAAAATGAGCAAAGTAAAAATGAATAAAATAACCAGAGGCAAAAGGAAATTCCTCTAAGCAAGCTGTCAGTGTGAATACCACCGCTTGGATTGGGATAAGGTATAAGACTTATAGGGCACGCCCCTAAATCAGATCGAATTTAATGCATAGAACAGCACCGTAAGTTTCATTCAAGACCAAGACTGGGAGTATTGGTAGAGAGAGAGAGAGAGCAATACTAAAGTGTTGTGAGACAAGGATACGTCATGATGCTTAGCGGACAAAAAAATATTGTTCGAATCAAAACTTCGAATATGTCGGGTAACTTTAGCCCCTCAAAAGATCGGGGAAAGATGGGAAATTAGCCAGCCTTACACAATTTCAAACCTTTTAAAATGCCGAGTCCATTGAAGAGAAAGTTCTAGAAAAACATGCCAAATTACAGCTTGGCATTGGCAGGTTCAGGTGTGTATTAGAGGTGCAGATTTACACTAATTAAAACTGAAGATGCTTAATGAAGATTAATTAATCTTGATTAAGCATCTTTAGATAAAGCAAGTCTTTCATGCCCAAACATGGAAAACGGAAGTAGCTCAAATAGTAAAACTTACGTTGTTAAACACTCCAAAATGGAGCAATGACAGAGTTTCCAAGTTATCACATCAAACTTTCTCATGTCCATGCAATTTTTTAGGGAAAGGAGTACTTGAGTACTTGATTAATTAATCTTCTAGTGTATCGAATAAAAGAAATGCAATCAAAGAGCGTGACAATAGAAAAATCGAAGCCATGAATGGGTTTGATTTTTATTTATGGCAGCCGGCTCACACAAAATGGAAGAGGAACATCAATTTAAAAAACCAATTACGCTTGTTTCACTGTTATGAACGAACACTAATCATGAATAAGGTTTTTCTGAAATAACTTACAGGGTGAACGGGATAAAGTGTTACAAATAAAACCGTTTATCGCGTAATCTAAGATAATTTTACATGAATCGAATTTTTATTTTTGGCTCTTCAATGACACAACATTGTAACAAAGAACAATTTGAAAATTCATTTTTTTTGACATGAAAAGTCCTAAGAATGTCTCATCGCTCAGACTTGGAAAGTATCCTGACATTCGAGATATTCTCTCCCACATGGCCTTGCCGGTCCAGACAGATAGTTCCCCCAGTAGACTGCTTGAGCTGATTCTGTTTTCTCTTAGCGATCAATTGTTCGTTTGATGAACATACAATCAGATTTAGGGTATTTTCGTGCATAGATTTCCTGCCTTGCAATTTCGGCATGATTGAGAGCAAGGACTTGGTGGTCACATTATGTATTCACACTTCAAAAGCTATTATAAAACAAGTGCTGCCATGGTTTCATAAGATAAAGAATACTGCTGCCAATTTTGGCACCAATGAAGAAATTACTTGGTTGAACCAATAATCACAAATAATAAGGCAAACCCGATGACATTTTGTAAAGTCCACCCAGCAAATACACATGAAACTTAAGTGCTTTAATTAAGGTAATAGGCCCTATTTTTTCCATGAAGGTAGTTTAGAAACTTTAAGAATGTATCTTGTGTCAGACAGAATATAACTTTTTTTAACAGGGTGAGAGGACTTCATGGTTTTTAAAGATTGATGCATTTCTTTCATTTTCTACACATTTTTCACAATGCTCTTATGTAAAACAAGTCAAGCACGTACAGGTTCCATCATTTCGAACTCCTGAAAAAAATAATGTGCTGAACATAATTTGGTAAATTGATCATAATTTGTTTTGTTTTTAAAGCGGGAAGGAAAATGACGAGAGCGGTAAGACTATAGATGCAGGGTCCCAAGGTAAGATTCGGCAAGGGGCAAAAAGTACACTTTTCATTAGCCCCTTTCCCTCGAGTGACATCTTAGTAGCGACTATTTTCCGCCATGGTATCATCATTTTCACGGAAGTGACATTTTTGCGTCAATTTTTATTCACTGAGGAGAAATAATATCAAAATAGAGTGTCGCGAATGGGAAAGACTTGTATTTGAGGCAAATGGCTGGGCTCCTTTTTTGGTGTGTCAATTGTTTGTTGTCGGATTTGGATTAAAAAAAAACAGGAAGTATGCTCCATGGTTTCAAACATTTTGTTCAAATTTCGGTTGCTTTTATTAAGGGTCTTGAGGAGTCAAAAATTCATGGAATGACCGCACGTTCGCCCCTTTAAGTTGTTAAACCAACAACTCATGCTGTTATTCAAATACCACAAAGAAGCATGCTTGGACTTTTGGGGCCAAAAAGGGGTTTGTTTGCTAGCATGCAGAAAAATTGGGAGAGTTTATTTATTTAACCGACTCTTTGCGTTTCTATCTTTGACATAAATGTTAATCTATAATCCTATATAATTAGTACAAATTCTCATTGATGGGATATTTAAGGCAATTAGCTATCAAGCGTAATCAATATCTTTAAACAATTCACAACCAGTCCGTGAAGACCGTAGTGGATCAATCAAGCTTTTACTGTCATGATTTTTATAGACTATCTGATTTCATCAGTCAATCAGGCTACACTTACCTGCCAGTTTCAGTCCTATAAAGGACTTTTTCAATTGCCAGAAATCTGCATCCCTAAACATCATCATATATCTAGTAAACTTAACCGTTTTAAGCCGTCACAAGTTGCCAGAACAAGAGGGTATTTGTAAAGTTAAAGCTTGGGCTCTATAAGTAGATGTCAAAGAGTGAGTATTTAAATGTTTTGTAACTGTGTAATCCTGCACTTTCATCAGAATACCCTCTTTTACCTCCATCCATGGGCGAATGCTTAAGAATGCAACATATGTATGGTGGTAAAAGCTTCAGTGTAGAAAGCAACACACTTACGAGTCCAAGAACACTGAAAGTGTTGTACTGAATGCCGAAGAAGTTCCAAAACCATGTCTTCGTTCTTGTTCCACTTTCATAACTTCAACTTTCTCAGTGAGGGCCTCATTAAGAAAGCTATTATTGCCAAAAAGTAGGGGACTGGCAAATACATTGCCTCCCAAAAATACAGTGTTCAGTTCTACCATCGGCCAAAGTCAGTTTAATCTGTCAGAAAGGCAAGAACAAAACAACAGGTCTAAACGATTGACGTGGAGCCTAATTTTAATGTTACATGGTTGCAAGGGCCAATCTCAATCTCTCCTTGGTTGTCCTTGCCAAGCAAATCGAAGTCCTTGGGTTGATTGCAGGTAAGGCAAACTCTTCTGAACCGTTTGAGTAGCGAGACAGGGGGAAAGAAAGTAAGAACACTTGGATGAACATCTTTCTTTGCTGCACTTTTCTCATTGTTGAACACTCTGTATCTAGCTTCGTTGAATTTTCTACGTACAGCCTTTGCACTAAGTCTTATATTTAAGGCAATGTCCAAAAAATCCATGCAAAGAATGATAATCATTTGCTCACACATAAGATACTTTTTTGGAACAGATGGTTTAAATAGATATTAGAGAGTAACAGATGTGCAAACAGTGCAAATGCTTAGACGTTGTGAATGCAAAATATGGTTAACGTTTTTTTACAGTTTTATATTTTACAAACGTCTTTGGCAATCATTTTAAAAAGGAGTGGTCCCAATCGTCTTTACTCCTAGGCTAGCGTCAAATGAAAACGAACATATTGAATTTTGATCAAACGTCAAGAATCAAATCTATCTAGAAGTTAGAAGTCAAGCAAACTCTTTCTGAGGGGAAAAGTGAAATTCTTATAATCGGGTTTCAATGCACTTATTGCTTAAAGTAGATGTGAGTCTCGAAGACGGAGGAGTTTCCAAAAGCGGCGATTGAAGAAGCTAGAACCCCAGGTCTCATTCTGGCTCAAATGCACACATGTTTGAGCCTTTTTGGGTGTGCTTACGATGTGTGTAAGTGCAATAAGCAAGCTGGAAAGGTATATCTTGTGTTCTCTTTGATGAATTTACGTGGGAGCAGATCGGTCACTATCGAAACTTCAACGGAGTCTGCCAAGCTATCAGTGGGCGGAGAATTTGACTGCACAAATTTCAATTTATACGTAGAGGCCTTTTGTCATTTCTTTACTACAACTTGAGCGCTTTCTGGAAATTTAATAGATGCTTGTGATTTTTCTATCCGGTTATTCTTTCAATGCTTCCCTCCAAGAATTTGAACCCAAAGGACATTTCCGAATTTGATAACACTTGGGCACCGTTTAGCTCTTGATAGTAAATTTTGGCTCACTCTGCTCACACCCACTGACCGATCTGTTGATGCCTTCGTGATTTGGGTGCTCTCCCAAATTTCAAGATCATTGCCACACACATGCACACACACACATATACACTCGTACGTACCTACGTACGTAGTACGTACAGGAATACGCGCACAACTGGACGGCTTCAAACGTAAAAGTAGCACAGGCCTATACGTAATATTGGCTACGTACGTGGAGTAGTACCTACATACAATCTGTGTATTTCTTGCATTCTCGAACTGATTTGAAGTAACTAACTTATCAACACACCCATGGCTGCAAAGGTACTCGTATGTTAGGGGAGATACATGATTTATTCCTCAAGGAGGCCGAAGTTTTACAAAAAAAAATGGGAGGGGAATAATTGTTGCCTAGATTGAAATAGTGAAGACTGCCCCAGACGTCGTTTGAGCTCATCCTACTTGAGCAGATGGGCGTAGTGGGTGAGGAACTTACTACGGTGAAAGGCGATCTTGAACCTGGAGGTGGGGAAGACGTGGAGGACGAGGAGAGTTGCCTATGCTCCCTTATGTACGACATGCTGCACCGTAGAAAGACGATGGAAGCGAGGATCTCCTCACAACAAGTTTGCTAGCTTCCCAACAAGCTAGCACAACGGTAGGTATTTCGCTAGTTCTCTTGCGTCAAGTTAGTTCATCAGAGTTTCTCTCCGAGTCCTTAGTTGCATCTGATGGTTGATTATTCATAACGCTTTGACCATGAAAACGCAAGTGATTGGTGTTTTAGTGGCTGTAACTGTTTTGCGTCTCATCGGGTTAATCTTAGGTTGCTGGTACGGCCCTTTCATTTACATTGTCATCCCTTTGGGCGTGCTCTACTTGTCATTGGACATCTTGACCGTGTTTATGGTGTATGCAAGCGATATCTATGAGTGGGAAGTGGGCGAGAAAGTGAGCAAGTGGGCTTGGATCGGAGGCAATATCTTGGCCCTCATCGGCCTATTTGTGGCCTTCATCTTTTACTTGGTGGATTTGGGCTTTTGGGGAATGACCTATTACCCAATTCACATTTGCTTGTTTATTTTGATCATCTTCCTGTGGGCTGCCATTGTGGTGGCCATTGTTCTCATCCTGAAAAGTTTCAAGGACCAACCTGACTACGGTGAGCGACGAGGAAGAAAAGCCAAGAAAAATCAAGACTACGAGGGATTGAGCAACCCCAAAAACGATCCCACACTCACCTACTGAGCGCCTTTCTGCAGCCAAACCTCATTATTGCTTGCCATCGGAAATGTACAGAAAGGGGACATCTGAATATGTGCCTAGGTGCAAACTGAAATCGGCGGAATGGGTGCTTTTGTCTCTACGTCACTAACCCCTCCCCCCGAACGGGAAAATTTCCTCGGCATCATCCCAACGAACAACCAAATGATTTAACTACAATGTAATTATGAAAGTTTAATAGCTAATTCAAATCCATTTTTGGCCTTGATTCGGCCATTGATTGAGTACTCTGTTTATGAGCGACCTTGGGCATTAAAGTACTTCCCGTTTTTCACCTACAGTACGGAGTACGTACGGATTAACATTCATTCGCTTCTCAGCACTGAGCAAGTCAGAGAAAACTGTTGATGAACGACGCAGTCTTTGCATGAAATGGGGATCGTTCCAATGGTACAACATTATGAGAAATCCTTTGCCGGTGATAATGAACAAATGAAACGCCATTTACTTAACAAAATGATTCTGTAAATTCATTTTCGAAACTATACTGATTATGCTTGGATTGATGATATGTGTCGTATCGCGTTTTCATCGCTTTTTACAAGACGATGATAATGGTGAAAACGTTGTTGCTGCTGTTGTTATTGTTGTTGTTGTTGTTGTTGAAGATGATGATGATGATATGAATTCTTGTACCATGCAAGACCTTCATCAAGGAAGAGAAAGTTGGTTGATGGACTGATCACAGTTCTGTTCCAAGCCAGGAGACCACTTCGAGTAGGACTCGCGTACTTGTTTGTTTCAACATCGTGACGGCCAAAGAATGATCGATGCTATCCAAACTTGTTCCATCAACTGCCAGTAGGCGATCCCCACACCTGCGGAGAAAGAAGGGCACCAAATGAAATAACATCAAAAATAGGGCATTAGTATGCATGGGAGATAGACGAGTCTTTCACATCTCCCTGCTTTCTGACTCTGCGCCTATTTGGCTCTCTACGAACATGACGAGAGACTCAAACGGAATATTCCGTCGTCACGGATGAATGAATACCTACTTGATTTTAGCGTCCTTGGCTGCGGGAGAACCTGGGACCACAAATAAGACATGAATGGGTTCAATTTCAAGAGAGTGCTCGTCTTTGGCTCCGCCCACAATGGAAAATCCCCAAGATCGGTGCTCTTTTCGGTGGAGAATGACTGTCTTCGGATATTGAAGGCTTCTGGGCAGCTTTTGCCAGAACATCCAACTCGGTATGAAGTTGGAAGCACCGTAGGACGTCTCTGGGCCATCCATCACGCCCAAAGCCACCTGAGAACGACTAATGGTGGCCTTCAAGGCCGTGACAGCCTGTGCATGAGTTAATCCAAACAAACTGACATTGTCCACAGAGAGGAGGACATCGCCTTTCTGAAACCAGAGATATCAAACAAGGCGATCAGCTCACTGCCTCAATTAGTATGTACCTACCGCCATAAGCAACCAACTACGTACACTGTACATGGCCATACAACACGGACCACCACCATCATCATCATCAACAACAACAACAACAGCTACAACAGCTACAACAACAACAACAACAGCAACAACAACAACAGCCAAACACCATTAAAGAATGGGTGGAAGTTCCACGTATGTACAGTCGTACATACCTAGTGCCCGTACGAGTACAAGAAGCGGGAACATTCATGTCTTTCACACCAGTTCAGTACACTCACAAAGACGCACTAACATTGTACCTAGTCTAAAGTCTCTTTCATGCTTCGATTGGATTAAGTCTCGACCCACCAGATGACATCAAAATGAGGGTTTGACATTGCATGGACAAGACACTGGGTGTGAAAATTGCTAAATGTTAGTCAAAAACCTTTACATTTTCACTTAGCGGAAATATCAACCTCCGTCAATTTTCTGGTCCTTTCACCCAATTAGCCTTAATTTCTACTTGTATTGTAATTCACTTGAATGTTTTATTGTCAAAAGTTTTGCTTGCTCCATTGCTTTTAAGTTATAACCTTGACCGCCTCTTACGAATTCATTAGGCCACACTGTGGACACAAATTTGGTAAAGTTAATATTATATCATATTTGGCACGACTGTTTAATTTGACGACATGGCCACTTGGGATGAACAGAATGGTTCAAGAGATACGAAATTTGCTCTTTTCTTGTGAGTCCGTTTATCAAGTTGTCGGTGCATGAACGCATGAAGGCGAGAATAAATTGCCCTAAAGGCAAGTTAGCAGCCATGTTGGCATATCGTGCCAGTTTAACGGGTCAAGTTGAGGATCCGCGGTTACCGTTTTTATTTTATTTTTGGGTTAAAGATATCCACCACTAGGAATCGGGCATTTGAAAACCAAAGAAGGCTCGCTCCTTAAAGCTCTAGATTTTCTGGGAGTCTTGAGTGACCCTAAAGGACAAGGTGTTGTTGACAAGCTATGTTCTCGCGCTCGAAGACACAACTTTCAAAAGGAATGGTTGCTCTTTAAAATAACTGGCTACAACAAACATACTCTGGCCCCAAGCAAGTTTTTAACGCTCTTTCGTCGCTTTCAGTACAACGTTTGGTAACGTCCAAACGCTTGGTCCGAGGCAAGAACAGGGAAAAAATGGGCCTCAGTGCACTAAATGAGTACCCCGCACACGTACCTTGAGGAGCTTTGATTTCCCGATGCAGCCATGTGGATGGATGTTAGCGACATAGATAGGCGTATCTCCTTCGTTACTTCCAATTCCTCCTCCAATTCTCATCCCCAGACTTTCGCGAGCATTCTTGGTAATTTTCACCAATCGCTCCTGGAGCGAGCGAACTTCCTGAGGTTGTTTTAAAGCCCGGCGCAAGAACAGGGACATTGAGTTGGATGAGGCCTCATTAGCATTAGCGTGGAAGCCATTGGTTGATATGACCTTCCGGCCCCGATCATCGCTGGTTCCAGAGGGCCCTGCATGATGTAAGTTGTCACTCTTGGATGAAGCAGCAACAGAAGAAAATGCCAAACTTGGGCCAATGGAGCCATTGCTGGACGTGCCACTGTCTTGTTTGGTCGCTGATATCGAGACATTGGACTTGGCAAGAGCCTTGTCATTGCTCAGATTATTCTCCTCTTTGGGAGATCCCTTTCTTTTGGAACAATTAGTCGTGGCTCCGTTGGCCGCAGAACCAGCGTTGTGTTGTGAATGTGGGGAAGCTGTCTCTTTCTGCTTTGTGGCATATTTCATAGCAATATTGTAACAGCGCCCTTCAACGGCGAGACCCTCATTATGTGGGCCTTTGTGAAAGCTCACTTCGGCAGAAGGGAACTCAAAAGACTTCACAGAAGGTGTGGGGGTCTCCAGAGCTTCCATAGACTGGCTTTTGGCTTTCTTCACATCTTTCAATTGTTCTTTTCGAGATAATGCTCGGTCGATAGTTTCGTATATGGCCATGTAGTCGTCATCCTTTTGGATTCGCTTTTTATCTAATGGATCCCAAGGCTGGCTGAGATTATCGTACAAATGTTCGGAACTTATGCCCCGACAATCAGATTGTTCCAAGGAAGAAGGGCGTGAATACGGGTCGCGATTGGGGGCCTCGCCGGCAGTACTGGGGCGTAAATCACTTTTATCGGTTTCGTATCCGTCGGAATCCATGTCGCCATCAAGTTCATCGTCGTCGTCGTCGTCATCATCATCATCATCATGTTCGTCGCCAATAGTATGCCCAAATCCCAATTCATTCTTGGATAAATGGGATTGGTTGATGGCCGGAGCTGACTTTGAGCGAGTATGGGTGAATTCTTTGGCAGAGCAATTGGAAATGGCATCCTCGTCTCCATCGGGGTGTTCCAGGTCTTTCAGATATAGATGCGTGTGAGGGGACCGTCCAACCACAAGACTGACTTTATCATTATTCTGCAATGGAAGAGGCGCTCAACACACTTAGTATAAAAATCGACTCGCTTATCTCTCTGCTTTCTTTGTTTCATTTCAGCAAAGGCGCAAAGTAAAGAAGTGGAACCACTATGTCCTAGATGTCTTGCAGTTGGAGTAGAGGTACTTATGAAGAAAACACCATCTGAAGCACCATATGCTGTCGCCCTATTTGCCTCGCTTGCTTTGCTTGCGTTGCTTGCTTGCTAGCTTGCTAGCTTGCTTAATAAATAGTTTGTAAGGGAACTACTAGGAAGTTGAGTATTGTTCTCGGTCGGGGGGGGGGGATGGTGGTGGGCAGGACAACGGTCGTCTTTGGGTAATATTTAGCCAATTGTAAAAGGGCGAGATGCGAGGGAAACAGCAATACAAAGAGGAAGAGAATGAGGAAGAGAGAGAGAGAGAGAGGGAGGTGGGAGAAACGGGAAAACCCACGAGACACCCACTGGAACTAACCAACCATGGGCAAGTAGGTAGGTGGATGGTGCGGTCGCTTCCTGTCCCACAAGCGCGTGGAGGAAAACACGTACGAAATTACCATACCCAGGGGTATGAAATAAGAAGTCCGAATGAATGATTGATCGGAACACAGAGCTAGGCATAAACAGATTCAGTGTGCCACAAAAATGGATCCCATCCATAACTCGAGCGAGTGACTGGGGCCATCAAGAATGCCAGACATTCGAGCTCGAGACTCTCTCTCTCTCTCTGAGACGTTCTTCGTGTCTCTTGATCCCTCCTCTCCTCTCACACTGACATTGAGATTCTGATCTCGAAGGGGCAAAAGAAAAGGCTGAGTGCCCACAGCACACGGACGATCCTTCATACGTTAACATTACCTGGATGAGGGCGGTCGCCTGAACCAATCCCACGTGCCTCACATCCTGTCCATTGATGAACATGAGACGGTCGAACTTCTGAATCCTCCCGTCTAAAGCGGCTGTGCTGCCATCTTGAATATCTACAATATACACCCCAGGCATGGAACATTTCCCACTCAAACGGATTCCCAACTGTTTCGACGTCTCTCGTTCTAAAGTGATTGTCAGAAGTTCCTCACTTCGGGGAGGAGTTGGAGGCACCTTGGAGGACGATTGAGATGAGGCAGAAGAACAAGCGGACGGGGTTACTCCTCTACCTCCCAACGATGGACCAGTCGCCGTATAAGCGATCGTTGTGGTGTTGGTGGTGGTGGTGTTACTGGAGAACGAGGAGGAGGAGGAGGAAGAGGAAGCAAGACTGGTCGTCGCCTTCGACATCATCTCGCGAGGTGGTCGTTTTGAAACTTCCACTGAATACTTCTCAATTCGCTCTCGGTAGATGCCCAATCTCAATACCGATCCCATCTTTCGCAGACATGTGCACACCTGAAATTCGAGCATCGGGATTGTCAAACCGATGGCCAGGAACCAAAAAGAGGCCGGTCTGGGCTTACCTGACTGTGGTTGGCCCGGGTCATATCAATGCCATTGATCTCGATGATTTGGTCCCCGGGACGCAATCGCCCATCTTGAGCCATTAGCCCATCGGGATAGATTTCTTGCACTACCACACATCGCTGGGAGAAGAAAAAGAAGAAAAAAATCCATTCGTTGGGACTTCATTGTATCCGATGTGAAGGAGTATGACAGTTTTATTTGCGATTTATCACTCTGAGCTTTTGAATTGGAACTTGTGAAACAAAATCAAAAGGTTCTAGAGAAATCCATTCACCGAGGTGGTCGCTCATAAATGGGAACATTCCAGCTTTCCTTTCCTCTCTCGTGACTGACTGATGGTACGTATGTACTTAAAATGATCCCAGGGATTGGACCCGATGCGTCAAGTTTGGGAGTGATTTTTTTTCAGTACACTGCACTTCGGACTCCGGATTTCTCTTGTGAAATTTGCATCGAGTCAACTTGATGATCAACATCATTGAAAAAAGAACGTACAAGCTCATCTTGATGTAGGAGCGTTTCTGACGTACAGTTAATGCTTGTACAGTATGTGCGTGCAGCGCGAGGAACATTGCACTTTCAATCCCCCTCCTTGATTTATCGAGAGTACTGTACTTCGGTATGGATCAGCGTCAAAGCTAGACGCAAATTGAGAGGAGGACATCTCTAGTGGTACAAAACTTCTCACTGACTTAAAGTTGGTTCTTGCTCGTCGACTGAATGTACTCGAAACTTTTTACCAACGAGCTCCTTTAGCTCTTTATTCATGCCTCTCTTGAGGTTAGATAAGTTGCTATGCAGTCGTCGTGACGAAATCGCCCGCGACGATCCCATAAAGAAATGATGCTGATTGTGGCCCATTGCACAATGAACATGCATGCTCACCAACGGCGTGTCCGATCCACCGACAATGGTCATACCCAAACTGGGACGCGTCCTGGGAATCTCAATATGGGACACTTCCCCCTCCAGAATTGGCAAGCGAGTAATACCTGAAGAAGAGAAAAGAGGAAAGGATGGACGATTTTAACAAAGGAGCAATCAGGTTTTTAGTCGCCAAAAGAACTGCTGGCTCAACGTTCGAATCCATTTTCCTTCCGTTCTGTTCTGGTCAGATCAAGATTGGCTTTCAAACCCATTCGTACTCGCTACTTCGTTCTCGTACACGTGTCCCTACGTATAAGGTAGGTATACTACTGTACGTACCTATATACGTAAGGATGGATAGCTAGGAAGGCAATTCGAAGACGGGATAGGAAAGAAAGCAGAAAATGGAACCATTCGTTTTCCTGTTCCAGATCATTTCTACGATTTCCAAAGAATTGTATCCACTGAAGCCCAACTCAAGAGCAACTTGCTACATTGTTTAGTAGACTATTAACCCAATCCTCTACCATGTTATTTCAAGGAGTTCATTTTTGAGTCCAAGTTGTCAAAAATCTGTTAGTCTGTATAGGCAATTACGAGTTTTTGCATAGTCAAAGAAACTAATGGAATCGAGACTTCAAATATTGAGCCAAATGGTCTTGGCAAGCTCGATTTCGGTACGATGTTCCAATTTGAAAAGCTCGACTCCATTCCTTGTCTACTAACTTAATTCCCAATCTGTCATATTTTCCTCTACCCGAGCAAAAAAAGATATTTTCGATGATGACAGCAATTTCATGTCCCAATATGTTGATGGCCAATCGCATCCAAGAAGAAAAAGTTCACCAGAAATGTCGCTCATCTGAGCTTAGCCACGCGAGTTTGGCCTTGATCACGAGAACCTTCCAGTACATAGCAGAAAAATCTCACCATCGCTGATGACATTGATTTGAAGTTCTTGGGGATTACAATCCGCGTGATCGTATTTGGACCAATAGAGCTGATCCGAGAGGAAAAACTGATTCATCTTGAGAAAGAGTTGGAGAGGGCGCTTTCAGCCGGATATTGGTGTAGAGCCCAAAGAACGATTGTGGGCAGCCCAGTTTCTGCACTCCCCTGAGGGTTATAAGAGCTCATGAACTCCATGACGTTCATGAGCTCCCCAAGTTGGCCACAGGCACTGTCGGCAGCTTCCTCGTGGAACTGCTCTATGATTCACTCTCGAGACAGAGTGCCATAATCATAATTTCCGGCATATTGATCAAACTTCTGATCTGCGTATTGTCAAGCTCATCCTGTAAGTGGTCTGTCCCATTGCACACTTCACAAGTCTCTTCCGCATTGTGTTCTGCTCCAAAGTTGGCTCAATATTGGGACATTTTGTTAGAGGCACGTAAGCACTTAATGGAACCGGGATTTCTCAATTTTCTCACAACTCGCTCGCAATGATTGAGAAATCTCCGAGATTTGTTTCAAATATAATGACGACGCTGAGGTGGTGATGACCACGATGACGTGCAGGGAAAAAGTTTGAGGAACATGTTCCTTTCGCAAGTTCCTATTTTTATTCTCCTGGGAACGTTAAGCACCCCCAGTCTTAATTCAACCACTGGTGAATCCATGCAATACTCTCTGGGACTGAAGAAGTGGAACCGATAAGGGAACGTTGGCGACTCCTTCTGACTTCAAAGGAACCTTAGCTCGCAAAGGAGTAACGGAGAGAAAATCTCCTGGCTCCGTGCACTAGTGGAAGATATGCCATTCTATACTGTGTATGAGCGTAAGTGGTGGGAATGGCGAGCGTTGGGGATGTGAAGAAGTAGTACAAGTAAGTATAGAAGTGGGAGGTAGAGCCCAAAGACGAGGCGAAGAAGATCGAGAGGATCGAAGGAGAGCACCAGAATCCGAATGGCATCAACAACAACAACAACAACATCTAGTGCAATAACAGCAGCAACAACAACGGCGCACACTGCGACCACTGCGACCACCCTCGAGAGAAAAGAACGAGTACAAGGAAATAGTGCGTGGATGGGCGAGCGAAACCCTAGGGAGAGGTCACTTTGAGGTTCCGCTGCCAAACGGATTTCAAGCTCTCGTCCACCCATTTCTATTTGTAAGGCTCATGGAAAAAGGCCGGGAACATAGAAAAGAGCGACGGCAAGCCCCGAGGACACAAAGCTACATGCGTCTATACGTACACACTTTATATAGGAGAAACGGGGGTGAGGAGGGAGAAAACGAAGGGCCGAACGGACCGAGAACAAGGCGAAGAAATTGTTCGCACACTCACTCAAGGTGGCCAAGGAGGCTGCAAAGTTTTGGTCCTAACAACATTCAAGACGATGATGCATGAAGCAGGTCTTCAGAAATGGAACATCTGCATGGACCCAAAGGCCTCGCTCGAGGACCACATCGTTTCATTCTCCCTCTTTCTCTCCTTCCTTACCATGCCCCCCTCTCTCTCTCTCTCCTCTCACCCCAGGTTCGAGCACGACTGATGGAGGGGCAAGCACGTTCACTGTTGAGCATCGAAACGAGCTCCATTCAAATAGTGGAACACACAGGGCTTGCTGTTGGTCAGAGGACGAAACCATGGGACCGCATAACACTCCCGACAACTATGAGCCCAAATGAGGAGATCTATGCATAAAAACGACCCGATTGGAATAGAACTACTGGGGATAATGCGGTCTTTTCCTCGAGTCAAGCCCTTCTTGAGGCAGGATGCTGGACATGAGTCTACCAACTTCTCTCAAACTCCCAAGTCAACTATGAAGTTGGCAAATGAACGGTAAACTTTAAATGAATGCAAATGAATGATGAACTACAACTTGGTTGTCGGAAGAACGACGGAGATTACGCAATTATTAGCGTTTAGCGCCCATTATCCGTGAGGATAGAGTATTGTACGATGAGCAAAGTGGCTTTGGTTTCGTGGAAATTGTTTTTTTTTTTTTGCATTGCCAAAACTGCTTTGATCATGAGTCCAGGTCCTGAAGCTCAATGCACCGCGTCATTGTTGTTGTCTCGATATACATTTGAGATGGGGCCTTGTTGTGGCGTGTGATTTCTAAGGGCTGGGAGCTAGGTGTACTTTGATGTCGTAGCTGACAGGGTCTCTCATGTTCCCCCAAAATGGGACAAGACTGTGGTGGCAAATGCAGAAACTTGTGTGTTTGTTGCGTCTGACATCCAAGCTGCGACCAGGGGCTTTCAAATCCAGACTTGCGATCGGAAAGGTCAGGGAAAGTAGTCGTGATTACTGCTACTGCTTTCCATCCTCCTAGACGCCTCAAAGTCATGATCAGAATCCAAATGAGGCTCCTCTTTGATCTAATTTTTCAGTTTTCGCTGAGATTCGACGGAATAAGACTTTGTTGAATACGAACAGACCGAGGACTTTTGGAACTCCTCCGGGGACTATTTCAAACCACTAAATGTTTTCAGCTACCAGTACGAAAACTATAAATTCCCCTTAATGATACGGAACTTTTCAACAAGAGAAACCTTGTCTTGAACATTGCTTCACATACTCATCTCTTTTTTATCAGTCCTGAGCGCTTACTAGACAATCAGTGGCACAGCGTTGCAACGGGAACCACCAACAGTAGCCATTACTTAATTGGAAGCTTCGTTTCTTATCGATATTTTACAGACATCATTCTTTTCCACATAATGATCCTTTGGGGATCCTGCAGTGTGGCGGTGGCCTACGTCCTATGTAACAGCATACCCCTCCCCCTTTTCCAAGGAGAACGATCTCAATCCAACAGACAACATCGCCGTCTGTGCTGCCATGCTAATGCGCTATCCAGGAAACGAGGGCGGGCTCAGAACAAATTGGGATGGTTTAGTTCAAGATGCTTGAAAAACCTTTTCCTTCCAATTGAGTTTCTTTTTTTGTATTTGAATTCAATATTACATTTGGACATATATAATTCTGGCTTTTGAGAAATTCTCTTAGTGTAAAGTTGTAGGCATAACTCTTGAGAGCTCTTAGGTCACTTAACCAAGTTGGCAAATACGATAATTTACATATCAAAATTGAATAGGTCCTGAATCCTGAATGGCATGGCATCCACGTTGATCGACTAAATTCAGTCCTCTCTATCTACCACCTATGATTGAAGTTGCCCGTCCCATTTAACTCGAACCAGCCCTCGAATAAAAAGGCTCAATTCCATCACGTCGGTACAGTCATCTGACATACCCTGTGTCTGCAGTTGGATGGAGCTCCGAGATATCTGGCGAATTTGGGTGATACCCAGCCTGAGCTGACCAAGGTCTTTCCCTGATGCAGTTAATCATTCAGGGATTCACGTTTCCCCTCCAACAGCAGTTCTCTCTTGCTTTCTATTATCTTGAGTGGCATCCAAATCGCACCAATTAGTTCCTGTCTGACGCCTGGCTCTCTTCAGCTCAATAACGAGAGCGAGAGAGAGAGAGAGAAATATCGAGAGAAAGACAGCTAGACAGACAAAAAGAGAGAGAATCAACAAGATGAGGGATCTGATTGGAACAAAGTCATGCAATCACCCAACCCATTAGCCGTTAGTGATAGTCGCCGAAAATGAACTTTCCAGAACTATCCCACGACAACATCCATGAGAAGAAAGGAACCCACACTTCACCATGACGATGTTATGTTAGTCCTTTGTAAGTACGTAAAGACCGGACTCCTCTTCCCATTATAAAGTCAAACACTGTGCCACTTCAACAGAGGACTGAGGAGTTTGATAAGGAATTCAATTTACAAAATTTGGCGGCCTTTCCTCATAAAAGGGCCGTGAGCCTCGGAAGAGGACACAAATGCTTGTTTACCCAATCGAGCCACGAAAGTTAGACCAAAGAATAGGAGAGAAAAAAGACACCTCTGACAGGGAGCGGAAAACGAAGGAGCACGAAGAAAAGGAGAAGAAGAAAGAGAACCTAAAGAAGAAGGAGATGAAAAGACGAAAACAGAATTAGGCCTTTTTCAGACTCTGTTGAAAGGAAAACAAAAAGACGTCAGAGGAAAGGTGAATGGTCCAGAAACAAGCCTTATTGGTGCTAAAATTGCAAAGGGAAACATAATGAAAGGGGCCTTAGGGGGAAGAAGATTCAAAGAGAGGAAATTCAAGTCAACAAATGAATGAATCCAGGCAAAATCAATAAGAATGATAATAATATCAACAAAAACAAAAGCAACAACCACAACAGCAACAGCAAGGCTTTGCGACAATAAATGCGGCCTTTTGCCCTGACTTGTTGCAACTTCCCGAAGTTCCATTCCATGTCTCTTTCCAATGCACTTCCGAGGATCTAATTAATTGCAATTGCGAGCGACATTCAACCTCAGTGGGGAAACATGAGGAAGCTGTGAGTCAAAAATGGGCTTACCTTCTTTCTTGAATTGACACTCGTTTTGGTGCTTGTTCATGGACTTGGTGGGCCCTCGGTATTCGCAGCCAGCACTGGCAAATTGACAAGCTACCAAGGTACCCAGACAACGATAACGAAGATGATCCGACAATGATCCACGGCTTACCACCTCTTCGCAAGAATCCTCGTTTGGACAGTTCACCTCCAGCTTGTCCAACAGCCTGAAACATGGACACACGGATCTCATATCCATACAATAAGCACACACAAAATATGAGGCCTGGCAGACTCGCGTTCTTCCGAAAACTCATTTCCTCTGCTGTACGGCCAAGGCGGAACAAAATATGAGGCCTGGCAGACTCGCGTTCTTCCGAAAACTCATTTCCTGCCTACCTCCTTATCTACATAAGAATCACAAAGAGCGGCTGCGCAATCTGAGGACGGAAGTCCAAAGGATGGTGAATTTGCCAGAACATCCAGACCATGTACCATGTGCTCCCAACTAGCTAATGGCTAACATTTCTATCCTAGAAAAAGACAGGTCTCATAGTTGCTTTGAAACTACTGTAACTTTGAAAGGAAAAGCAACTAAGTTTATACTCGAGGCAGTACATTGTCAATTTGTCAAGGCTCAGGTGTTCATAAAAAGAAAGATCCCTGGACCCCAGGGATTGAATAGCAAGTACGACATAAAAATAATAATGGGCTAGCCGAAAGAGTATGGTCTCAAAGGGGAAAGGCAAAGAGGGGGGATTCTTTGGAACTAATACAAGAGCCCGAGGGAAAACGACTTTTGATTGGATCTGGATGAAAAGCCAGAGCAAGGACGACTTGTCTACCAGAGAGGATATTGCTTGGAGGCTCTGTAATGCCTGAGAAGTTTTGTTTACACAAACGCGACCTTGTTTCTCCTCTTTTGCACACAACCTTGCCTGGGGGATCATTGAGAACCCCCTATATGTGAGTACATCAAATAGGCTCGCTCCTAATTGGGTTCCTCTTGAAGACTCGCGCGGGTTTCTTGATCACGATTCATCCACACTGATCCACACTGATTTAAATGATTAGACAAAACCACGAAATGGTACGGGGGTCAGCACCATCGAACATGATTGCGTTATCGTTTCTAGGAAGCTTTTGGGTTAAAACTTTCGGTACTCGTATATACCTTAGCTAAAATCAAGGGCCTTTTTCAAATCTTGCCATACCCAATCACTCGCAAATCGAACTGCCTTTGTCACTGGAGGCCATGTAAGCTCAAATACCTTTTCAGGACCAAATTAGTGGGATTAATGGTCATTTCCGAGAGTGGTTTCCGATCCAAAGGACACAATGGATTGATTTTCAGATAGTTCGAAATACACACGTGGCAAAAGGTGTGAGCGCAAGGCGTGTCCACAGGCTGCACAAAGGGTTGAAGGCAAATTTGGCACATGAGGTCCTCGTCTACCTCGTCAGTGTAGTTGTAAAGATGCGGTTCGTGATGAGAATGGATTTGACCGCAACTGCGACACGGACGATGGTTTCTTGAGCTGTGTGCGTACTTATTATAAGCATGTCGAGAACCAGGGGTGGATCGGTGTTGGTCTGGCTGTCCATCAGGGAGACCTCGAGGCCGTGAGCGTCTCTGGGTGGCCGGAACCTCCTCTCGAAGGCTCCCGGGAGCAATCAAAGGCTCCATAGCCTTGTCAATCACGGGGCATGGAAGGCTCCAAGTCCGAAAAACATGCCCAGCTTTGTGGAGGGCTTAACTGAAAGTTGTTCTCCCAATTGGAACAGCAGCACTCTTTCCTATGGTACTATGAATGGGTATTCATGTCTGCCTCTAGAATCAAGGTAGGTAGGGAAGCTTCTTGGTCGTCGAGCCAGATTACTAAAATCTTTGGTAGTGCGCACCGACGAGCGCAACCACAACACATGGCGAAGAGCTACAGGTGATTTACCTGGCGGAAAGATCTGGCCGACCGGCTCGACCACTCGCCAAGCACCCATTCCCACTGACTGAATGGTTGGAGAAAGAATGGGACCGGGGCACATCAACACAGCGATCAAGAGCTACTCCACAAACCGACTACATTTCGCTGCAGCGATGACTTTCCCATTGAGAATGTATTCGGAATTCCAAAGAAATCTCGATCCACGTATGTTTTTGACCTGTCTAACCTACCAATATTATCCTCGTGGAGGCACCCAAAAATGTCAGGACCATTTCCATGCATTAGTAAGGGTCCCCTAGCAAAGGGTTGACTTAGCAAGCTGAAGCCACGCCCGCCCGTTTTGACGATCTTAAAAAATAAAAAAAAATAAAAATTTCTAGAAGTTCGTGGTAAGTTGCATGACCTTGTCTTGGAAGTCTGCAGATTAAATCAATTCATTTATTGATACATCAAAACAGATATGTTGGAAATCAAGTATATCAGGCACGAGCAAAGCTTCCAACTTATCAATCTCCACTACACTCCTAAAGCAACCAGATTGTTAAAAAACACTTCTTGGAAAATCATTCCCAATTTTATTAAGTTGTTCCACAAATGACCGCAATGTTCTTAAAAGTTTTCCTTGATGATTTGTGACTTAATCACTAGCCTTGCTTAGGTCAGTAAAAATAAGATGATTCTTTTTGTTTCATGTGAGTCCAGAAACTGCAGGATGGGCAATTTTGAGAATCAGCTTGACTTTTGACACCAAGTGGACAAAAGTGAATAAAAGTGGGCAGAACGTGTCCAAAAGTAAGTACCATTGTCCAAAAGGGGGTTAACAAGCAAAAACTTTTAAAACCTAAATCATGTTATTTCTTTACCTAATCTAGATGTTAACCAGGAAATAGGATCAGTTATTAATAAAATCTGAGCTTTCTTAGAATACATTACTATAAAGTAGCAACTAGCTTTTGTCGAAAACAGACATATCATTTCACTAACGTTTTGAATTTCCAAGATACACACTAAAATGGGTTTTTAAGATCTCAATTCATTAGCTTGATACACTACAGCTTTGTAAAGTCAAAACAAATATCACCAATATATTTTGGATGTTACAAAGTCAAA
>NC_081448.1:8453337-8454293 GCF_007210705.1 Tigriopus californicus
TTTGAAGCGGGGCAACGAATATTATAAACAGAAGGGGCGCTAAGATTGAACCCTGGGGAACACCTGACTTGACATCATGTATGTCACTAAGGGATCCCTCAACCTTAACCAATTGCTTCCTACCAGAAATGAAACTTTTTAACCAATTAAGAACCTTGCCTTGGATCCCAATGTCCTGAAGTCTATTTAATAAAAGGCCATGATCTACCTTGTCAGAGGCCTTGGCAAAATCAAGATAGACAACATCAACTGATTCATGGCTCTCTAGTCCCTCAATAACCTGCTCAATATGATCAATCAGTTGGGTAACCTTGCTAAAATGTGCTTAGAACCCGTGCTGGCTAGGAGTATCTTGAACCATTTAATTCTAACTTTCATTTGCTAAATATATCATAACATGGCAAGTGACAAAAATATCCAATAAATACAAAAAAAAACATTTGCTGCCAAAATTTTGTCATTAGTCAGAAGCATAGTGACACTTAATTCATGGTAGAACCAGAGGGCGCACTAGTGTGAATTTCTAAATCTTTGAGTCCCCTTGATCATGGGGTATAGAGAGATAAAAACAAATCAAAATAAGGCCCATGCTGGAGTATCTTCTCAGGGTTTCTAATCTAACACAAGATTTATGTTCCAAGTTTTTTAAGTGATCCAAGCATTGTGAAGAACTATAAATTATCTCTTTTCCACTAATTAGCACTTGACGTACGAATTCTTTGATCCTTTTCAACTGTAACATTTATGATGTTTTTTTTCTCTTTTGTAGAACTAAAGACAATGGCAGTCCTCAAAAAAGTTCCACCAATAAGAGTAAGGGACCCAACAGAAAAATTGTCTTATCAGAGAGAAGGAATATCAGCTCAGCTTTGCTGATTTTTTTTGTATATTTACCTTCCCCTAACATGCCCTACTCTTTTGGTCTGAGCAATCGAGCTATTATTCAATGTGTTGCT
>NC_081448.1:8455347-8468167 GCF_007210705.1 Tigriopus californicus
GTCCAACATATCCCGCGATATGCAAAAGAAAAACCCACAAGCCGTGATTGATGCCCTTAATTACTACGAACATAGCGCCACTAAATCTCAGCATCACGAGAAGTTCATGACCCAGACCCCGTCCACCGAACCCTCGCCTCGACCCTCGTACTCCATGTCCCAGAGCTCGTTAGGAGCCAGTTTGGGTCACGCTCTCAGCTCCTCCTACTCTGGGAGCAGCGGTGGGCCGCCTGCCACTCCCAGCTCCGGCCTGCCCCCGCCTCTAATGTCCCCTACTCCGCCGTTGCCGCCCGTGCCACGCACAACTCGGTCTTCCACTCCTTCCGTCGGTTCGTTAGCCTCTCCCACGGAAGAACGCCCTGAGGATGGGCCCGAATTCGACGATGAAGCCATGGACGAGGATGAGCTTCCGCCGCCACCCATTGCCACTCGCCCCGAGAAAACCAAGTCCATTTACACCAAGCCCGTCGACGAAGAAGAAGAGCAGGAAGGCTCAGCTCTCAAGATGCCTGCTTTGCCTAAAGCGTCCGCCGATGGGCAGGTGATTGTGCCTCCCCCGCCTAAACACCCGCATGAGCGGGCCAAGAAGAAAAAAATGTCCGATGAGGAGATTTTGGATCGACTCAAGTCCATAGTGTCAGTTGGTGATCCTAATCGGAAGTACACTAAAATGGAAAAGATTGGCCAGGGCGCTTCGGGCACAGTGTACACTGCCATCGAAACTGCTACGGGCACGGAAGTGGCCATTAAGCAAATGAACTTACAGCAACAGCCCAAGAAGGAGCTCATTATCAACGAAATCGTCGTCATGAAGGCCAACAAGCATCCAAATGTGGTCAACTTCCTGGACGCTTACTTGGTGAGCGAAGAGCTATGGGTCACTATGGAGTACTTACCCGGGGGCTCACTCACGGATGTCGTGACCGAGACCTGTATGGACGAGGGCCAGATTGCAGCCGTCTGTCGAGAGGTTTTGCAAGCTCTTGACTTTCTGCACAAAGGCAATGTGATCCATCGGGATATCAAGTCAGATAACATCCTCTTGGGCATGGACGGAGAAGTCAAGTTGACAGATTTCGGCTTTTGCGCCCAGATCTCGGCCGAGCAAACCAAGCGCACCACTATGGTGGGCACGCCTTATTGGATGGCCCCGGAAGTGGTCACTCGGAAGCAATATGGTCCCAAAGTGGATATTTGGTCTTTGGGCATCATGGCCATCGAGATGGTGGAAGGCGAGCCACCCTACCTCAATGAGAATCCACTCCGGGCTTTGTATTTGATTGCCACGAATGGGAAACCCGACATCAAAGAGAGAGATAAGCTCTCGTCGTTGTTTCAAGATTTCTTGGACAAGTGCTTGGAGACGAATGTAGACCAACGTCCCACAGCGTCCGAGCTACTGCGCCATCCCTTCCTTCGGGTCTCACGCCCTCTGATTTCATTGAACCCGCTCATTCTGGCAGCCAAGGAGGCAGCTAAGTCGAACAATTAGAAAAGCGCTCCAAGAACTTCAGCCGTCGTGATTGATCGTGCTTGATCAATTAGTCTGTTGATCATCCATCGATGACCACATCAAAACAAATATGTCCAACGTGTGCCAAGACCGTGTGAAAAGATCCAGGTCCTAAGTCATTGAAAATGGTTCCACAAGATTGCAAAGTTACGGCCAAGCCAGCCGCCTGATTTTCTTAACCATAAACTATCATTGTTCTCTGTGGTTGCTCGTTTTGTCATGGGCTTCGCCTCGACGAAACTAGTCGTTGTTAATTGATCTATTCTTATTCTTATTAAAATCTTCATTAACCCCGCCTGTTCATAATCATAACTACCTGAAATAAGATCGTTCCTTCCAATCTTATTCTGCTCTCGTCATTCCACGTCGATTTTGTTCTACTTGAACCTTGTCCAAAGAATGCTGCAAGAATGTCTGCCAACTAGATCTCACCCTTCGTTCCAGCCAACCGTCTCAATCGGCAATGTGGGCCAATTAGCCATTGACCTTTTGTTGGCATCTTCCACGGGCACCGAGAAGTATGGCGATCTCGCTCATCCGGCTCTCATTCCATTGGTTGGCAGTGGTGAGACCGTGGAACAAACGTGGACTTCTTGTCAAGGTAGCGCAACAAATTCACTCTAACTTGTTTGACTTGGGCTCCAATCCCACTTTCCCCCCAGTTCATGTGAATGAGAAGAGTAAAGTGGCATTTGTCCAATTGCGATCGGATATTGCGAAAGGCCGAGAGCGCGAGTTTGTGGACGATTTCATGGATTGGTTCAAACGCTCTGAATTTGGCGATTTGGTGATTTTGAGCAGTTTGGATGCGGTTGAGCGAGGCGAATCTCAACTGAGCGGCTCTCAGTTCCGATACCTGACCACAAACCCAAAAGGATCCTTGGCGAAGGAATTCGGGTCAGTCACGCGGCTTCGCTCTTTTTTGCGACGACACTAGTTTCTAAATCGCCCTCTTCTTGTAGCCTCAAAGAAGATTGGCTCACTCTAGAAAAACGCCCCGGAGAACAAGAGCCTCGTCTCTATGGATCAGGATTGGCCAAGCAACTCCTTCAAAACTTGTTAAGTCCTTTCTTACAGGGTAAAAAGAAAGAAAATGTTTGTAAGAAAACGCTACATTGTAGGAGCCAGGATGACGCTGTGGAGGCGGTGTTCCTTTTCGTGTTTTGCACCGAGGGCGATAATCTCAATATTGCCACTTACCTCACCGATATCTTCAATCAATGGAAGGGATCTGTGAGTAACAAAAAATTACCCTAGACAATTATTTAGAAAGTCGGACCATGAGAAAATCTTCAATTTCAGATTCCGTGTGAGGAATCAACTCGAAAGCCCAAGTTTAGATTCCCTTCGACTTGGCAACACTTGTATGGCAATCCAATTCAATCTAACATATACTAAGCGCGTTTTGGTTTTCATCCCATTTGAAAATTGATTGAATGACATAAATGAGGAGGACCGTCGAATTTTGATTGGTTGTCGATTCCAAGCTACTCTCTTTTCCATCACTCATATTCCATGGGATATGGGATCAAATCTAACAGATTAATCCGAGGATGCGTCATGTCTTCAGGGAAGTACTTTGACAGCTTTTCGAACAACTCGCAACGACCTTTGTGAGATCGGGTGTGGGATGATGAATCGGTGGTGGGCCTCTCTGACGGGTGGTTGGCCAGGAACAATTGAGACGCCAATAGTCTCATCTAAGTAGAGAAAGGAATGAAATGATTAGATCTACCTACATATCAATGAAATGCAGACATTCAGTATTTGTCTTTGCCGTTACGTACCTCTGCCTCTTCCTGAGGATCGGAATGGTCGACGACGTCGGAAACGGGTCCTTGGAGATATTTCAGAGCAGCCATCTTGTTCACGTGCACTAGCTCATCGAAATGGACTCGACGTATGGCTAATTGACAAACACGTTGGATCTGATCTCGGGTCGGGCGAAGCAGCGATAAACTCCAGAAATCGCCAAGGCGCAATTTGTGTTCTTTTCCTTGTTTACCCCCCGGATTGCCGCCAAACATGTAGTGAATCTAGAGTGGGTGTGGACAGATCAGATGTTCGATTATTGTGAGATACCATACATCAAACACTCCTAATAGAGTGTGCTGTCCGACCTTGTTCACATCGTCGTAAACGAGCTGATGGGCGTAGCGTGGGCGAGGCTGAGCGTTCTGCATTCGACTCCAATATTCCGAACACACGCTTTCGTTCTTGTAGAAGCATGTCCACGAATTGAACGGTATGCTGTAGACCCAGAATGAATTGCTCACTTTCCCATCCCCTTGCCGCTCCGTTGGATCCTTGTCCTTATTCAAGCCCTACTTATGTGTGTGGAATGCTTGAATTGTGAATTAGCATTGGAACAAGAGGTCAATCGTCCCCGCCTACCGTCATCACGTGAATCTCGTTTCTTTGGCAGTCGATGGTTGCTCTTTGAGTGTGACCAACGGACGGGAAAGTCGAATGGACGAGGCTGCCCATGGACGAGATGATCTCCACTTGATCAGTGTCAACAGAGTAGGAGAAGAAATCATTGAGATGATCATAGCGGCGTCGATGGCCACCGAAGACGAAAAGCTTTCGAAGGCCCTAATTGATCGCGGAAAAGCAATGTAAAACGAGGCACTTTGAGTAATTTGTCATCTTTCAAGAGCAAAATGTTAATTACATTACTACTCCAAAGCATCATATTACCTCGTGAAAGAGCATGGAGTGACTAGATCGTGCTCTTAATTGGTTGTCCATTGCATTGGGATTTTGCGAGTCGTCTCTCCGCTTGTGCCACGTGTTTGTGGGAACATGGTACTCATACAGACCGGAGCAGCGTTTATCACTCGGTAAGGGAGCACCTTCGGTCCTAAACAAGTAGGGGTTTAGAACATTTTCATTCACGCCGTCAAAAATATGCATTGGATGTGTGTTCTCCTCACAGTTGTACTATGGATCCTCCAAACACGTAGATTGTCCTGAGCTTCTGGTCGAAGCACATTTGATGATCAAATATCAGACTAGGGCCCCCGTGGGCTGAAGTATCGTCCGTGATGAGAGTCCATCGAGAAGTGGCAATGTCGTACATGAAAAAATCACTCTTCACGTTGGACGTGGCATCTCGCAAGCCGCGGTCCAAATAGCGGCCGAGCAGAAATAAGAGCTTATAGGTGGTATCCAAGACCATCTTGTGGCAGGAGCGTGGATCAGGACCCCCTTCCATTGCAGTGTTGATGGACAAAAGAGTCCATTTATTGGTGGCGATATTGTACGTCCAAAAATCGTTCAAATCTCGGTTCCCATCCCATCCGCCAAACATGTAAATGGTCTGCATAAGATAAGAGGAAAAATAATGGTCCATAATCATCGCATGATTTTTGATTTCTAGCCCAAAAACGGCGAACCCGACCTGAGTGGAAACGTCTATCACCATTTGATGTCCTCCTCGACAACTAGGCCGGTTAGGACCCAAGGAGTTTAGGTTTCGAAATTCCGGCGAAGTTGTTTGATTGGATTGATTGTGCAAAGGCCTCGTGGATGCCTGATCAGAAGAGGCAGAGCGATCCGCCTCTTGGTTGGGAATCGCTGGGGCCTCCTCATTTGGATTGGGCTGAGCCACGACGGGAAATCGACGTTCCTGATCTTCTGGACTATCATCGTTGGGCGATACTTGACCCGGAGTATTTTCGGGGGTTTGGCTGGATCCGTTTACCACGTTATCTTTAGGGACATCATCTGGTAAGATCAATGCCTTCCATTTTGGCGTGGGCAATTGCAAATCGATCCATTGGTCAAAAAGCCCATCTGTTCGAATTAGAACCAGGGGGAAATGGTATGATAGACTCAATTTTAATTTTTATATATATATATATATATATTACGATTACGTCAATCAAGCGAGCTGGAAAGAACCGGAGATTGATCCTGACTCAACCATGGGCTGAGAATACATCCATGGTCAAAGTGGAAGCCCCCCCCCCCGTTCCCGTCGCCCCCAACTTCATTTAGACATGAGTGGTTAGCCAAGTGAGCACCGTTCTATTGAAGAGTGAAGAGCCAATAAGAGCATCGTGTGATGCCCGCTTCTCTTCTCACGGTGCAAAGCTACAAACATAGGTGCATAGGCACATTAAGCAGAAGTCTTGAGTACACTGGTCGCCCCGGGAATACTTCGGGTTAAGGAGCCATCACTGTACCTACTTGGTAGAGAGTCTGCTAGTTTTGGAAGCACCTATCCATCCGCCCAACCAACCAACCAACCAACCGCGAATAAGTCTCCAACGTTCTTAGGTATCAGAGGACCTGTTTTCAGAGAACGCTTGTGGTGAAGTTATTGGAAATTCCTGAACTCGCACTCACTCCTTCGCTCATTCATTTGCTCACTCATCAAAGCAGAGGGTACAACCAAATTTATTCGGCTAACTCGAGCATCGTCACAGTTCTGGAATTCCAGGAAAGAATACGCTTCAGACTAAACTTGGGGATTGGAGTATATATTTTCCTGATATAAGAGTGCATACGCATCAAACCACCATCGGACCCGCAAACACTCATCATGAAGGTTCATTTGATATCAGTAGTGATGGTCGTCTGTCTGATTTCAAAAGCTCATCCGAAGCCTCAAGGAATATCTCCAGCACTCGGTGACCATCACTTCAGGCTCCGTTTTGGCATGAACAAATTTGCACAAGACTTATTCAAAGCCTGGTTGGATGATAGTAATGGCAATGTGATCATCTCTCCCTTAAGCATCTATTTAGCCATGGCTATGGTCCTCTACGGGTCACCAGAGAAAAGCCAAACCAATCAAGAATTACTGGCCCTTCTTGGGTTGGATCCCAAATTCTACGAAGAGTACTCGCACAATATCCTGGATACTTTGCGGCGCTATGAGGCATTGGACAACATCCAAATAGCAAATAAAATGTACTTTGACCGGAGCATCAATGTCAAATCCAACTACGAAAAGTTTTTGGAAGTCGTTTTCCGCAGTCCCGGGGAGGCCATCAATTTCGGCCAAGTCGCTTCAGCGGTTGACCAAATAAATGCATTTGTGGGTCAGGCAACCAAGGGCAAGATCCAGGACCTTCTACAAACGCAAGACATTACTGATTTAACACGCATGATTTTGGTCAACGCAATTCATTTCAAAGGCACTTGGGAAGCCGGTTTTAATTCGATTGAAACCTTCTCAAAGCCCTTCTTTGTGGATGACAACCAGTCCTTTTCTTATGAGGAAACTATGCACCAGGAAGGCAACTTCGGACTAGCCGAGGTTAATGGAGCGCAAGTTCTGGAAATGAGGTATAAAACACCGAGCTTGAAAATGTTCATAATTCTACCTAATAGTGATCAAGACATTCGCTCCGTCGACATTGGGACTATTGACTTCGCGTTGTTACATAAAACTTTTGCATCGAAAAAGGTCTCGCTCCAACTACCCAAATTCAAGATAGAATCTAAGGGTGAACTCAAAAGCAACCTAGAAAAACTCGGGGTGACTACGGTGTTCGGGGCCAAAGCCAACTTAAGTGATATTTCCAACGAGCCCCTAGTCTTGAGCAAGGCCATTCATCAAGCACGCCTGGAGGTGAACGAAGCTGGCACAGAGGCCGTCGGTGCCACAGTGGTTGCGATCGACGTTCGTGTGGCTTCCAAAGAGCCTCCTAGCTTCAGGGTGGATCGACCTTTCTACGCGGTTATCTATGACAGCGTCTTGGAGGTTCCCATCTTTTTGGCTCGAATTGTGGACCCTAAAGGCACACTAACCCTCTCGACGGCCAATTTGGATCGCCGATCCGCCGATTCCCTGATCAACCCCCGTTCCCCGTTGGCGGCCAATTCTCAACAGACTCCAAGTGTGGCGGCGGAGGCGGCAACTCGAAAAGATTGTCGGCCAAATATGGGCGACATTCAATTCCCTTGCCACCCCCTGAAATAAAAACAACATTATTCCAACATTTCCCCCGAGCCAGACTGTTTGCATAAATGTTAATAAAGCAATTGTAAACGCCCTACTTTCACTTCGAAGTTTGCCAAAATTTCTTTGTGAAAGAAATAAGAACGGAACTCCATAATTTTATCTTACCGTGCACAGCTTGACCGATCATGGTCTCGGTCTCCTCGAAGTCACCTTTGATCACCAAGCATTTGTGAATGGCCGAAAGAAGTGGGTGCTCCAATTGGATTTTCGTCTTTTTCTCCAGAGACTCGAACACTTCGGTGAAATTCCTCTCGCGAAAATGTTTCATGCACAACCGGACAGCTTCTCGTTCCCTAAACTGAAACAGACAAAACTTTTCATACGACACATGCCTGGTTAACTTTTTAACTCAAAGAATTTGACGTTCTGGCTTCAATACCAAATAGCTCTTGAAGCAAGGTCCAAGCACGAAATAGCACGAGGTGAATGAAGGTTAAGGTGGGTCTCAGAAGAACGGTTTCAGATAAAGAACCATTTAAAAGCATCCAGACTTATCGCGCTTCGTTTTCCTTGCATGATTAGTTTGGTGGCAATTGATCAATTCAATTATTGTGTGGCAGTTGCATCAAGAACCAATAAAAAGCTTTCCACAAGAATAGCGGAAGGAGAAAATCAATGTGAGAAGAATCTATTTCCGTTATTTCTTTGCCCAAATTATTTTTTTTCTTTGCCTGTGTGCTTGGGGCTAAGAATTAGAATGAGAACGAGAATACATAATAAAAATAAAACTGCCCCATAAAATCTGCCATTTCCTCAAAAATAAAGTTCCAAATTATGGTATTTTGAATTTCGAGCAATATTTTTGGATTTAAAAACATTTATTTGTCAACAAAATAGGGGGGGGGGGATAGTATCGATAACAACAACAACGATAGCTCCCCATGTAATAATCGCAAAGAGCTTAGCGAGTATCAAGGGAGTAAAGACATGGCGATAGTCAAAAAGAGCTCAGCCGTTCATTTCAAGTCGTCTCCCTTCTGTCATTCCGACTACAAGTAGGGACCTCCAATTTGGCATGGAAGGAGAAAATTGGAAGGAGAAAATGGTGCCCTTCGTCTTTGGGAGGGTCGTTCGTCAGTTGATCTTGAGCGCGCTTCCCCTTTTTCTTCCTACCATTTGGCCTCCTTCATGTAGCACTATTCCTACATTTCGTTTCGCCTTCCTTAAACGCCCTTGGTTGCGATATCGTTCCATCAAGCTGTTGTTCGATCTTTGGTTGGATGGATGAATTCCGAGTGGCTTCACCACCAACTAACTCCCCAGAGATAAGACAGTGCCAACGCGAGAAACGAGAGGCGAGAACCAAGAACCAATTCCCCTCTTTCCGCCCAAACCAACCCGTGGAGGCGGGCGGGATCAGCGAGCGAGCGAGAGAGAGAGCGAGAGAGCGAGAACACACGCATCCACTCATCGTGACTTCGGCCACAAAAGACCAAAGGACGGAGGAACCAAGAAAAAGAGATAGAAAGAGTGCTGGGAAAAGGCCAGCACATGTCTCTTGATTTAAAGAAGGGAGAAGTACTACAAGAGAAATAGAGAGACTGAATCTGAAACCGACGAGGGCAGAGGCTGTCGCTCTGCCTTCCTCCTCCGTCCATCTGTCCTTCATTCCATTCATCAATCTATGTGTTCCTCTGTCTATGCAGGAAGAGGGAGGAGGCACTGTGAGCCTCATAATCTGGTTTGCTCCACTTCGGAACGGCGGGCTTGCGTGGATCAAAGAATGGTCGAGTACATTGGGTCTTTCAAGGATCGCCCATGAGAACGTGATCAGGAGAACAAGAAGAAATCATCGGATCGCCACTGTGTTGTGCTAGTAATATGAGTCGTCATCGTCCTAATCAAAAAATTTGCTCGCCTTACCCTGCTCTTCCTGCAATATCAGAATGGTTTCTGACCTGGGCATGATCGTGGCTTTGCTCGCCCTCCTGTTATCGATTAGTGCCGGAACTTACATTATACTCTCCAAGTGCTTTCCAGACTTTGGCGTCACCTGCGGGGTCCAAGCTGAGGATCACAACCACAAATCGTTGAGCAGTGTGCCTGATCATAATGACCTAGCCAGAGACAATTCTACTTCTCGTCACAAAACCATGCTTTCCTCCGAAGTACCAGACAACCAAGAACAGACCTTTAGTAATATTCCAACGCATGATTATTCAGCGGAACCTCTACTTATTACCCCTGGACCCGAGGGGGCTAAAGAGAATTGTGGGCTTACAAACAATACCAACCACGATGCCGAGGAAAACGACGCCGACCAACGTCATGATCATGATCATCATTATAATAGTCTTCAGAAAGCTACACAGAGTGACAAGTGCATATCGTCTAATGGCGGACTCCACCATTCAAATGGACAGAAAAATGGCATGGTGGACAAGCTTCGCCAACCAAAAGATCCCATTTTGGTTCATCCTGATGAGGTACTACAACAAGTACCAATGCGAATTTCATCCAAATTTTCCGACAAATCTCCTATCAAAACCACACAACTAGACATAACAACTCAACGAAATAGCAAACGGAGAGCCCAAAAGATATCTCATATACTCATTGTCAATGGATTACTAGAGACAACCTTGTGACATTAACCAATAGGACACTAGAAATTTACAAACCATGCCATTTATCTAAACCTATACTATAACGATTTCATAATGATCAGAACTGGCCATCTGAGATCCGGTCATCGATTTACTAAGTCGTAATCGTGCTGAGAAATAAAGATTTTTCGAAATATCTATACCATCGAGATTTACCCTTCTCTTTCATCCCAGTTAGCAGTCAAACAAAGGAATGAATAAATCTTTTTGTAAAGAGGCAAATGCTTTATTGGTTTCAAAAATCCTTACCAATTTCGTAGCCCTGCACGGGGCATAACGAACCGGTAATCGGGTAGACTGATAGGGCAGCGTGGCCCTTACCACGGACTTCTAGAGATATGGACTGCGAACGAGCTTTCACCCAAATCGGCCTCCTCTTGGTCATAACGACTCTGAGCCACTTTTCAAATATAAGCAATAAAACAAGAAACGCAAATCTTATCAATTAAAGGCAGGTCATGTTTTCATATTTACATTTACTTGTGAAGTGGTTCACTTTTAAGTTTTGTTGCCAAAGGTAGCTGACTAAGAGCAGGCCGAAAAATTCGAATTTGATGTTGTGTTTACTACATAACTTTGACCATATGTCCTGAGTTCCCTAAGCAAAGCTTTGGGCTCAAACTTGGCCAAGTTCATCTATTCTACAAGATCTTGTGGTCGCATGAAGCGCTTATTTTGAACAAAGTGAACGGATGAGGAGATGAGAATTTTATGCTTCCGTTCGCAGTCCATATCTCTAGAAGTCCGTGCCCTTGCCTACCACATCTTCAGGCCAATAGACATGGAGGATGGTAGAGCTTTATAATAAAGTGGATAAAGTGTACGCTCAAAAAAACGTGTGGCTTACCTCTTGATGCCAGCGGAGGGCGGGCTGGACAATGTCTTCTGCGTCACTCCCCCTTAGCGCCACAAACCAGATGGAAAAGTTGAAACTCGGTCCCCAGGATTGGAGGGGGACAATCTTGACATATTGTGCCGGAAAGAAATGACCGTGAATGACGTGCCTCAAGCGAAAAGTCTCTTTGGTGGTATCGTTTATCAGCCCGCTGAAATAATGTTTTATGATCCAACTCGTTTAGGGTGAGATGATGATGAAAAAGCTTACCTGTCGAGCACCTCAATGAGCCGATCGGGCTCGTGCCCCACCCAAATCTTGAACCGCTTGAGGTTACACACGTGTGTCTTGTCAAACTTGCCAAAGGTAATGGCGCTTACCACCGAAGGTCGACTCAGACGCAACATGATGAACTGCGGTGGACAATTCGAGTCTGAAGACCAACGACTGGCCTGGTCCTTGGGATCGTCGATCAAAATATGCCTGAGAACCAAAAGCAGACAAAGAACATTAAGTCATGGGATTGGCTTGGATGTATCCATTAAGTAGTGTCGGGGCTTGGGTCAATTCAAGACACAAGCGGTACAAAACCAGTCTGGTCTAATACCTTGAATTCCTATATCATTTTTGAGCTTTATTTGTCTCACTGGTCTCATGAATGTCGCCAACGTTTTTTTCATATTCATTTACTTGGTGCACCCTGGGGAGTGCTAGAGCCCGTCCTAACAAAGAACCAAAAGGGATTCGTGTTCAAGTTCATGATCATACTCCCGATACGGAGTCCTTTCAAGGTTAGTCTGGGGATAAGCCCGGAAATCCCTGGAGCGTATAAATCCAAGAACGAAATTTTGGAAACAGGACGATATCTGAGATTTCTGGAATTTTTAAGAGGTGACCTAAAGAAACAACTATCTTATACCGGATTCATTCCACATCTTTTTTTTTCTTGACTAATTTTGTGGCTAAGCCTTTACATTATTTTGGGCCTGGTCAGCCTGGACAAAACATGGCTTGCTAGAAAACCCGGAAATCGCGCTCAGATATCCTCAGGGGTAGGATTTTCGTCAGATTGGCGGGTTTGAGCCAACCCTACGTCTTTCTCGCCTAATTGGGGCTGAGGGATGGAGCCTGCCCCGATATTTATGGATGAAAGGGGGGCGAACGGTTCACGTCCAGATCTTAAGTACTCGACCGTTTCACCTATACATATCTGCTTGACATTCCTACGCAAGTATGGAGCCACCCGTTTATGGATCTACTCTACCCCTGGGGGTTGCCTAACTAGTTCCATGGCCCCGGTCAGGGTTCCTGTGTGAGAGCTCGGCAGGCCTAGTTGGTCATGAGGGGCGGGTACGTACTCGGGCACATATGTGGAGGAGAACGATGAGCACGAGTGAATCGTGTAGGTCAAGCCGAAGGCTGAGGACAGTTCGCGCAACGAACTGCCCAGGGCGGGCGACAACGACGAAGCCGACCAGGCTGAGCCCAAAGACGAGGCGGAGGTTGTACCCGGGGCCGGGACCAACGCCTGAGCAGGATGGGTCCCGTGTTGATCAGCCATCATGCGGCAGGCGGCACGGGCACAGATTTGAACAAGACGTCGGCAACGAATGACCCACCACAAGTAAGTATTTCTCTGGGTTTCTCAACACGCCCACCCCAGGGACTGACCCCCTGATTCGAT
Source organism: Tigriopus californicus (assembly GCF_007210705.1). Lineage (NCBI taxonomy): Eukaryota > Metazoa > Arthropoda > Copepoda > Harpacticoida > Harpacticidae > Tigriopus > Tigriopus californicus. The sequence goes on from NC_081448.1 coordinate 8,467,963, forward strand.
CCAAGTGAGGACGATGGAAATGGGTCGACAGATTTCATTCACCATACCCGCTCATTACTGAGTTGAGGAATGAGGGCAGGATCAAGGATCAAGTTGGCGATTCTGTTCCGATTCCTTTTCTGTACGTCCGTGTAGGTCCGTGAATGTCCGTGAATGTCCGAGGACGTCCGTTCTAGTGGAGTAAGGTAAGTGCGTCGTCGTCAAT
>NC_081448.1:8468203-8480458 GCF_007210705.1 Tigriopus californicus
CAGCTGATCAAGTACTAACAGAGATTTTCAGCGCCCTCTATCTCGCCTATCTAGATGTGGATAGTGCCCTGAATTTACAAGAGTAAGCAGTACGCCAATGAGGTCAGCGCACCGTAGCGGTTGAATTTTGAACCTTCTATTTTGTTCCAAAGCAATGAGTTTACATGGGTCCCAGATCCAAACCAAAAACATCTTTGTTAATGTTTGTGTTTTAAGGGTTAGTTCTAAGGCTCCAATTACTCTGAAGGCATCATTGGCTGCAATCACAATCCCAGCAGATTCAATTAATGTTTTTTTTTTTCAAAAGAACACGCAAACCAAGTTATCAATGTGTTTTGTACCAATTCAGACAAAATCTGCATTCAAAATGATGAAAGATGTCTCCAATAAATTCAAATCTCAATAGCACCTATGTTTTAACAAATTGAATGGTGTTCAAAAACTATTTTAAAGCAATTGAAATCATATGAACAATCCCTCATTGCACCCACTTGTTCTCAGTGGTCAACATTTGTCTAGCCAAGATGTTATGCCAGAGAACAATCAACTCTGACACGTCCAATGAGCATGCATTTTGTTAACTGAAAGACCACCCCAGAATCTTGGAGAGCTAGAAAAACTTGTCTGAGAAGTTCTAAATGTTCGGGTGCAGAAGTGTTGGCTATCCAAGGGCAAGATGTTCATTTTTTAGTACTTTTTCTGTTTAAGAGGAAATCTCATTAGAAAGGCTCATGATTTTTGAAACAAAAATACTCTTACAAAGAATTCAGTTAAATATTGAATAATCAAAGTTATATCAGGCAAATATTATACCAAGCTATCCCAGTTCTTGAACGCATTGCACCAACCATACGTAGGCGAGGTAATCCTGCCATCTGGCGGCCATAATCGACCTCAGAGTCAGCTGTTTGTTATGATTTGGTTTTGGGTGGGCAAATTTTGAAGCTCACAACCGTCAGAACGGACATTACCCCTCGTTTTCAAGACATTTCAGCGTCATCAAACTAGTTGCAGTCAACATACCGTGATGCTAAAACATTGATTGTCCAGAAGAGCATAGGACCGCCAAAAGGGACATTTCTCTTTGTTTTCGAGATACTTCAGCGACATCCACAGTTTTATTGCTATCAAAAGGAAGGTTTCCATCTCACACACTCGTTCGTGGAGTGAATGAGACACATGAGGACGGAAATCTTTATGTTTTGAAGAACATGCCGTGATGCAAAGACATTGATCTGCCAGATTGGCATATCGAAAGCAATGGAATCGACCCTCAACCAAATCGGAAAGTGGACGACAGTCAATCCCATAGTTAGGCAACACATCCAAAACCAACAGGGCCATTGGGGCCGTTGGGGCCGTCACCCGCTCTTTGAAGCAAGGGACTACAATAAAGACAAAATGCAGGCAAAACAATTGATTCGACCTTCGCTCTATTGCCAATCCAAGTAGATCTCATGAAGAGTGAGTGGCCCAAAAATAGTGGACGGGAAGAAAGAAGAACTGATATCCAATGCTCTTTCCAGCCAAATCTCTGGACAGCCTGAGAGCATGGCGTTAATACGGACGTGATTGGGAAGAAGCGGCCAGAGAAGCCTTTGAACCTTCGATTCCTTGAGCCCCAATGACTGGGTTATGCGGCAAATGTTGGATTATACCACGAACTTCTAGAGATGTCAACTGCAAACAAAAGCAAACATTTATTATCTCCTAAATCGTTCACTTTTTTCCAAATAAGCTTGACATACGACCACAAAATCTTGCTGAAGAGATGATCTTGGCCAAATTTGAGCCCAAAACCATGCCTTGGGAACTCAAGAAACATGCACTGAAAAAAAGTTTGAATTTTCCGCCTGAAACGAACCACTTAAAAGTGAATGATATAAAGTGACCTGCCTGTAATTGAAGAGATCTCTACGTTTCTTATGTTACTAGTTTGATTCGGAAAGTGGCTCGGAGTTGCTACGACCAAGAGCAGGCCGATTTGGCGGGAAGCTCGTTGACATTCCATATTTCAAGTACATTGTGCCATAGTTGGCAAACTCATCAGATGGACATGAATCTGTAATAAGGAAAGCCTCAAAATTGAATTTCGCTCTTTTTAGTGTGAAAAGAGTGTTATCATTTGGATTAGATACACATGATTCATTTCAAAAGAGTGTCAGTGTCATGGCCAATTCGACTTAGAAAAATGAGATTTCTTTTTTTTATAGCCAAGCACACTCAAGGTTGACTGATTACCATTGAACGAGATGGTTATTGGATACAAAAGTCGATCCCTAAATTGGAAAAAAATATACCTAATCAGGTATTCCATTTTTTTCCTCTGCTGGAATCATTTTTCCGGTTTTACTTTCGATCCATATGACTAAAGCACATTTCTCATCCAAATAGCGGTTTTTGTGAGCTTTGACTTTCTTTATCTTGAATGATAACTCGTTAATTTGAAAGATATCTGGTTGAGCGCTTTTATCCTCAAGCTTCTTCATTTTGATTCTGACCTTGTTCACTATCATTGGCGCCAATCACTCTTCACGGGATCTATCCGAAATGTCAAATCAGAACAAAGATCAAAGCGTAGGTGAGTGCCTGTGAAGAGCCATGCAGTTTGTTGAATGGCGCTTTTTGGTAGCCGCTGGCTTGGAAAGCCACATTTGATTCAAAAGGCAGGTGACGGCCCCAACAGCCCCAGTGATGATGAAGTGTTGCCTTACAATTGAATTGACTGTCATCCGCCTTTCGTTTTTGTGGAGGGTCAATTCCAGTGTTTGATATGCTCTTCTGGAGAATCAATGTCTTAGCATCGCGGTATGTTCGACATCACCTGATGTTATCCATCCTCTCGGCTCTCATTCACTCCATGAGCAAGTTTGGCATCAAGTGAGTTTTTTGAAAAAGCTGCCATACTTTGTAGATGGAAAACGCCCTTTCAATAGAAGTACAACTAGTTTGATGACGCTGTATTGTCTTGAAAACGAGGGGAAACGTCCGTTCTGACGGTTGTGAGCTTCAAAATCTGCCCACCCAAAACCAAATCATAACAAACAGCTGATTTTGAGGTCAATTTTTGCTGCCAGGTGGCAGGATTACCTCGCCTACGTATACATTGGTAGAGGTAAGTTTTGGTAGCTGCTTGCTATCCAAGGTGAGATAAAACAGTTTGAAATGCCTTTAAGAAATCTTGTGTTGGTTATGTTAGAGGTAAATGGCAAAGATTTGAAAGACTTATTCCACTTTTGACATTACCAATGAGCCATTTCTAAAATAAAATATTCTTTCCAACTAAATTGTCTGAAATATTTGTAGTTTCAAAGTTTTTTTTTGGGACACTCATCCATTTTTGGACACCCTTATTTTTTAACACTTTTTGACAGGGGTGGACAAAAGTGTCATAAAATAATGAAAACTAAAAAGCTAACGGTTTTCGGACATCTCACCAGCAATGCCATAGGCCATTGAAAATGTAAATTGGTAGCCCTAGTTGAAATCCCCTGTCAGTATTAATTTGATCCATATCAGTATTGGTTGCTGTCTCAAGCTAACCAGGTTGAGCTTGTTGGTCTGTCAATAAGCCATGATAGAGGATCAGTGAGACCTAACGTCAAAAATCTTATCATTCATATCTATTTCGTCAGCTCTCTATTTTCAAACTCCGGTTTGCTCAAGAATTTCGTAATATGTTGAACTATGTTAAACGGAACCTAGTGCAAGTCCATTCCGATCCACGATTTTCTCTAATTTGTTCATTGGAAAGTAATGTGGCTTTGGAAACTTTCTGTCTCAGAAAAAGTAGAAAAAATCGCCTGAAATGATGTCGACAAAGTTTTAAACATGTGACAAAATTGCTGATTAAGCCAAAGCACTCTACTACCATATGATTATATCAGGTCACAGTCATTATGGTGCGTCTACTAGTGATGGGAACAAACAAATTTCCAAAATCAGGATCGCCAGAAAGCTAGGAACTCAAAGCACGTGCCTTTTCTAACGTATCGTAGAATATTAGGCTTGACCAAAAAGGTGACCCAGGTTTGATCGGAGAAAATTCAGGGTTACTTTTTGTGATTATCTAACGGGTTTTCGATTTTATGCTAGTAATGTCATATGCCATTGAAAATGTAAATTGGTAGCCCTACTTGCAACCTCCGGTGATTTTTTGTTTGATCCCCATCAGTAGCGTCTACACGAGAAACATTCTGTCACAAAGTTTGCCTACAAATTTCGGAAATGTTTGGTATTTGACAAACAGTTCATCTCTGAGCCGTCTACACGTGAAACTACCCAATCAAAACGGTTTGACAAATATTTTGATGTAGATTTCTAATCAGATGAACTGGTAAGTGATCGTATCATTTCCTAATGGGTCTTTCATTCAATATTTATGTTATGCACGGCAAACAAGATGATAAGTATAATGATCATAGAGAAAACTGAGCAATGAAATTGGAAAAAAAACCGATGGGCACTATCATGATGAGAATGTTTCGCGTTCCAAAAAGATCCTTTATTTTGCCAATTTCAATCTGTGTGGTCATATGTTGGCTGAAACCAATTACTACTTGAAAGCATGTTTTGCGATGATTCTGTTGCCTCTGATGATATGATCTAACTTCAATCAAATCAGTCTTTGGGCGACGTCAAGAAATCCATCCATTCCATCCATTCCATCCATCAAGCTTTGGGTTGGCTCGCTCAAGTCATGCTATCAGCACAGATGTGAAAGAAGGGGCCGGGTCCATGTCCGGACTGAGCCTGATGACAGGCCCAGGGTAGGTGGTTTCACTGGGGGTCGAGGCTTCAACTGTCTGGAGATGAATCCGGATTCCGGAGATGAGTGTTGATAGATCGTCTTTCAATCATCGATGGGAGATGGGAGTGTGAATACTTAATTAAATGAGTATTGGATGACATCTCATGACATTGTTCATTGATTGACAATTCCAGGTCCGTTCATACTCTAAGTTGGGGTTATCCTGCGTCAAAATGAACCACAATCAATACATTTTTCTTTGTTATAAGCCATCATGGATCGAATGAGTTATGTTCTGTACTGGCTGAAAATGGACACCTTGGTTGGAAGGGCTGGGGAGGATGCTGTCGTCCATGAAATATTTGCTCTTTGGCAAACAAACTTTAAACATGATCAAATCGAGAAATGTTTGTGAAATGCTTGTGAAATGGCAAACAATCTTTGTGAAACGGCTAATTATTTGCCGAATTATTTGTTGTGTAGACGCACCATTACGAATCAAGTTGAGACGTAAATTTGACGTCTATCTGACAAACAAGCAACCAGCAAGCTCAAACTGAGCTGAACTTGATGTGTTGATAGTGCGTTCATTACGTTGTGGCATGCTTTTACGTTCATTAGGAAGATGGCGGAATGCAAGGGCATCTGTTAACTAACTGGGCTTGGCTAGGGACAAGGACACGCAGAAGCGGGATGACATCAGGGTATCCGTTCAAAGTGTCAAACCCCTGAGCTACATTGCGCATAAGTGCTTTGTATTTAGTGAAAAATCAAACATGTGGGGGCCGTACAAGCCTCAAAAACTACTCGTAAGTAAAGTCAAAATATAAGCCACATTTTAAAGGTCAAATTAAATAAACTACCAAGAAATAAACCAAATCTTGGCATGATGAAGAAGGCAATGGTGGTTGGTTATGCTTCTTGGAGCAAGTTCTCATGGCTCGTTCAAAGCGATGGGCTGGCCTGCAATTATTGGCGCCAGCAAGGGATTCTTGTCACATTTTGCGGAGCAACAAATTCGACAGGGGCGCCGGCCCCAAGCTTGGTTTGAAGAGGAAGAATAGGAATAAAACAGGAAATAGCCTGTGTTTCACTGAGTGGAGGCCCTGCTCCCATCAGTTGGCTGGTCGCTCATCAAAACTGCACTTGGTCACATTCGGCAATATCTTGGTCAAGATCCTAAATGCAAAATCTTTATAACATCCACTATTGCATGTCCATCGTCCAGCCAGACTGTCTAGTTGCACATAGGACGTTTTCTCCTGATGTTTTATAACATCAGCCCCTAATATGACGCATCACACCCTACTCTTATTCCTTCTAAAATGGCAAATAATACAAAAGCAAAGAAAAACGCAATATGGTGCGAAAAGATTCGTCAAAGTGAAAAGATATGTATTGGCATGTTCAGGAGAGTCCCAGTCATGAAACATGGTGTTGGATGGGCTAGCCATGCCGACGGACGTCGGACGCATGTTACATGGGGCATGGAATACCGTAGTAGTGGAGTGGAAAGTTCTCTAAAACCTCACTAGAAGACGTTTCACTTTTGCGTTACCTCCTAATCAAGTACTTAAACATGAAGATGGAATTCATTGAGCACATTGAACACTCTCTCAGTGGGAATGCATCTGATCAGGAGGTAACACACATAGAAAACTTCATATATCAATCAATCAAGGGCACTGCGATTGCATGTTTTCATCTCAGCTGTTGCTGGTGGAAAAAATGTTTCATTTGTAGTCAAGCTACTTAGGACAACTATGGTGCAAATTTGAATCGTTGACGGCTTGTCCAAATTCAGAGTAGAAACCCCTAATAAGACTCCTTGTCAAGCAATTGCTCTTGTCCAACACGCTTCATAAAACCGGTTTGAGTGAGTTGTCCAAACACATTTTTAAGAGCAAAATTTTGAAGAGGTTAAAATGGGGCTCAAGTTAAAGTTTTCATCCATGTGGTGGAAACACTTAACTGAAACGCAAGGAACAAGCCTGGGTTCAGGCTGACCTCCAGAGTTGTCAGAACTACCTTGTTTACGTATTCGGACATTTAGGCAAGTGCTGGTACCAGCAAACAAACTTGCCTGCCATGCCAGTGATGCAAGATTGACGTTTCAAACTGGTTTTAACAAAGCTGACCTTTTCTCATGTATCCCAATGTGAAAGAAGGGTCAGCTTCTCAAAAATGTGTTTGAAACCCCAAACTTGCATCACTGACACTGGTACCAGCAAACAAAGGAACCTGCCAAGCCTTGCCTAAACGTCCCCATAGGCGCAATCATGTCGCCCCCATTCAAACACATTGTTAGGAGATTGAAACGAAATTCCGAATGCCTCATCATTGCGTTGCAATTTTGGATACATTTTGTTACACTTTTGAGATTTTTGAGATGCGTTGCTAAAACAAGGGCAATCAATAGAGTACATGATTTGCTCTACTATTGTCCAAATCTTTTTTTGACATATTATGTGTATTGTGCCCTAAAAAGCATGTTTTTTATTATTCTACTACTCTTTCTACCTGTATATTTGTAAGATTCAAAAGAAATTAAGATTAAAGAGGAATAACAAGCGTTTCATGATAATAGTTCAACATGCCTGAAGCGAGATTTAACGAAATATCTTTGTCCCATTTCCACCAGCGTCAGCTGACCTGAAAACATGCTCAAGCGGTACAGCTCATTTTGAGCTTTCTAGTTATGGTTTTTTATGGTAACGCTTAGCTCTACCAAACCTCGCTAGAAGACGTTTGGTCTTCGACCGAGCTTTCCACTCCACTACTGACGTACTTCATGCATGGGGACGTTAAGACAAGCTCTGACAGGTTCTTTTGTTTACTGGTACCAATAACAGTGTTGCAAGTTTGGGGTTTCAAACACGTTTTTGAGAAGCTGACTCTTCTTTCACATTGCTATATGAGGAAAGGTCAGCTTCGTTAAAACCAGTTTGAAACGCAAATCTTTCATCGCTGGCATTGGCGGGCAAGTTTGTTTGCTAGTACATTGCCTAAATGTCCGAATACGTGCTTGAGATCAAACATTAGACACTCAAATTCCCTCCTAACTTCGTCAAAGCGTCAAAAAAAGAATGTAAGTCTCAACGCTCAAGCCGAATTGCGATTTGACACTGGACAGGGACATTCAAAGATCGACTGCAGCGGATAGCAGTGTGCCCCAAAATAATTTGACGATTCAATCGGTATTCGGTAGGAATATAAAAAGTAATAGGGGATGTTAAGTGATGGAAATTTAAGGAAAAATGTGATACAATACCCAGATTTTGGGCATTTTGGGGAGGGAGAACTAAGACAAACAAAACATCACAGACTACTTGAACGCACCATCTCCCATTGAATTTTCAATAATCAAGTGATTTTGAGTGAGCTGTGTTACACAACCCAGGAAAATGAACATGTTTGGTGTAATTGGGTGAACGCACTATCACATTGGCTTAATACCACAATGATATTTGCTGAGACAAGCAGGTCAAATGAAATAAATGTCAAAACTCAATGACTGTACGCGTACAGTGCGGTTTGGCTGGGCATGTTGTCGTTGATTTTACTTTATGGAATAACGTCAGTTGTTCATGAAAACGTTCACTTGTCGAGCCTTATTGAACCCGCTTAGAAAGATCATTCTTTGCTAGAAAGGAAATCTGAAATCTGGTCGACCTGCGACATACCTAGCGTGCCTGAGAAATCTGAAATGGAACTAATGGCTACGTTTAACTTTGTCAATGCTCGCTCAGGAGGGACTCAGCCAAAATATAGTTATGCTTGAATCTCAAACCCAATCAATAACATTCTGCTTGAAAGGCTCAACAGACAGGCCCAAATACACATACACATGATAGCCCACGCATGCTGACCTCTGACGGAGCGAGCCTTCATGCGATAAAATCCGATTGAATCCGAATCCCATGATCGTACTTGGAAGCGTTTTCCAATCGATCGGGACCTCGACTCGTCGGCTTCGAAAGCTCAAAAGCAGAAAAGCTGCTAAGTGAAGGAAGGCTCCGTTTGAATTGGTGGTCATCGTGGTCATGTTAGAGCCGCTCCGGGAGGGAGCGTTGAAGGGCGTGCGGATCGTGTTGGCCAGTGGCTCGCCCCGGCGAAGCCAGATCTTGAGCCACACGGGTCTGCCTTTTGAGGTGTGTCCCTCTACCGCGGAGGAAAACTTAGACCCGGCCCGCTATGCCGACCGCCCCGGGGGTTTCGCCACGGACACGGCTGGACTCAAGGCGCGCGAAGTGGCGCAACGCCTAGAGCCCAGCACGCCCACGCTGATCATCGGCTCGGACACGGTAGTCACATTGGACAATCGTTTGTTTGGGAAACCGCGAGACGCCGAGCACGCCGCCCAAATGCTGGCCCAGTTAAGCGGGCGCTCGCATGTGGTCTATACCGGGGTGTGGCTCATCCGGCTGGATCCGGCACTGAGTCGACCCCGCACCTTGAGCTTCTCTCAATCCACAACAGTCCACTTTGATCACTTGTCCGAGGCCGTGATCCGCGCTTATGTGGCCTCGGGCGAGCCCATGGACAAAGCCGGGGGCTACGGCATTCAAGCCCGGGGGGCCACTTTGGTGCAAGGCATCAACGGCGACTTTTTCAATGTCATGGGCTTCCCGCTTCATTTATTTGGTCGGAAACTGTACGAGCTCTACGACGCCTCCCCGTGAAATAGACTAGACAGGAACCCGCTATGCATTGGCTGCATTAAATCTGCCTCTGTTGTTGAAGTTTCACCCGTTTTCTCGTTCTCTTTCAGGCTCAACTATCGCAACTATGGCGATGGCGCAGTCTAGTGCTGATTTGACTTCGCGCCGAATGGCGTTTCGAGATCTGGCCGATTTTTGTCAAGCCGTGGTCAATGTGGGCCCGAAAAGCGGCCAAGACGCCAAGGGTAGAAAGTTAACCAGTTTCCTCCAGTTCTGCCGTACTCAATGGGGCCCATCGACGTCCCTGTTTCCGCTAATACGTTTACTTTTGCCTCAATTGGACCGTGAACGCGGCTCGTACGGCATTAAAGAAACCGTTTTGGCCCGGCTGTTCATTCGCTCGTTGGGCTTGGGTGAGGGCAGTGCCGACGCTCTGCGGCTGAAAAACTTCCGAGCTCCCAAAGGCTTAGGCAGCCAAAGTGATACGGGCGACTTTGCCGCAGTGCTCTACGCCATAATTAAGGACCGGGGCTATCCCGATGGTCAGTTGTCAGTGAATCAGGTGAACTCGTTTTTGGACCAATTAGCCGAAGCGGGTGCTCAGGGAGGTCAACGCATCCAGATTGAGACCCTTCTCATGGATGTGTTCAAAAAGATGAGTCCCGTGCAAGTGAAATGGCTGGTTCGCATTATTCTCAAAGACATGCGGCTGGGCTTAGGTCAAAGCGCCATCTTCAAGGCAGTTCACCCCGACGCCAAAGAATTGTACGAGGTGAATGCTAATCTGGGAAAAGTGTGCGAACAACTGAAGGACCCCTCAAAGCGATTGAACGAGATTGCGGTTCAGTTGTTCCATCCGTTCAAACCCATGTTGGCTGAAAGGGGCGTTTTGGAACGAGTGGAACAACAAATGGGGCATAAATCCTTCTTCATTGAGGTGAAATACGACGGTGAACGTCTTCAAATTCACAAGGACCACAATGATGCTTACAAATATTTCTCTCGGAATTGCCACGATTTCACGAGCGATTTCGGAGACTCGCCTCGTGAATGGGGAAGCTTCACGCAAATCCTCTCCAAATGCCTTTCTAGTCACGTGCGCAGTGTCATTCTTGACGGCGAGATTTGTGCCTACAACTACCAAACCGATTGTCTCACCCTCAAGGGCGACAAGATGAACATTCGTGGCCTGAAATCCGATGATCCCATGTACCAGCAATGCTTATATGCTTACGATGTACTTTTCCTCAATGGCGAAGTCCTGACCAATAAGCCGTTGAGAGAACGGATCGAGATCCTCAAGTCAGTGGTCCAAGAGCGCAAAGGGCGGATTCATTTTGCCCAAAGGTGTCAAGGCTCGTCCAAGGCCGAAGTGATTCAGGCCTTGAATGAAGCCATAGACCGTCGGGAAGAGGGTATCGTCCTCAAAGACACCCTCAGCATCTATAAACCCAATGCCCGGAGCGGTGGTGGTTGGTTGAAGATCAAGCCGGATTATTCCAATCAACTAACCGATCAATGCGATCTCGTTGTCATGGGAGGTTACTACGGCACAGGGCGCAAAGGGCGAGGTATTATCTCGCATTTTCTCTTGGGGGTCTTAGCTGCTACACAAGAGGACAAAAAAGATCATGAGCCAAGTCACGGGCATCGTGAGATCCATTCCCTTTGTCGAGTAGGATCCGGTTACAGCATGAAGGAACTCTATGACCTTTTGCAAAGACTAGAGCCTCATTTCATTAAGGCCAAGTGGGACTCCGGGCCATCAAATGATCTGCTTCGAGTGGATGATTTCGGCCTAAGGATGGGTCGAGAAAAGCCGGATGTGGTCATTTCTCCCAAGAAGTCCGTCATCTTGCAAATCAATGCAGCGGAGGTGATCGCTAGTGACGGCTATTACACGGGATGTACTTTGAGGTAACACTCACTAGCTTTTTGTTTTTTATTACAAAGGCCATCTTATTGCAAACTTAACATAGGCCGTAGAGCGCAATGCATACATACAAAAATACTTTGCCATCTGCGAGTAATCCTGTGAGGGCCGTGACCTTCATGGGAGTCGTTATCGGTCCTCTCTATTGTGGGCAATTTTTATCGCTTGAAAAAAGCGACAATATTAGCCGTTATAATACTCATAACGAATTTCCCACAAGTCCCTCGTGACAATTATGGCTCGGTTGTGTTATTTTCACTGCATTGTCCAGGTTTTATAATGACCCTAAGATTTCATTCTTCTCGTTTACGCCGTGTAATAGCCTAAGTTTTTAGATGTTCCACGAGAGTCCAAACTGACGAGTGACCAATTTCTTAATGGTTTACCTACTGGCTCCGAGGCAAAACGTGTGGTGACATTCTCTTTGATGATAGGGGAGCGGGATGTGGGATGTACCATACACTGTTGATGGTCGGCATTCATGGTGGTTGGGGCCTAGGCAAGCTTAGGGAAGCAGTCACCAAGTCTCCAAGTGAGTCTGTCTAAATGCGTGAAAGGCCTGTGGGTGGGACGTGTGCATATGCGCGTGGGTCTAATGTTAACGTTGTCCCAAATGAGAACGAACTACGCGATCGTGATATGACTAGGAATTGATCAGCATTCAAAACCCAGCTAAACGAGAAGACGATGATGAAGTTTTTCCTCCGTCGCTTTTACTCATCGCTCCTTTTTCTTCTGCTCTTCCCTCTCTCTCTATCTCTCGCTCTCCCCCGTCAATCTCTTCCACAAAAGAGATGATGAGAGGGGGAAAAAAACTTGCATCGTACCATTTGCCAGCAATGATAGATTGAGGGTATTTGCTTTCGGATCTCCTCAAGGATCTCGAGCCTGTTGCTCATCGTTAGATAGAG
>NC_081448.1:8480467-8530627 GCF_007210705.1 Tigriopus californicus
GAGGGCGATTGTTGTGGTTGTGTTACAAGGTATTCGTGGCCACTCCCAGAAGGCCTCTTTCGTTGGTTGCTGCCCCCAGATCGCGTTGGCACAGACTCGACCAACAACACATCCCTGCAGGCATTTCTGATTGGTATGAATGCCTTCGGACGCACAGTTCTGAGTTGAGTCTTGAGTCCACGAGTTACCCGTCATATTCTAATGGAAAGCCTCCCCATATGAAAGAAAACATGCACTTTGCACCGCCGAGAAGGTTCTTCGACATTTTCATGAAGAAATCTTTTGTAGGCAAAATCAAAGGCAAGCCATCATGAGAGGCTTGATCCATTCTGGGTGGCCAGGCGGCATCGTTGCTCTCGACGTGCAGAAAGTTTCCTTTCAAAATGACGAGATGAAATGGCAGCAAACTTGCGGCTTCTTGAAAAGAGGAAAACTCGAGGAGAAAGTTGCTCGGGGGATGGCTGCTTTTTAGGTGCTTTGCATCCCCGTTAATTGTCCTAATCCTGACTAGAGGATTGCCGGGGAAAAAAAAGAGACATCATATGATATGGGATATAGACCGAAGGGGCCTTCAAAGAACTCGGGAGGTTTTTTTTTCAGCCAAAAAGGGGCGCCTGTTCGTAGTTCAAGGAGGAACAAACGCTTTTGCAATCTGAGGAAGACCGAATAGATATGATGTAGACAGCAATATCTTGCCACCAACTCGATGTTTTAAGTTCATTTGTCTCTTTTTCATCTCAAGTCCTCGCAATACCTGAGAGTGTGAAAGACTTTTGAATTGTTGGTCGCCCTCTGTTATTATACAATTGAATCTTTGAAATGTCAAAACTGAGCCTCGTGATTAATTTATTTAGACTCTGAGTGAACGAGTTGAAGTTAGCAGTTTCATTTCCTGGGCACTTCCAAAGCCCGTTGTAACTGTCCATCATTTCCTTGATCATAACCTGTCTCTACTTCTGTGGCAGATTTCCACGAGTGGAACAGATTCGAACGGATAAAACACTGGAAGATTGCATGACCACCCATGATTTGGAGACGATTCGTCGCGAAGCTCAAGGCAAGTTAAGCCGTCGTTACGTGGAATCGGAGGCCTCAGACGAGCCGTCCAAAAAGCGTCGACGCAAAGTCACTGTAGGAGCAGCCAGTCAATCGGTTGGTTTGGCTAAGGCCTTCGGTCCCACGGACCTCTCCACGGTCATGATTGAGTCCCATAATCTCAAAGACCAAGTGATTGTGATTGAGCCGACCAATGGCGTTTTGAAGGCTCAACTGGAGGCGATTGTGGTCAAACATGGTGGGATTGTGGAACAAAATCCCGTCGAAGGACGAACCTTCTGTTACGTGGAGACAGGTATGAAGATGAAGGCCAAAAGCGTCGACGCAAAGTCACTGTAGGAGCAGCCAGTCAATCGGTTGGTTTGGCTAAGGCCTTCGGTCCCACGGACCTCTCCACGGTCATGATTGAGTCCCATAATCTCAAAGACCAAGTGATTGTGATTGAGCCGACCAATGGCGTTTTGAAGGCTCAACTGGAGGCGATAGTGGTCAAACATGGTGGGATTGTGGAACAAAATCCCGTCGAAGGACGAACCTTCTGTTACGTGGAGACAGGTATGAAGATGAAGGCCAAATCCGTGATGAGAAGCCGGAAGTTCGATGTTGTACGCCACACTTGGCTCCTCGATTGCCAGGAACACTACCGTCCCTTTGGACCCGCCGACATGGTGAGCTCCACGTCGAATCGCGCCCAGGAGTTTCAGGATCGATACGATGAATTTGGAGACCCGTTTGGGTTGAGATCCACCCTCACGAGTCTCAAATACTCAATGGCGCAAGTGCAGGCACTCAAGAGGGAAGCCAAGATCAGTCGTGACTTGATAGCCGATTTTGAATGCACCCAATGGGCCAATCCCTCGAAATTTGGTCTCTTTCGCCAACTAACCTTTTACGTGGATCGTTACGTTCAAATTGGCCAATCCTCGGAAGGGAATTCCAAGGAGGATTGCTTGCATCCATTGGAATCCATTGAACTACTCATCGAGTTTTATGGCGGTAGAGTGATCAAAGATGATCTAAAAGATGAAGATCGTTTGTCTCATGTGGTGGTGAGTGCCTCGGATTTAACGAGAGTGCCGCAATTTAAGGCAATTCGACGGACCAAAACCAAAAAGTTCCATCTGGTTCCAGAATCTTACATAGAGCATTGTGTTCAAGATGGTCGCCTACTTTCTATTGTCGATTATGAATTGTGATAATATCAACGTGACAATCGCTGAAGTACCCAAATTACCTGCTCAGTACTCGCCCACCTTCTGATTTGCATAAATCTTTTCGTTGGAATCAAGCCAACCATTTTCACGGTTTAATTTGAACTCTTATGGACATTGATCTAATGCGAGTATGTATTTTGCCTCATCAAAACTTCATCGGCTTTATTCCATTGCAGATTTGCGATTGATACACATTCATAATTGTCTGTTTTTCACTCACAAACTATGTGAAAGCTAGGGCACCGTGTACGTAACGAGAAGCCGAAATATGACCAATCAGGGAGAGGGGACCGATTGGGAACAAGAAGTAGAGTGCTATTACTTTGACGATGGTAGTTGCTTCTGTCATCATAAAAATATTACTTAGTCTGAAGGAAACGAGCGAACAATCGGAAACATCTCAGACTTCCAACCCTCTAGATAAGGCTATGTAAACTTATTCCGAATATGTGGGCATCACTCCTTGAACGAGTGTCAGAACAAAGCTCAAACATCTCCTCCTCATGGATATTTGAATCTTTGGAATCGAACATCATGAATTGATTGCCGATTGTATTGAAAAATGATATTGGTTGGGGCCATGGGTTTGCAAGTTGGAGGGTGGTGTACGTTTTTTGCGGGGATATTATTGCACCTGCGGGTCAGGTCAGGTTGGCGTTTGGGCATGCCACTTTATGGTCCCCACTACAACTTGGCCAAGGACCGACGGGCCGAGACTTGGGATGTAAAACAAAATAGGATGGTGCAGGAATAGGAAATAGACGAAAACAGAACATAGTCACGTTTATCTTGAACGAAGGATTGATTTGATTACGTTGATATCATGGATTGAATTCGTTCCCAATTGAGATCTCGGTCGCTCTGGCCCGACGACATTGGCACTTCTGGCATCCGTTTGTGGGCTGAATACAGCTGGTGGAACAGCTCCTGGAGATCTTCATCTTCTGCGTAGGCCCTCTTGCCGAGAAATTCAGAGCCCGGAGTACGTTTCCCCAAGAACTCTGATCCGGGTGCCCTCTTGCCTAAAAATTCGGAGCCAGGAGCCCGCTTTCCAAGAAATTCCGAGCCAGGGGTTCGTTTTCCCAGAAATTCGGAACCAGGGGTGCGTTTGCCAAGGAACTCTGACCCGGGCGACCGTTTGCCCAAGAATTCCGATCCCGGGGCCCTTTTGCCCAAAAACTCGGAACCCGGGGCCCGTTTGCCCAAGAACTCTGACCCGGGGACTCGCTTACCGAGGAATTCGGAGCCCGGGACTCGCTTACGTCGCCCCAAGAATTCGGATCCCAGGGTGGTTCCCCGAGAAAATGTGTTGCCTGATCGACGGTCTACGTCGCGATTGAAAAGAAAACTAAAGAATGGCAAAGAGCGAGGAGTCAAATCCTCTTCTGAACTGGAACCCTCAAAGCCTGAAATGCAATTATCGAAGCTTGAATGGTTGCCCCACGCTGTAACCACGAGGAATGGGAAGGATGAGGTCAACTCTTCTTACCTTGGCATGTTCCAAGAGCCACGAGGATGAGGCAAAATCCGAGAAAGTTAACCTGTATCCAACATTTTGCCGGGAGCATTATTCTTGAAACCTGCGATGCAAGAGGCGTTTTAATCAATGTAATGGATGAGTGCCAATGTTGCTCGTGCAGCTCGTGCTGAATCCATCAAGGTCGGTTTTGAAGGGAGATTTTTCTTTTGCTTACCGGACTACAAACGTGGAGCGGAAATGACAATCCTTTGGGGAGGCTTGAGCAAACTTTCTGAGGGAGTTGAGTCGTAGGTCTTTGGCAGAAAACTGCATTGACTTCTCATGGACACGTTCTATTTGTAGGTAAAACAAGCAAGTATTCCATGGGGTGAATGCGTGGTTTCTCCGCAAGCCGCAGATGGTCTTTTTTGTGTCGTCGTCGTCGTCGTCGTCATCATCGTGATCACCATCCACACTGCTGCAGAGCGATCCGTCTGTTGCACTGACTATCTGTTGGTCCGTCCGTCGTCTTGCCTCTGGTCCAGGACCCCGTTCGGTTCTCTCCAACCGTGAATGAGTGCTTCGAGGCCGGTTCACCCTCAACGAAGTTCCCGTGCGTGCTTTGTGATCAAGACCAGAGGAGTTCAGAACGATGGGAATGCGAAGATTGATGTGAAAACGGGAGAATGAAATGAGAAACAGAGAACCTTTTGCTGCAGGTTTCTGCACACATGTAGAAAACCGAACACAGGTCAAAACGGTGATTGGAACCTTATGTTAAGATGTAACTTCAATGTCAGGGAACACAACTAAGAATTAGGAGTCAGAGGGTGGGTCAATAACTTAAAACAACTAACCGAATGTCCCTAATGCAAGCAATATTACTAATTAATATCCCAGATGCATAAGTTTTAGCATGAATATCAACTTGCCATTCTGATTCGGTTTCAGTTCAAGGCTAGATCCCCCTCCCCCTGGTCAAGCAGAGGTCTTCAAAGGCCGGAACCAAAGCTGAATATCTCCCATCTACCTTGCATTCACTTGGACAGAGTAAGCCCGCTCGAATCGAGTTGAAACCGAATGAAAAAGAGACTCTTGAAAAATACCACCACACACATCACACAGGTACTCACCCACCACGTGCTCAAGTGCCTTCAGGCCTTCCAAGTAAAAAAGCACAATCATGCTGTCTACAATTGTTTCAATTTGAATGCAAGAACAAATTGAAGGGCTGTTGGGCGTGTATGGTATTGGGGAACAATATTCTTGAAAAATCTCACGCTGGGAACAACTTGGGAACACAGAAAGCTATCGAGAGCCAGAAACGTCTAATTCATTCTTCTATGCAATGGACTCGACGTACCCCTGGAACAAATGTACCCAAGTACCACCTACCATATATCTTTACTTTTCATTTTGCTCCCAATATATTGTCTCAGATATCTGATAAGCTGCGAAAACTTTCTTAAATTAATATTTCCTTAAGATATTGCGCGCTTTTTTCCAACCATCTGCATACACTGTTCCAATGACATTTCATAACCAAGTTAGCACTTTTCCACTCGGACACATTTGCGCCTTGAAAAGGTCTTTTTAGGCTTCTGGCCTTGTCAAAGGCCTTGTTGTTGAAGCGGAAATCCACGGTAACCTTCTTGGGCCCTTAAAACGTCACACGAGTTTTTACTTGCATCGATTCGAACTTCAAGTTAACGTTCAAGTAGAAGTCGACGGTTTTTAATCTCATTCGAACCAAAATAGTCGTCAAGAACTTGTTGGAAAAAATTGCTAGTTTGTATCCTGGATCAAGCGCAAATTTTTCTAGATAGAATATTTGCCAATATGAATGCAGTTTTAATGCGGCAGCATTATTCTAAACATACAATCGAAGGTTCATGCCGTCTCCGAAAACCAATGGGAAAATGATCTTGTGCCTGGTTGATGAGGTATGCTATCTCGCTTGCCAATGCGATGGTCTTATATTTACAGACACTTACATGGAACATAATATTGTAGGTATTTGCCAGTGCTGAGAAAAATGTGCGCTTTCTTTTTCGATTTTTGGATGTGTCGGACGTAAAATCATAATAACAATAGATCCTAATTTACCACCTGACCAGCTGCAGGAGGCCAACTCGATCGAGGGAGAGTCCCTCTGTTTTTCTCAAATAGCTTGTTCGTCGTCTACCCTCTTTTGAGATACAAAACTTTTTTGGTGGTTGACTTTGGCTAACTTTTTTCATGTACTGGTACTCTTTGAGATGTCTGGCCAATTCGTTTTAGAAACTACAAAGAAGGTGTGGGTGTGAAGCAATACGAAATTGTACTAAGGGCAAAACTCAAATTCTCCGTGATTAGACCTTGTTTTGATTTATGGCCTCAAATAGTTTTTAGAGACTCTTGTTGCTAGAGAGTGGATCCACTTGTAAAGATCTTGCCGTGACGGCTTTGTGTATGGACCACGCAGCTCTGATCCTTGGGGTGACGGGATTGCACGAAAAAAAATGTGAGATTAACCTTAAAGTTAACATTACAATCTTGGAACAGGGCAAGCTTCCATCCTCTCTAAAGCTAGCTCACGTTGTTCCAATTCTTAAAAAAGGTGGGGGGGGATAAGCCACTCTTCAGTAATCATTTATTTCAATTCGAATTTTTGAAGGTGTTTTGGGATATCGCCAAATCAAACTTGTAGAGCTTTTTGAGGTTCATGAAGTTGTTTCCCCAGTTAGCACGGGTGTCGAATATATCTCGCACGGTTATCAAATAATTGAGCAAATTCATAGCTATATACCTAGAGCATGCCATGGAGAGTCACGAGCCACTTGATGTTGTGTAACTCGACTTTACCAAGGCCTTGACAAGGCCTTTTAGGTAATGGTCTCCACGAGATTGTACATCCAAGGCATGGTTCTCGATGGCATTAGAGGTTTCATTCATGGCAGGACACTATTAGTTAAGGTCAAGGGATCCCTCGGTAACAGATATGATTTGAAGTCAGTTGTGGCACGGGGCTCCATGTAACAATTTGTTCTTGCATATTCACAGCTTGATTTTGCAATTTCACAGTCTTTCTCGCATTTTTTTTCAATTTATATATTTCGGTTGAAAATGCAACTTGTTTTTTTCGAGGTCCATTGATGGTACATTAGTTTGCAAGTAATAAAAAGGGGAAGTTTTGACGAGCCTCGGAGTATGTATGCCACGTTTCCAGCCATTCATTCAGGCTAGAGGGCTAGTCAACAAGCCCTCTAATTCATGTATACTTATTTCATCATGTTGCTATCGGGGACCAATTGCCTCTTTGTGGGGATGGTTTTCTTTTCGCTTCGTACCATTGAGTCACTTTTGTTTAGTTTGCCATCAAAAACATGCTTGTCTCATCGATCGGGAGTAAAAGCTTGTTACTCGTTCTTACAGAGTATACTTACATTTCGAGTTGTCGATAACAATTTTCTTCGCCAACATCAAAGTAGAAATAGTATACTTTCAAATGACGGCTCGTATTCAAAATCGTCCGAGAGCTTTCTTTCCCTTTCTTTTTTCTTTTGTGTAAAATTACTTGCATCAATATTTGAAAGAAAAGATGTTGTTAAAGGTTACTCTTCAGTCCACTGAAATGGCATATCCTAATGGTCTAGTAAATCGGACATATCACTAGCAATGACATAGTCACTCTTGACAGTGAATACTAAGTTGTGTGTGCGTGATCTGCCGCATCAAAAGGCAGGTCAATGAAAGCAAGTCTGAGGATTTACCTCTCGTGAAAAGGTCTCGACAAGTCGGCGGAACATGAGGCTAGGATCAATGGGTAAAAATATGAATTTATTTTATACCAACAGACCATGCAAACAGACATGTCTTGAAGATGCAGAGTGTAAACGAAGAAACGTAGAATGCATAAAATAGAAACTAATCGCGAACAAAAATAGATCACAAACTCTGACAGATGGTTATTGTGTCTGTCTGCATCATTCATGGTGAGGTCATGTAACCAAGAGAACCACCATCTGGTTGAGTTCCCGAAGTGCTCTCTAGCTCATGGCGTTGGTGTGTGGAGCGGCTGGGCTTGAATATTGATCAGACCGTTGCCGCATCTTGATGGTTGCTGTTGTTGTTGTTGCTATTACTATTATTGTTGTTATTGCTGCCATTAGCGTAGGACATCGTGGAAGATGGTGATGAAATGGTTGGCTGGAGTTGAAGACTGCTAGCTGGAACAATCGACGGCGAGGATGACGACGACGGCGAGTGACACGGAGGCACTGCATAACGGTAACGATTGTCCGAGGATGTTGCATTTCCATCACAGTAATACTTTCCTAAAAGAGCAAAACGAACAAGTGTTACATGATAAATATAATTGATGAGTTTTGCTAAGGGGAAAAGCTGCTGCCCACCTGACACAAATCGCTTTTTTTCCAATGATAATCGGTAACCGGCGCCCACCAGTTCAAAGCTTAAATTGGACAATGTGGCTCCTTCACAATTGAACTGAGCAGCAATGGTTCCTTGCGAACCAGGACCATTGCTGAGTTCGAATCGGCCTCGTAACGAGCCCACTCCATTGTCTTCGTCTTGAGACAACTCGGAAACCTTCCATAAAGCTCGATTGCTTTCTGATAACCTGAAATGGGGACAAAACTTCTTCCATTGTACCATGAGTGCTTGTCGATTCAAAACGACACCGAGAAAAAATCCAAGAAACTGATGCTTTATGATAGGCAAGTGCCGCCTGGTTGGGGAACTGAAAAGAAAGATCACTCGCATACCGAAGTTTATTTTTCCAAAGGGACATTCGGCAGCATCAATAATTCAAGCCACTTTACTCGAGACGTCTTTTCTGACAGGCGCAATTTTCATCTGGCCTGGGCTGTCCTTCTTTCTTTCTCTTTTTCCTCCCTTCCCTCCCCTCCCTCTCTCTCCCTCTTCTGTCTTTCTGTCTTTCTTCCTTTCTCCCTCCCTCTCTTTCTCCCGATCCTTCCTCTCATGTTGTTCAGAAGACCCACCCTTGGGCTCTCTAGCTCTGGACTAAGTGTTCCCAGGTTGGTCCTCTATCTTACCAGGTGGCATTAGGTTTGGACTGCATGTTCGTCACTCCCCCGTCGATGGGAGCGGACACGGACACGTTTTGAAGTGGTTTCGCTTGAGCAATAGCATGGGCATTGTACTTGTAGTCCAATCTTAGGTCCGTGTGGGAATCTGTGCATTTCCAGTACGCCACCATTTGTAATGGACATGAGGCAGCACCGGGTAAGGACTTGATCTAAAACACATAAATATACAATTACCCTAGGGCCCTGTCTTCGAGAAGGAATGACCCTCTAAAAGTGCTTCCTCTTGTCAGGGCCTAATGCATTCAGGTTTGTGCACACTCTCATAGAGGGAGCTCTTACATGCAGCTAATGGAATGGATTGAATAATCGTGCACATTGAAGTACGGCATGTAACTACTATAGCACGATAGCCGATACAGAGGAAAATGTCACTTACTTGATATTTCAGAATATCAATGTTGAAATAGGACGCATTTGGATTCATCTCGGACTGCTTTCGAAGGAGCTCTTTCAACGCAGGCATCTTGAATTCAAAAACAGCTAAATCGTTGGTCGACAGGGTTGAATTCCTTTGAAATAGAAAAACAGAAAGGGAAAAATGAATATCCCAATTACCCTGTCACCATAATCAAACTTTGCTTCGGCAAGACTTGATCGACGAACTTACTTGCTTATCAGATCTTTGTTCGGGAGTAACGAGTCCAGCCCTGATGACCTCCTTAACCGAAATAACAAAGGCGCGTTATTAAGGTTATTGGTAAGCAGGGGCAGGATTCCCGCAGGGAAACTGATCATCATGTCTCCGATCATGCGCACTTGACAACTCGACTCATCCGCACCGCGAAAACACGCATGACACACCTCTTGAAAGGCCACAGCGAGCGGAACCACATCCGAGAGGCTCAAGGTGAGAGGACTCGGACCTCGGGACATGGCGAAGGAAGACCGGGAGGGCAGAATCATATTGCTACTCGACGAAACCGGAGGACCTCTCGACGAGGAACTCAGAGAACCTTTCGATTCGTCCCCAGAACTGTTTTGGCGAGCCAAACTCAGTTTAGGTTCCGATATCAGACTTGAGGGAATGGGACTGGGAGACTCCCGTCGACGATTGATTGTTGAACCAGCCAATGAGTTGACGATAGCCGAGCCGTGACGGGATGGCGGCCGAGGTAATGCGATCAACGAGTTGCTGATCTGCTCCCTTTGCACACTACTTGGTCGCTGTTTGACGGGAAGAGCGGGTATGGGATCTTTAGAGAATTGATTTCCAGCGAAGATGTCGCCCACCTCTGAAATTGAGAGCGAATCCAGGCAATGTTATTCGATGCATGTGTGTGTGGGGTGGAGGGGGGTCTTTGACATGCTCGATTTCGACTCACCTTGGTTGACCGACGAATTGGCGGCAGAGCCGTTCGAGTTGTTGAACATATCCTCGTGGGAGGTTGATCCATCTAGATCGAGGGTTTTACCTCTCGAGCTCTTAAAGTTGGAGTCTTTGTTTGGTGAACCACTCAGCGCTAGGGATAATCCCAAGAGGTCCTGACTGGGTCGACCACCGCTATTATTATTATTATTATTATTATTATGACGGAGTCTTTGTTTGGTGAACCACTCAGCGCTAGGGATAATCCCAAGAGGTCCTGACTGGGTCGACCACCGCTATTATTATTATTATTATTATTGACGTGACTTTGTGACATGGATCGCCTCAAGAGACTGTCCGCAACACCGCTGCCTTTTGGGGATTGATGGTGGTGCTGGTGTTGCATCGTCATTACGTGCGTAACATCCTTGGCCTGGAAATATGTCAAAAATCATAACTTGGGAATGGGAGAACGATTAATATTGCAAGGAAGTGGCAACTCACAAATGTTCAGTATGGCGCGAGCGAGTTCAATTATCAGATTCAACTCCCAGCGTCTAAATTGTGGCAGAGTGCAAACACATGTGGAACTGAATTTCTTCAAAAGAACACTGCTCTTAAAAGGGACTCTGCCGCCAACTCTTGTCCTGTCTGTTTGTTGTGTGGCTATCTATTGAGCCCTGTGCACGGCTAGTCCTAAAGCTTTCACATTTTGAGATTAACTACCTTCAGAATGTCACTTTCCTCCCTTATTTCTTACCTTTGGAATCAGTTCCAGACCCACCACCGCCGTTCGAAGTTCATCAACACTGGCCGATATTGCATGTTGACCATCGGGCTCAATGGGCTTAATTTCTACTTTGATTTTCCGTCGGCGGCTTTCATCGTCTGAAAATCGATCAAAGGCATATCCCATGAATTCCAGATATCTTGTTACGGAAGAAAACAAACTGCACCTGAATCGTCGGAACTAGAGGAATCGAACCGTTGGCGACTGGTATTGAAATCCGCCCAAGGATCTGAGGCGGCCAATTCATCGACATGGGAGGGCTTTTTTGAATAGCCCTCATCATCCACACCTACCAATGGTTGCGGCGTGGAGGCCAATTTGACTTTGGGCGAATCCTCTTCACTACCACCGCCTTCCTTTTGGCTTTCACCGTCCTCTGTTTCTTCTTTAGATTTGAACGAGGACGACTTCTTAGCCTTTTCCTTCTTTTGCTTCCGTCGCAAAAAACCTGAGGGAAAACCAAACCACGGAGGTTATGAACAGCCTTTTCCCAACTTAATGGGGGACAAAACACATACCAGATCCCTCTTTTTTGAGTGCTCCAATCGAGCCGGAACCAGACAGACCACCTATTGACACCTTGTCAGCACTATTACCCGATTTGTCCGAGATATCACTTGGTGGACCAACCGCTCCACTTCCCAACGCACCCAAACGCGGGTCTTCTTCGAACTCAACCGGGCCTGAAAAACGTGAAGGTCAAAAATTGATCGATTGAGGATTTGATCTAATTTAAACGTACGTAGATGGGAGGCATTCGGCTTACCCGGCTTGTCACGCCCCGTGCCTTTGGTCTCAATAAACTTATCTAAGAGGTCATTTACGCTTAGCGTGGACAATTCGATTTGGAATTCTTGATGAACCTGAAATGGTAATCACAGGGTTGAACATAAATGAATTCATTTTCTGGATTTCCAAAACTGCCCCATCGACTGATCGTACTCGACTGAGGTGAATGTGGTGTTCATCGACGATTTGACAATAAGTTTCAACGAATTCGCGCATACGGCTTAAATGCGTAACCTCTTCGGACTGGAAACGTGATGCAGACGCTTCCATTTTGGCCTCGAAAACCTCTCGAACGGTGCGATACTTGTCCACCAAAGAACGATAGTCTTCTTGGGCCCGTTTGCATTTAGCCTCAGCCTTTTCCAGATCCTTGGGTCCACTCCCATCTCGCCGATGCTTCTCGACCTCCAACGTTCGCTGCTTGTACGCCTCCTTGGCTTTGTGGAGTGCCGCGGCCGTCTCTTGGAGTTGTTTGGTGGCCTCGGCTGTGGGACCTTCTTCTTCTTTTATTTTCTTATGGATACGATGGAGCTCGTCCGAATACTTGAGCACTTCCTTCACGAGCTCATTCAGTTTGAGAGTCCAGGTGTGATGAAGCGAAGCCAGACGCTCGGCCGCACTCTTCCAGACCGTTAGCACGGGTCCAAACGCTCCCGTAGGCCCGGGTTGGGCAAACTGAAAGTAAGCATGGCAATGTCAAGGTTATGGGATCAAACTCAACGAGAAAGACAAGAAAGAGGCGGGGCCAGCTTACTTGTTTGATTATCTTCAGATGAGACTTGGCCGCGTCTTCCTGAATTTTGGCTAATTCCTTGAGGAAATCGGCCAATTCTTTGGCGGCAGCCGCTCCACCTTTCAGGTTCTGATACAAAACTGAGAAGCCCTCGTGTTTGGCCCCCTGCAAATTAATTTGAAAAATGTCAGGCAATAAATCACAGCCCATTGAACCCTAGCGCCTTTCCGGTGACTGGCTCAGGCCTAAGCCGGGAATGGCTCCATATCCGCCCTGATCCGCAATTTGGCCAGGTCGGCGGGCCCTTCCGAAGGGCTAATCGTACTTACTACAATCATAATAATGGACGAACTCACCCAAAACTGCTCGCTGAATACCCGCGTAGGGGGCGAGGGCGTGGGCGAAACCGGAGCTAACTCGGCCATGGTCAGGCACGGGGTCAAATAGGGCCCGTGGCGGGCATGGACCGGTGCCAGCCCTTTGGCAGGCAGGCGATACCCCCTTCAACCCAAAAGTACAAGATCCCGTCAGCCGTGTCTAACGGACCCTTAGTCCTTCAACCAGGCCGACATGGACATGGGCTTCATGGTGAGCGGCTTCTCCCGGGTGTGACAAAAAAGGGGCGTTGTCACGGAGCCGTCAGATTGGCGATCGGTGGTTCGAACATTGAAAGACGGTCCAGGCAATGGAAATGGGGTCGACCCGCGCCTGGCCAGTGTCCTCCTTCGTCGGTCAGCCCGTGTTTCCCTGGTCTGTCCGGGCAGGCGGCAGGAGTGCCAAGCCAGAGGAGTGGACGGTCGGAAGGGTGGAAGGCGGGCAGGGGGTGGAGTCACTAGAAGTGAGGAATCAATCACTCTTGAATTATGTCAGTCAGACAAGCCACTCATATCTGAATATCTGAGAGACGGGGGCAACTGGTACCAAGAACTAGATAGAGACATACAAAAATCAAGAGGGCCGGCCCAATCGGATCAACGCAGGAGCGACGGCACCACAGTCAAGACTAAGACGCACGCGTGCACCCATCCACTCATTCACACGGACATAGGGCGGGGGCCGCCGGGGGCAGTCCAAGTGGATATCGGGACGGGCACGGCTTGTTTCCTCCCGCGCTTCCTCCCTCTTCCTCTTGGATGGCCTCTGAGGCGCTGGGTCGGTCGGTAGCCACTACCTATTCGCCTTCTCGCTCGCTCTTAGGTTCGATTCAGTTGCTTGGAAGCCAAACCCACTGACACACAGACACACAGACACACATGCACACAGACACTCCAGAGCTGGTTGTTTGACATACATACATCAAACATACATCTCAGCTCAATCAGGGTGACGTAGATTGGCCAACTCTCAATAGGCCCACGGTCGCATCCTTTGGCCCAAGGGTTCTTGTGTGGGCCCAACTAATAACCACAAACGCCTCACAACGCTGGTTGGGTAACCATGGCTTAGCTGGCGACGGATCAAGGTTGGCTAGACACTGGAACTCAGGGACCACGGGAGTCCATCCCGGTAGATGTGGCGATGTCACCCCGAATCCAGCTGTTTATATGAGATTAAATCAATTTGTTTGAAATTCAACCATAGATGGCGGCACCCCTTGTATATACTGATAATGAACTTTTTCGACTTATTGACTTCAGATTGAAAACCACTAGCCATCTACCGTTTTTCAGGTCGATTTTGGCCCAGGCGCTCTTTGTTTGCAAGTCCAAACTCAACATATCCACAGGCATATCAAACAAAATTGGGATCGAATTTTATTGAGTGTGTTCAGGGGATAGTTCAGCAACATATGTTGCCACTTGGTTCAAGCACCATTGATGCCGAAAAGGAAATGTCACCTTTATGGGTTTTAGTATTGAGTCTAACATGGAAGTCCTTAAGAGGGGGGTTTAGCCTTAAAAAACGGGACAGTAGAATCTAGTAATTCTTAGGCTTATTTTCTCCGCTAAAGACCTTGCCTGGCTGGTCTCTTTGGTTTTTGTCCACCATTTTTTAGACTCTGAGCTTGATCTAAGATGGCAGGATAGATATCCTGGACATAAATATTGGATATTTTGTCCAAAAAAATTGAACAAAATCAATGACTTAAACATCCAAAACTTTGACCTTGAAAATGACAATTACCGCTCTTTTTGAATTACCTGTCTCCTTTCTCTCTTTACTTTGGCACACTTTGGATTGCTTACATCCTTGACTTTGTTTGTCCACACTTTCAACCAATGGCGATCTTTGTTTACATGTAGCTTTTTCTTATTGTGTAATGAAGCCAAATCCCAGTATATCCAGGAAGCCCTTGGATATAGGTTTGGTCTGGAGTTTTGATCAAAAAGTTGTCAAAGTCTGACTTTCACAATAACACTTGCTGCAAGATCAATGCCCAAATATTGCTCACAAATATAAAAGGAAAGCAAATAAAACAATGAAGGAAGCTGACTCATAAAATTAGTTGGGATCTACAGCACTAAACAAAGGTAACAATGATACCTTATTATTTACCTGTTTAAATGATTTCATGTCTGTGCCAAAACTTTCACAACCTACAGTGAGAGGAGAGGTATATTATATTCCTTGAATGATGATTTAAACACTACACACCCAATGCTAGGTAAGAAAATAAATATTTTTTTTAGCAAATCATGCTCTTAGACTCTACACCCTTCGGTCTTTGAATCTAAGCCAACCATTCTCAACAATGGGAGACCCCCACGTGGTTTCGTGAGTACTTATTTTGAATTGCGACTGGGTAAAATATTCACTTTTTCAATAGTGGATGCCTTCACATTCTTCCAAATCAAGGCCAAAATTCGGCTTAATACGTTTTTTCACGCGGTCACAACGGTTAGATCAAGTAAGATGTACTGAATGCTGTCTCTGAGCTATATCATGCAATCCAATAAAGGTAAAAATGTAATCTCAAGCTTGGTAACAATAAACGCTCAATGCCTGTGTTTGGAATTAACCCTGCTACTTGATATCTTACCCTTAAAACAAGATCAACACAAAACACAATTTTATACACTTCATTTAATGAACAACTTATGGCCCTCTGAATCTCCATCAAAATGGGGTCTTTCTTTTGTCTTGTGCATTTGCTTGCCAAACTTCATTGGTTGTACTCTGGGCTAATCAAATACTGATTTTAACAGAGATTTAAGAAGGAACTAGATTCACGCCAATCACTTTTGGTTTGTAGATTACTAGTGAAACAATAAATTTGCCATTTGAGATATCGTTTATCTGAAATAGAATACTAATATTTGCAATACCTTAATTTAGAATAATCTAAGCATTATAATTAACCATGTATCAAGTTAGATGATTTCTTATATTAATGGTCGGAAAACTTGATTGTGATTTTGGTCAACATAGTTGTTTTTAAGGTACAAAAACAAGTTCCAACAACCAAGAAAAAAGTTCAAAAATATGATTTATTTCATTTGTTTGGTTATTCAAGTATTAATGTGGTTTCTAAGGAAAAACTGCCTGATTATTATATTTCACAATTGTCGTGCTCTTTGGGCTCAGTGCAATCCCAGATCTTTGTCCTCAGTCTGGCCTGTTGTAAAGGGATTTGCTGTTCTTGGAAGAAGTTCTCCTCTTACCTATGGTTTGAGAATGAACACCAAAAGGCTTACTGACATCCCTGGTCCTCTTGTTGGTCTGCAGCAGGCCCGTAGTTTTGGTTTTGACATCAAGGCAGCTCTCACTTGCATTTTAGAACATTATTTTGTTGGCAAATAATGGGAGGGTTACCACCCACCTTTTGATTAAAATTTGATCATTTGCAGTATGACAAAACTGTAAGTGTATAACACTATTGTCTCTGCTCAATACTTCCTCTCAACAAAAGCTTGAAACCCTTCAATTACCCCAAAACTCCTCGGTTTTAGGTTGTTTTACAGTCAAACTCGTGACATAGCTTTTTTGCCCTGAAATGACCAAAATAGTTGAAAACTTAATTTAACCTAAAAAATTATCTTTCTGACCCCAAGTTATCATCAATAAAAAAACCCACCTTAATTTAATGCAAGAATAATCATGGTGACATTTTGAGGCTAGCTAATGGTTTCCCAACATGCCATTACTTATATGATGTATGTTTGTTTGTTTGCGTGTTCTGAACTCAGATGGCAGCTCTCTCGCTTGGCCTGCCATCTGACTTTGGGTGTCCCTATAATGACCCTTATTTGCAACGTTACACGGCCCAAAGAAAACGGGAGGAGGTATGGTAGATTGCTACATAAACTGCTCTTGCCTTGCCTTGAACGCATTTTCTTTTCCGGACATTATGTGACCCGAAGCACTAATTGAAAATGAGATTTTGATAGAATTAGTCAAAAAGAGCACAAACGTATTATAATTCAATAACAAGGAATTGGCCCAATCGGCCCTTTATTTGCTAGAGACTGGATGACACAGCGCCCTCTAGAGTGCAGAACGTAAAACATATTTCGTGCAGCGTAAGGGGGCTATTCAGGGAAATTCCCGCTTTGTCGTCACAGCCAACATAAGTTAATTACCTCACCCTCAGGAATGATCGCAGGTTCACACATTTGAGCAGTTAAAGCAGCAACTCATGTTGTAATAAAATACCACAGAGAAACTTGGACATGGCTACCCTGGGATTGAACCAGGATTTGCAAATTGGAAAGCAGATGCTCTACCAATATGGTGCCCCAGCAAGCCTTACTAATGTGATAGCATTGAAAAAGTAAAAGAACTCCAGCAAAATACTTCTCTGATTATTTGTTTGATGGTATCAACTAGGGCACTACTATCGATAATCCATAGTTCCTTTCGGACATTCAATGTTGCTGAATTTCTAATTCAAAATTGCTTGGATTTCTTGTTTGATAAAGGGATACAATCCCAGCCGCAGTTTTTTTGTTTTTTTGTACCCCTTTGCGCCCAAGCGCCATCTTTTGGATATGTAGTGATGCATCAAATGTGAAAATGACACCACCTTTTCCACCAATAGTTACTTTTGCTTCAAAAAGAGCTTAAGATTTGATTTTTTTTATTGTTTCTAAGACTATCCCTTGTTTTCTTCGTATAACAGCTGTGCTAATTACAACATTATTGCTATTAACTTATGCCACAACCAAACTCTCGACACATCCCTATGTAAGTCAAAAGGGGGCGCTGGGGAGCAAAGGGGTAAACAGCAACCTCCATGAGCTTATTCTATTTGTTCAGGATAGAGCTTACAGAGTCGGAAAACACCATTATGAATTCAATAACGCCAAATGCAGTCTAGGATTGTTAATTTTCTTGCTTTACAACAACGCAAGAACCAACGTTAGCTTTTTCCCCGCGAGATGCCTTACTATAAAACAAGCGGTCTCTATTGACTTTCGAAATGCATACAAGGTTGCCATCTTGCAGGAAATGTGTTCAAAAGAGCAGATGATGCTCTGAAGCAAGAGGTCAAAAATAGCACTGTATTTGAATGGACCATACTTTACTAGAGCTTCGAAATGGTTTGAAAATAATTAGAAAGTCCAGATGTTTATCCGTACATCAAATCTTAACTTCTGACAATATCACAAAGAATAAATGCAGACTATATGATTTAGAAATGGGCACCCTGTGAATGACAGGAGCTAGGGAGAAAAAGAAAAGAGAAAGAGAGGGAGAAGGCTAGTACCCATGTATTCACCTTACCCAGGGTGACCATAATCAGACAAGTACAAAATGGCTGGGATGAAGACTAGTACAATGGACTTTTTGGGCTATTATGGCTTGTTTAGGCAACACTCACAAACCAAACAATCAAGAGATTTGAAAAATGAATTAGTGGACACCCAATGCTCTGCCAAAAATGCGTCAACCAATGAGGGGTGGCTAAAAAGAGGGGAGGAAAAGTCAAAGAAAATCAATAAGAATCCTATAAAAGTACGGAGCTTAGGTATTGAGCATCATCTCCAGTCTTGTGCTCTTGAGCCAGTAGAGGGCAATTTCAAAAGTCAATACCAACTCAATAGTAGATCAAGCATTGACTGTTTCTTTTTATGCCTTGATTTTATACATTGAGACACAACAATTTTTTTATTGTACAATTTTCTGTGTATCAATTATACAATCTGCGAATTTTTAACCCCCAACGAAAAGAACGCTGGATGGTTGCAAACTGATTCAATTTTAGTTTTCATCAATTCAGTCATAGTTACCCAGAACACTGAAGTGTCACATTTTGTAATCATTTTCACCTTTCACTAATGGATTTTCTAGATATTATAATTCGAACTAAATTTGTTGTCTTTTCCCATCTTTCTAGCTGTTATTATTCCAAAAAGTTCCCACACAAAAACACATAAGATTCCAGGTGAGATGTTTTAAAGGGTTTTATCCTTTGGCCGAAAATAACTTCAATGGTTTAACTTTAAAATCTCCACACTTTAAAGAGTGTTTCAAAAGCAGAAAAAGAAAACTGAGAGAAGTGATCATTTCTTTGTGAAGTCAGGGCTTTGAGAGACCTGAATTCCGTGATATTAAGATAGAAACATTGGTAAAATATTTGAAAGGGAAATGAGTGCGAGGTTGGGTAGCTAAATGAACATGCGTTAGTTAGTTCATCGTTTAGACTTCAAGAGTTGCGTCACTTGCTTGTGGCTGTGCCCTGGGCGGGGGGGGGTTGGCTCCAGCCATGCTCCAGCTGACTCGATCTTCCTCCTCCTCGGAATTCAGTCCTCGCTAGTAGTGCCATAGTGCCATCCAGTCCGGGTGAGACCCTGCCTGATCGAGCGAGCCGAGGTAGTGTCGTCCTCTGTTAGCCGTAGACCGAACTAGGCGACTGGATCGAGTGGATAGAGTGCATGGAGTTGGGCTGGGTTGGACTGCTGGATCGGGATTGACACATTCTTCTTCTCCCCCTCTCTCTCTCTCTCGGCCTCGCCACGACCTGCGTGCAATCCTACCCGTCTTCACTGACCAGACGCTCCGCTCGCCCCGCCCCCTTCTCGCGGATCCTGGGACGGGCTCCACCCGCCGGTCTGATCCCACTCCCATCGAGTCTAAACCCGCCCTCACGCGGGTTTCACTCGAGTCCGGACCTGGGGGGGTCGGTCTGTGTGGCCTTCGAATCGGAATTGGGCTCTGGGGCCCGCTCATTAATCCACGGCCGCTCAAGGGTTCATTGAATTATTGACCTCCTCTATCTCTCGGCGACCCCTGTCCAGGCCGGGCTCATGGCCTCGCTTGAGCGTTCCACAGCCTCTGGCCCAACTGGCGACCGCGTTAAACCGGACACGGCCGCCGTCACCGCGCCCCTGTCGCCGGTTTGTCGCTTCTTCTTGGCCGGCTCCTGTGTTTACGGCGATGAGTGTCGGTAAGAAGCTCGCCCGTCCTGCCCCAGTCAGGTAACGGCACTGGGCTCGGTGTGTGTCACCGTTGTGGGATAGGGCCCCTCCCATTGTATGAATCCCCAAATAGCCAAGTCGAGTTGATCGCAATATCCTGGGTTCGTTTCTTTCTAGCTACCGCCACGAATCTTGGCTCTCGCGAACCCGCCCCGATGAAGCGACCGTCGCGGAGCCCCATTCCGATCCATATGGCGTGCCCTTGACCTTTGATACCTTTGCGGTGGATGACGTGGACGCCAGTCAGACACCCGCCTTACCCGCTCCCATTCACTCTGTCTCCACCTCATCGGGTTTCACTTTCACACCCGACCCGGACGCGCCCGAGTTTGTCCCCCGGGGCTTTAATGCCTCGTGTTTGCCGGGGGGGCTGACCGCTAAATCCCACCGGCTTGTTCCTCTCCATCCGGACCCCGTGGTAGAGGAGGGCCACCCGCCGGTCGAAGTGGGGGCCCGCAGTTGGGCCCAGGTGGTTAATCCTGAGGCAATGGCCCAACTACCCATGGCTGACGCCGAATCCCAACTCTGTCCTTTCAATATGATCGGCGAATGCCATTACGGTGAATCGTGCGCATATATTCACGGCGACACGTGTGACTATTGCGGCCAAGATGTGCTGCATCCCTGGCATGAGGGTCAACGCCGTAAACATCATGCCGTAAGTAGCCTGGGATGTGTTATTTCGCCCAATTCAAAGTGAAACGAACGTGGGTATCTTCTTCCATAGATATGTATGCAATCGCACGAAGAGGCCATGGAAGTGTCTTTTGCTGTAGCCCGTTCCAAAGACAAAACATGCGGCATCTGCATGGAGACGGTTTTGGACAAGAATAAGGGCGAGGCCCGTTTTGGCATTCTACCTAATTGCACTCACTGTTTCTGTCTGTCTTGTCTGCGCACATGGCGTCAAGCCAAACAATTCGAGAACAAAATCATAAGGTACGGTCACAGTAGTCTTTGAGCTGGCTGTTCATTTGATTGGCTTTTCCAATGCTCACCTCGATCCTCTTCCCTCTCTTTAGAGCTTGTCCCGAATGTCGGCAAACGTCTGACTTCATATGTCCCTCTCGATTTTGGGTGGATACCCCCGAGGACAAGGACAAGCTTCTGACCGATTACCGCTTGAACCTGAACAAAAAGGAATGCAAATATTTTCGTCGCGGCCGAGGCGAGTGTCCTTTCGGTAATAAATGTTTCTATCGTCACGTGGACGCCTCTGGATTGGCCGTAGACGTGGGGCCTCCTCAGACCCGAACTCGTCGCGCCAATGAGAATGGCGACATCACCGAGGCCCAGCGGGTCTTAATGATGGACTTTCTGAATTTGCGTGATGAGCGAGGGACCCGTTTCCTGGATATTTCCACGGAATTTGGGCAGATGCTCCGACTGGCTTTAGAAGTGGACCTAGAGGACGACGACGATGACTATTATGTGCCCTAATGGCCGAGTCAGCCGTGGGAATGATTACTCAAGGACAACCCAAGGGACTCTGAGAGCCTAGCACTTGAACCCCATTTTCCATTTTCCACTCATATTTAGACCATCGCCTCGCTTCGGACTCCCATGTTTTCTCTTTACTTTCCTTTACCTCTTCTACTGACACCGATTCTGTGTAGCTGTGATGTAAAATTGAAAGAGGGCCGATTTGCGCCAGAGCCTAGCTTATCTTTTTGCGGGTGAATTTTCGACCCGATATGAACTGAAATGAACATGTTTGTCAATCTCAGCCTTACCTTTACTCATTATTCATCAAATATCATGTCATGAGATGTCGTGAAAAATAGTCGAATCATTGAAAAATCAGAATGAAAATACAGTATTAATGATAAGGACGAGGCAATCATACTTTGAAATAGATGGAATTGCGAATGATTTCAATGCAAACAAGATTCGCAAGATAACGACGTTTATTAGAAAGAGATCTAAGTATTCAATTGTATTTCTATACTTCAAAAGTGGCTCAGAGTTGATCTGCCCAAGAGAAGCCCTGTTCGGCAGAGAGCCTTTGCACAGTCTAAGTCCTAGAAATTCATGCTTGGTATCAACAACATAAGACGAGATAAATGATTGAAGGGGCAGCCTCTGCAAAGGCGATAGAACAACCCGGGTTTATTTTCGGACTTCCTGACCGCTGCTGGGATTGGAATCCAAGCAGTTCAAGCCGAGAAATTTATTCATTTATTTATTTATTCATATATATCATTTGATCGACCAACGAATTAGTGTTGGCTGATCTGGCTAACCCTTGAATATAAGGTTGATCAGGAATTTTAGTCAAAAACTTGTCCAAGTCTGACTTAAATCCTGCTACTGGATCGACGCCTACATACGACCTACGAATATTTGAAGGCAGCAAATTGAACAATGAAGGAGCCCGAGAAAGAAGAGAGTTGGTTTCTCAACGTTGTTAGTTGTTACGTATTTTTCTGTAAACATATTTTTTGTTTAAAATCATGAGACTTTTGGGATTTCCTCTTAAAAACTTGTCTAAGAGTCAATCTGATTCCCAAAATTGCCCACCCTGCCAGTGGTTGATCCCTGGTTAATGCACACCAGAAGCTACGTTTGGGGTGCGAACAGTTAAAAATTGTGTGTTAGGCACGAATATTCTCCCTTATTTCCACGACCTTAGTCATTCCTCAATAAAAGGAACGAATTGCAGTTATAATTACTTTGGTCAAATATAGTAATTTGTTACACAATCATTGCTCAAAAAAAATGAAATGGCGTTACTCATTACTCGTCACTTTTCCTGAGATTTAGATGACCAATATTTTATGGTTTTCCCCCATCAAGACTATACTTCTTTAAAGAAATTGTGATTTTTGCTTCAAGCAGTCCTAATGCGTGCGTTACATTTGAAGACATTTTTAAATAATGAGCATTGATTGACATTTAATCTTGACATAATTGTTCAAAATGTATTGCATCATAATGCTTTGAGGCGTCAAAATTGGGACCCTAGATAAGGTAAGGATTGTTGAAGGTTTGAAACAATGTCGCAAAGATCATGATGGAAAAGCAGTATTGGACATTGTCAATCCGGTAAAGCTTCCCTGTTAAAAGCCCATGCCTTAAGTCGTGTAAATGGTCAGGCTTTGGGTATTTGATGCATCATACTCAAACCAAAGAAATATTTTCCCTACTTGACAGTTGCATTGAATCAGGCCAACGGAATTTGATTGGGAAGATGTAAATAATAGAGTAGCAAGTGCAGCAAGATATAAAAAAGCACCCTCAGAGTAGTTGAGAGCAAGCACAATTATCAACCCTTTCATTGTGATAATGTGCGAGATGGAAATAGCAAAAAATGACAATTTCCGTTGAGGCGTTAGTTTCCTCAGCTGTTCTATGATAAACGAAAAATTAAAGACCAATCTGGAATCTGAAAAGGAACGAGTAACGAGTGATTCTTTTAATTTTGGGGGTTCGTTGGATTGATGAGTATGTTGCGCCAAATTTCTCAACTCTCCCCATATCCATGACTTTATTCTCCATCATTACTTGAGCTCAGGAAAAGACGTCATTTTTCTAAAATATTTACTTAAATGCTGTCGAAGACGATCACTTTTGACATGTGTACGAAGAGAGTTTCAAATAACAGCGAATAAGATAAACTAGAAGTCAAAAATCAGTTTTGCATTTCTTCATTTTTTCAAAAAAAGCAAAATTGAATTTGCCACGTGACCTAACTTATAATGCCTTAATTTTGTCCAGATTCAAAATGCCCACCCTGAATATCTCTATTTGAATTTTGACAATGCCTTTCGCCTCCCGAGTATCAAATTTCAAAAAGGCATGAGGCATGTTTTTCTCATACGATTGATACTGTTGAAGAAGTTCAAATTTAGAAAAGCAATTATTTTCCTTCTATGGATTTCCATTGGCTTAGCCAAACGAAAATGGCCGAGTATAGAACTAATGCAGTGCTAACTCGGAGGTCCCCTTCCCATCACTAATGCTAGGCCAATCAACATTATCAATGCTCATTGACAAGTTGTGTAAATTTTGAAAGAACTTTCCATGTCCCCGAGGTTTTTTGCAGATTTATTGCATCTGCAAACTTTGCAATTTTATCAGCAATATGTGACATTTTTCTGCAATTTATTATGCAATTTCAGCCACCTCAGCATAAGAATATCAATATTTCTGCACCTTGTGATTTTTTTTTTAATTGTGTCAATTTTGGAGGAGAAAATTGTGAGATTGAAGTTTTCCTCATTTCTTCTAGAAATCTGCTTGACATAATAGTGCAAAGTAGGTTACAGATGTTTAAACAACCGCCCACCTACATATATATTCCACCCATATGTTATAAATAGCTCTGTCTCTTTTATCATTGCAGTTTTTGGGAAATACACTTTGTTAAAGAATGGGACTCAGTGTGCTTGTGCGACATATATGTTTTCTAAAAATCAGACACATCATAACTTGTTTTCATGGAGTATATTCTTAATAAAAAAAATGTGTAGTAAAAGGTCAGTGACATTATCAATATGCTGTTGCTGAACTCAGATCTGCAATAAAGGTATATTGCAGAGAAGGTACGGAAGGTATCTGATACTGTACGTCTTCAAAAGCATTCATGAGCTTTGTCCCAACCCAAGATTCAGGGCCAATGCTAGTGACCGTAGAGGCTTAATGTGCGTTTTGAGAGCACCTTCAAGCCCTTGAGAATCCAGGCTAGTTAAAACAATCTAGTCGGGCTCCTTCATTGTTTAATTTGCTTCCCTCCAATATTCGTAGGGAATACGTAGGCCTTGTTGATCCGGTAGCATCTTTCAAGTCAGACTTGGACAAATTTTTAGATAGCATTCCAGATCAACCCTACATTCAAGGATTAGCTCGGTCTGTCCAACTCAAACTCGTTGGTAGATCAAATATCATATGAAGATTTAAAAGTACAAAATAGACGAGTTGTATCCTTTTTTATTTTCATTGTACTGGAGATTAAATTCCCTGTAGCGGTTATTAAAAGCTCGTGGAAAATCAAACCCAAAAGATATTACAATATTGGAATTTCATTTATTTTCAGACTTGTTGGCTTCTAAATTGTGCATGTTAGTTAGCAAGGAACAAGTCATTAGCAATTTTTGTCACTGACCAATGATTTGCAATTAGGTCGGGCATTGCAAGCACCGTCGTACAAACTCTTTCATATGCATGATGTTTTTGAGGGTTGAGGGTAAGAAGTGTCTTTCTTGATGAGCCAAATGTTTCAAAATGCCTTCAACAAAAATAGGAGATGATGGGTGTATTCAGGAAACGGACTCAACGAGAAAGGAGGACAAACATGGGCATTATGCTCTGTCCTTTTGCGATGGAGGCATAAAATCTGCTTAGATGTATCATATTACATCTTTTTGAATACCAGAATTCGATTGTTGGCCGGCATGGCATGATGGGCTTCTAATCCCAAGCCCACTTTGGCTGCCTCTTCCTCCAGATCTCGAATATCTCGGATACCCCAAGTGGCGTTCTGTTGGCGCAAGGTGGCGTGAAATCGCCGATTACTTTCCGGGGTAAGGCGACCATTTTCGGCGAAAGGACCATATAAAAACAAGCGACCGCCGGGCTTTAATAGCCGCTGGGCCGCCTCCATTAAGCCCAAAGTAGCCGTCCACGGGGAGATATGTACCATATTCAGGTTCAACAACCCATCAAAGCTTTGAGCAGGCCAGTCGCTTGGTACTTGGGTGATGTCCAGTTCGCACGGGACCCCAACATTGGACAAGGCTTCCGTGACCAAGAGGTTTTCTATGCGCCGGACTAACTCCGGCTCCCTCTCTGTGGGTTGCCAATCGAGTTGAGGATATCGGCGAGCCAAGTAGGCCACGTGAGTGCCTCCCCCAGAAGCCACTTCCAGGAGGCGTCCTCTAACCGCCATGGCCCTGTCCGGGTCGGTCGGGTGTGACTTCGGCGTTGCCGCCTGAATCTGGTCCAGGTATGGGGCCAAGGTGAGAGCGATGGGCTCTCGATTGCGCAGAGCGGCCGGAGAATGGAGCGTTTCAGGGGACAAGGACGCATTCAAGGCCATCGTGCACTGTGCCACAGCACGGATTTTGATCGGGATTCTACTAGTCTCCTCCCCAATAATAACACGGTCTGTATCAGAAGTGCACTCTCACTCTGTCATCATGGAAGCTGTGTCAAGTCTTCTAAATCCATGTACATAGTAGATGTATGTATATAAGGTGAAGCTTCTTGGATGGAGGGCCTGCCAACCAACCAATGCCCTGTGAGATGGTCTGGTCAGTGTTCGAGAATTAGGGGTGAAACCCAAGATTGGCTAGATAGCAGACAGCCGAGTCAAAGATGAATGAAGCAGGCCAACGTGCGTACGTAAATGAGATGTTTTGTCCGAACTCTGCGTACATTAGTCTGTCTGTTGTTCCTGTTCAATCAGTTGATAAATAAATAACAAACGCTACGCAGTACAAAATCCAATCCGACGCAACCTCTCCAGGAGGTTGATTCATTGGACGTCTTCCAGGTCTCTCTTCTGGGCAAATTGTGGACGAATTTGAGCGGGCATTGCGGCTTAATTCGGTCGTCCTTATAGATAAGTTCAAGCGGAGACACACTGGGGGAATCACATTCCTGCTTTTCAAATCAACTCACATTATTACAACCCCCAGACTGTTGGGTTTATTTGCTACATACACTCAGTTTCTACAAGTATTACGAGGTTGTGTGTTTCCGAAATGTGTTAATTCCGAGGGGGATTGAGAAAAGCACGTGGGGGTTAAACAGATAACAGAGTCGAAAAAAGTCATCTTGAGGTGAATATGTGATTGCAATCTTATAATAGCTTAGGCATCTTTCTATGTAATCCTATACCTCAAAACCAACACAGACGGCGTGTGGTATTTTTCATTCGTATTGAGCCCGTTCTGACCATTGTGTTGGCTTGTCGTGGTTTTTGATGACAAAGTTATGAACACAGCAAGTATTTATAGAAAAACATGGAATCATGAATTATGAATGACTAACGAGTAAGAATACTATTTCAATGCTACGGACTCGTATACCTAAGCATATTAATGTAATAATATGTTATGCGTTCACACTTACATTTGTATAGCACTAACATGATGACCATTGGTGGCTAAAAGGAATTACTACTGGGCATTATGTTTCTAGTCAGTCAAGTCCTCGAAGAAGCACGTTAATGAAAATTCCTGAAACTCAAAGGCCAAAGTTAAGACTGGGTCAAAAGTTTTGGTTGTAGATGGTTTTTTCTATCATTCCTTCTCAAGTAGCTGGACTTCGTCGTCAAAATGAGCACAGTTATTCTGAAGGTCGAAGAATAACTTTGGGCTTTTACTCCGAAAGTAGGCTGGAGCAAGGATACTCTGATCTCATTGTAAATAAAAGGCAATTAAAAATGGTCCCTAAAACTGCAAAATGCACCGCCTCAAGTAGTTATCCTCTTTTTTAGATAAAAACGTCAAGTTTGGGTAAATCTAGATGATATAGGGATAGGGATGCATAACAGAAGCGCTATGTCAGCCATATTATATTCAGTTACATTGGATCTTTTCCGCCTGGGAAAACTATCCCATCTCTCATAAAACGATTAAAAGTGTCTTAAATCAAGATTAGGTCTTAAATAACCTATCCTCCTTATTATGGGGCGAGTCTCGTTTTTCGGACTCACCAAGTTAGGAATCTAGTCCATTGTTAGACTTAAGTCCAGTGAAACATCGGATTTGCTTGTTGCTGAACTAACCAAGCCAATGTTATTGAAATCTTTGTCAAAGGCTGTTTTCTTACGAAACTAATTCATTAGGTGTTTTCTGAAGAAATCCAACGATCTGCATAACAACAAGTCCAGACTCGAGTGCCTTCTAAATGCCTTGGGCCATATCCAGAGTCTGTCGATACTTTTACAGGACAAGGGCATAAGAGAGCTCCCATATGTACAGCCATGAATCATCAGGCAAGCCATTTCAGTGTCAATAATAGCTAATAAGCCCGACCTCGTGGGTTACTCCTGTCAAATGAAAACCATTGACTGGGCCCTTCCTTATTTCTTGCGAGCTTTCTGAGTGCGACATGACAATGGTCGTCAAGGAGTTCGAAAGACCAATCAATATCTAGCGCACGCAATACACACACAGACACACAGACAATCTTTCCGGGGTGTACCTAGGAAAGAATTTCGTGACTGAAGTTGAATAAAACCAAGTGGTGATTAGCTGATCGCTTTGGATTTCATCCACCTCACATCTTTTGCGAGGGATTCCAATGGCCCGCAAACTTCAGGCCATCGGTGGGAACTATGGGCAAGCGCACCACGATAGCAAGCAAGCCAATCGAAAACGGGATAAGTCCAGATCGAGATTCGAGAAGCCTACATCGAGATCTACAAAAACCAAGACAGATTCGGTGGCAGGCGCTCCACGGCTGGCCAATCGTCAAGATCCGAATACGCGCTATTATGAGAAGAGCGTAAATAAGTATGAAAAGAGTGGGAAAACACGATTGGCTGCAGCTCAGGAGTCCGAGCCCAATGTGAACTCCGATCTGGCCACGATCGGTATCGTCCCGAGTCGCAAGGAGGTTTCGCTTGTCACTATGAACACGAGCGGGAAATCGGTCATGGGATTCACGCCCAAGTACAAGTTGAAAATGATGGAGGAGTTCCTCCACACTTTTCCGGATGCCATCTTCTTCCAAGACGCCATTGAGCTCTCGGATCTCAATGTGATCTTGGAGAGCGTGTCCGAAGGCAAATATGAGTTCTACTTCCAGGATATGGACTTTGACAAGGACGAGAAAACCCGCAAGGAGACGGAGAGTGGTATCGCCACGCGAAGCCTCACCGGCATTGCGTGGAATCGAGAAAAATACTTCGGAACCCCGTTACAGCTGGACGATGAACGACTCCAAGAATATCGGGGATGGCTCAAGCGACACGATCTGACCATCGTCAAGCTAGACTCCAGGGAGCAAATTGGTCACGAGGACGTGTACCCCTCGTTCATCTCGATTTCGTGGCACGGTACTGATTATGAGGTGGCCCTTAGACAACGAATCAAGGAGTGCGAGGAGTTTTTCGCTTTCCTCTCCGTGCTTCGGGAGAACAACGGTCAAATGCCCATTCTAATTGGCGGGGATTTCAATATGGACATGAAATCCTTCGATAACCGACTCTATCCTGATTTTGTTCTCGTCCCATACCGTCCCGTATCCGGGGTCTTGGCTCGGGATTTGCGCCATACCTTCGTCTTCACGGTGGACACGTTGCAAGCGACGGAAACAGGATTCAAGCAGCATCACCCCGAGATCTTCCCCTCCCCATTTGTTACGGCTCGATTGCGAGGTCGTACCAAGATCCGCATGTGGGCAATCATTCGCATCCAACGGGCTTTCCGACGAATGAAGAAGAAGATGCAAGCCCGAGCCGTGACACGCAAGCAGTTTGAAGAAAACAAGCGACGCTGGAAAAAGAAAATCAACGGCGATGATTACGAGTCGGAACCAGAGGAAATTCCCGTCACACATAACCCTCAGAAGGCTGGGAAATCCGAAAAACCCAAAGCTGCGTCCAATGCCCCCCGGGATCGGCGATACGCCCTCTACTGGGATGAGCGAGACGACCCTCGTTATCAACCTGAAGAGGACACCCGCCCATTGGCTGAACGTCGACGCAAAGATTTTACCGAGAATCCGTCCAATGGGATGAACGTCACGAGCGAGAAACGGGATCATATCATGGGATTCCGAAGACAGCGCTTCTCTGACCTAAAATCTGTGCAGGATCGTAAACTGGAGGATGAGGGCAATCAATATTTGACCCGAAAACCTATGGCTTTCACGTTGTAGTCGAACCAGCCATGAATGCTCAAACGCAAGTAATTTATCGTTCCAATTCACATTTTAAAAATAAATTGCCTCATTTTCGCTCTCTTTTACGCGATCTCTGAGAATTGTGCTCCCTTGATTTCGAGTCCGTGGGTGTGGGAGTTGGAGGTGGTTGGCCCACATAACGAAAGTTTCTTTTCCCACCCACGATGGGAGGCGCCAATTGGGAAGCCATGGTCTCATCATCCACTTCGGTTTCGTTGGGGTCGGGGGTGTCCTCGGACTGGACCTGAGACGCAAGTTCAGCTGAAAGCTCGGGATTCATGTCCTTGAAGGCCATGCGACCCGGGGACAATCGAAAGAGCGAGGCATAACTCGGCTCGAGGATGAAACGATCCCTGAAAAAGTATTTATTTAATGGTGGGAAAGTCGGTGCAGGTGGGGTCCTACAAAAGCATTTACCTCCATATGAAATTATGTATGAGAAGATAGGACAAACTGAACACAGCCTAGCTAGATTGCCAGTCACATTGAAGATTTCTTATCCATCGGCGGCATGCAAAGTTCGGAAGATTGGAGAATAAAAGACTTCTAGAGATGTGGAATGCGAACGGAAGCAAAGAATTCTTATCTCCTAAATCGTTCCCTTTACTCAGAATAAGATCTTTATACGAGCACATGATATCATTGAAAAGATGAACGTGGCCAAACTTTAGCCCAAAACTATGGTTAGGGAACTCGGGAGATATGTCTAAAGTTATGTAGTGCACACTAAATAAAACTCGAATTTTCGGCCTGCTCTTGGTCAGCTACATAAACTTTTAGCAACATAACTTGGAAACGAAGCACTTCACAAGTAAATAACAAAAAAATGACCTGCCTTTAACTGAAGAGACCTACGCTTCTCTTTTTATAACTTTAACTGATCACGGCCTTTTATAAAAGGACCTTATGACATTGGGATCCAAGGCAAGGTT
Source organism: Tigriopus californicus (assembly GCF_007210705.1). Lineage (NCBI taxonomy): Eukaryota > Metazoa > Arthropoda > Copepoda > Harpacticoida > Harpacticidae > Tigriopus > Tigriopus californicus. The sequence continues at coordinate 8,511,071 of NC_081448.1, forward strand.
CTAGATTGGAAAAGAAGCTTCATTCATGATAGGAAGCGAATTGGGACTGTACAGTGTTCAGAGAAGGTACGAAAGGTATCTGATACTGTACGTTTTCTTCAGCATTCACGAGCTTTGTCTCAATCCTGGATTTAGGGTCAATTCTAGTGACCGTAGAGGCTTAATGTGCTTTTTGAGAGCACTTTCAAGCCCTCGAGAATCCAGGTTAGTTCGAACAGTGAGGTCCACCTCTCTTCTTTTTCGGGCTCCTTCAACTGTTTAATTTGCTTCCCTCTCATATTCGTAGGGAATAAATACGTGGTCATCGTTGATACGGTAGGTAAGTTTCAAGCTAGACATGGACAAATTTTTAGAGAGCGTTCCAGATCAACCCCCATTCAAGGTCTAGCTCGGTCTGCTCGAATGTTTACAACATGATTCATCTTATCGCACTTAAGATGAAAGACGATGAGTATTTTTGACTTTGAAGCATCGAAGCTCCCAAAGCTCAAATTTCATCTAAATCAATAGGGATAACTTTCGTGACGATTTGCAAGATGTTACTTGCAAAATCGAACTATGTCTTACTCATTCGTCATATTATTGGCAACATCAGACATGACATGAAGCTGAATGAACCATAAGTGTCAGAAAGGCCTTGACACTGACCAGGCGAACGAAAATAATATTGAACATGACATAAGTGGTCAGATTGGTTGGACCTTCTTACCCTTGAATTCGCATGGCATCGGATACCACGCCCTGAAAAAGCCTGTGTCTTTCATCCTGTTCGTCGGCCTCAATTTGCTTCTCTCGTGTACGTTTCATGAACTGGAATTAGATCCAGAACCGTTATTAACAAAAATCGAAAAAAGGAAGGCCAGGGCGCCCGCATTTTAAGATCCCGTGATCCCCAGCCAAAATTACCTTCATTTGTAACAAATTTTTGGACAGCATCTTTTTTTGAGCCATGTCCGACTGAGATCGGGCGGTCTCATCGGTCACGATAGATGCCATGGTGGACCTTTTTCTCGCGGATCTAGACCGTCACCAATTCCTGGCCCTGGCCATCAACAGTTGAATCGAATCGTTGGGACGAGTAGGCCTTACTCTAGACTCAGTAATGGATGGTGGAGTGCGTAGTCCACGTATGGCCCTTGAGTCGAAGTAAGTGTCGACGGTGTGTAAACTCGAGCTCCAGAATGAGGAAAGGCATGGGTTTGTTTTGATGGCAGCCAAAAGTCAGCTGTCAGATTTTGGCCGAGCAGCGTGACAAGCCCTTGGAAAAGCCGCTAGTCAATGATCAAAGCCAAATGTCACTGCCAGTTTCAACTACTAGCAGACGACATATAAGCGGGACAAGAAGATGACGTCATGACCATTTTTGGACAGATTATTATATAGCCGATTATCAGAGACTAATCTTCCTAAACAACCACAGCTACTGCCGGTCGGCCAGCGGGTCACTATCAGGTGGTAATGTTTTGCCACAAGGATGAAGGCGTGCACCCACTCCCCACTCATCTATCGGCGTCTCCTGCCTAGTGCATAGATCAGGATTCTGGGATGCAGTCGTCTCCTCTCCTCTCGCCTCACCCATCTCACCACAGTGGTGAAAAAGCCTTATCAAGTTGTGAGAGAAATACGCGATTCTTTCTCAGCATTTTATTATATCTTGCAAATGCATAAGAAGCACTTTTGATCTTATCGCTTTGCTGAATTATTGCTCCCATTAAACGCTTTTATGCCTCAAAGTTAACAAGACTCATTTGGATATTTCTGCCAACCTTTAGTAAGACTTTTCAACCACCGCGTCAGTTGTCTCACTAGTGAGACAGGACGGGTAAGCCAGAAAGCGAATGCCAGAGCAACTCAAGAGAATAAGAGAAAGAGTCAGCCCAGGGTGGCCAAATCGACAAAGCATTTTAAAAGCTCTTCTGAGAAGTGTTGATTGGACACACATTGGTCCAATTCATATCATTTAGTTTATGTTAACTTTGCGGGGAGGGGGAGGGGTAGTATAATATAGGGGTTTTCTAATGCTAGAAGAAATTAATCAATTTCCTCCAGATCTTTGATTGTCTTGCACCTATTCTGGACACCCTGACACCAACGCATCGAAATTTGAAGCCAGTGGTGCTAGTGCTACATTCTTTGGATTTCTCTAGGTCAAGCTGTCGTAGTATCATATCGACAACAGCTGTGATTGTTGTGGAAGATTAGTCTCTGATGATCGACTATACAGATTACTGGAAGTTTTGAAGCTTAATAGCTGTTTGTCAAAGGATTAAGTTACAGTTCCAAGTCATTTATCTTTGAGGAAAACTATTTACATAACATTGATTGTTTATATGTTGTCACATTTTCACTCTTAAGCAAATTTGAAATTGCTAAGGAAAATCCGTTAGAACAGGCCTTCAATTTGAACATGTCGCCTTGGGCGGGCCTAGAATAACGCGGATGGCATCCACCCGAACCGAGTCTGTCCAGTGAGAACGCCACGCCCGACTGGGGGCTTGTCGGTTGGTTACTTCTTTCTCTCTCGCCCACTAAATATAGCAGTACCGCCTCAGATTCACCTCGGCCTTCCCGGAGAATGGCCCACGGGTCGTCCCCGGCCTCGTCGGCTCATCCGGTCCCCGCCCCTTGGTGTTTTCGTCGGTGGCGATGGGAAGAGGTGAAGCCGGGCTCGCCGGGAGCTGATCCCTGGCCCAAAGCTCGCAGTGGGCATCGTTTGGTATTTCATGCGGGTCAGATCTACTTGTTCGGCGGCTACAACCCCAACCTGACCTTGGATGATCCGGAGATGGCCGATGATCCCCATTGGGCTCAGCATTCACCTCTCTTCAACGAGGTATGGGCTGGCATGGCTTCCTGGTCCTCGATCGTCTCCGGATTCCTCTCATCCTGGACGGTTCCTCTTTTCCTCTTTTCCTCTTTTAGCTTTGGCGGTTCAACGTGAGCGCCCGCCGTTGGACGCAGCTGACCATGCACGGGGAGGGGCCTCGGGCTCTAGCTTCGCATACCATGGTCTCCTATCGGGGCCGACTAGTGGTGTACGGAGGCACGGGCAGTCCCTTTGGCTTGACCACCTCCAACGAGGTGTTTGCCTTCAACTTGGACACGCAACATTGGGAGACCTTGGCCGTTGAGGCCGCTTCGCCCGAACTGCCCCCGGCTTTATACGGTCAGGCGTGTCTCCTGGACGGGCCATCTCTCTTCACCATGGGCGGCACTTCGGGCTTTCAATACCATATAGATGTCCATCGGTTGGACCTGGAGCAAAAGGCTTGGTCGCGCCTCACCCCGGATCCCAACCCTTTGGTGTCCGACCCCTTTCTTCCCCCGGCTCGTTATCGGCACGAGCTCTGTCTCCATCAAAAGCGTCTGCTGGTTCTGGGTGGGGGTACCTCGATGGAGGCCTTTGGGTTTGAGCAAATCCCCGCCTTTAACCTGGAAACCGGTCTCTGGGAGCGCCAGACCACATGGCCCAATCGGAGGAGTGCCCAAGAGTTCCCCGAACCTCGACGATGTCACAGTATCTCGCACTGGGGTGACGGTAAGTGTGATCGCACCCAATCTCTGGGACCTCTGGGACCCACTGACATTCCGTTGTGCTTCGATCTGTTTGCAGATGTATTTCTCTGCGGTGGTTTCGATGGCGACGCGATCTTCAACCAGCTTTGGCGGCTCCATCTCCCCACCATGCGATGGTATCATATCAAGTGCCCTTTGCCCCACCCGGTTTACTTTCATGACGCCACCGTTACCCAAGTACGGCGATGCCACATAGTGGTGTCATTATTAGGCCAATCCCGTGACCTTCACTGATTTTTTCGTTCCATTTCAGTCGGGGCAAGCCTACATCTTTGGGGGTGTCACGAACATGGAAAGCAATACTCGCAGTGACCAGTTGTATCGAACCTGGTTGACCATTCCCTCGCTCCGAGAGATGGCCTGGGAGGCGGTCAATCATTATTGCCCCAATTTGGCCGATGAATCGTCAGAAACTCTCATGGAAATGGGTGTGCCACGTGAATTCGTGTCGCGCCTCTTTTATGGGAGTGATCAAGCGGGTTAGGGACCTTTCAAACTCGTCTCAATCATGATCTCCTAATATTGTGATGGGGTAGCTCATTAATGTCCGAGAATGTGTGGCTCACGCACGGACGGCATTCATTCATCATTAGCTTTGGCTGTTATTAAAGACGATATTTGAATGATTTGCCAAATCAATTCAATCGTTCTCCTCTTCAGGTGCTGTGTCATTTTCAGCTCAAGAGTTTCATACAATTTGACTGACCTTAATTTGACGTAATGATTGTGCTGGTTCATGTATCGGGTTGTGGCATGGCGTTGCCTTGCTTCTGGACTACCAACGAAATGTCAGATTAACGGGCCCCTTTAACGAAGATTGGGCGATGATCGATTGGTTTGCTATACATTATTTGGAAGATAATAAATGTGCGCTGGGCCAAGGATCCTCACCACGGCAATTGGCTAGAGCCTATTCATTCGTTATTCAAACCCAGCCCCCCTAAAATGGTGACCTCTTGAACGTTTTGAACGCCCGACTCGCCCGACTCGCCCGAACCCTAGCAGTTCAATAAGCCCGCAATTCGGCCAAAACGATTGGCCTTGACACTGAAGATATCTAAGAGGTTCGGTCAGACCTGAGCCTGCGGCCGTTTCATCACTTTCATTGATGTCCAACCATTTCATGGGTTCTCTGTCCTGCCTGTCTGGGATGCGGACTCTAACATGCACTTTGGGAGAAAAACGGGGTTGGGAACCTTGTGGCGATATCGATTCTGCCATCCCTCCATCCCTCCATCCTTCTTCCCGGCCTAACTCTGTCGAGCTCCTAGGGACTCCTAGCCTGCCAAACTGACGGAGGTGACGACTCTCAAGTGACCAGCACAGATGTGGTGCCTGGGCTCTTTCTCTCTCTCTCTCTCTTCTCCTCTCTCTCTCTCTCGACGTGACTTGCCTCTCCATTAGGCCACAGATCCCACAGATCCCACAGATCCCACCGATCGCTCGCACCACAGACACACAGTCAGTCCCACATACATTCTTACAGGCACACACACACACACATGCACGGGCCTAAGTCATAAACGGACTGGACTGACTTCTTGCACCTCACAAGTCAGGCTCTGTCTGAATCGATCGATACTGAAGACCAATATAATCCCGCTTCCAACCCTCCAGGCTTTCAACTCGTACAATCCAACCTTCCTTCGTTTGTCCCTTGGCCTGTCTCCGGAACCACGGCCTGCCTGCCTGCCTGCCCGCCGGCCTGCCTCTCTGTCTTTGGGTCTGTCCTCTGCCTGTGCCATCTCTTCACCCGGGCCACCCGGGGTGTGATCATCCCACCTGCCCGCCAGCCATACAGCCAGAAGACAGCCAATTTGGATCCTCTCTCCACGGGTAGTCTCTTAATTTTTCGGGCTCTTGGGCTCTGGGGCTCTTGGTGCCCCAAGTACTTGTCCCCCGGCCCCCGGCCCCCACCGTGCGTTAATAATCTGCTTCATGGCTTTGACGTTTTGGCTTGAAAATGGCTCCGCCTCTGGTTTCGCCTCCGCCTGATCCACTCTGATCCCTTAAAGCGGCCCCCCCCGTACTCGTCGCCGAGTTCGGCCCCAAGCCCCATGTCGCCAGCGTCGGGGGTACCCGAGAGGCGGGGCCCGTGTGGCCTGACCCGCCCCCCGTTTGCCCTAAGATGGATGTTAATGGTCGGGCTGGAACTGGGCTTCATGATGAGCTGGCCGTCCGCGGTTCAGGCTGCCGAACTGCGCAACGTCTCGTCCATGGTGTTTGGTGGGGATTTGGGCTGGCTACCCATGGCCTTCGGCGATTTTAATGCCGATAAATTGACTGACCTGGTGGTGATCCCCGCCGCTCGGCCCCGTTCCACTTTAGCCGTGCTCTTGGCCCGCGCCCAGACCTTCAGTCTGCTCGAGGAAGACTACTTTGCGCCTGATCCAGCCCAACATCATCTAGCCTGCCATGTTCCGGAGTGGCACATAATGGGCGTGACGCCCGGCGATTTTGACGGTGATGGCGGCATGGACCTGCTCGTGCTAGCCCAACCCGCCCCTGGATCGCCGGGGCTGGGTGGGTCCGTTAGTACCGCCCTACTCTTTTGGGGTGACCACGACCAGATTCGACATGAGCATCGTTTGACTTGTGGGAACGCCAGCGCTTGGACTTTGCCCATGGAACAAGAGCCCTTGCTCCTGGATGCCAATGGCGATGATATCGCGGATTTATATGGGGCCGTTAATGGCACGCGGGGCGTTTGGCTCTTCAATGGACAAAGAGAGGAACCACCCACGTGGCAAGTTTGGGACCGAAGGCCCTCCGAACTCACACGACGCCCTCATTCGAACGCCTTTGTTGACTTGAACTCCGATGGCAATGCCGACCTCTTTGTGACCAACGAAAAATCCCTCGAGCTGTGGGAGAACTTGGGCCACGGCCAGGCTAAAACCCCATCCGCCGACGCTGATCAAACCATTACGAGTCCGTTTCGCAAGCATAAAAGTGTGCCGCTCCCAGCTTGTGACACCAGTAAAGGTACCTGCATTGGCCAATCCGTATTTGCGGATTTTGATCTGGACGGCCGTTTAGATATGATTTTCCCCGTCTGTTACGACGCCGAGTGTCGGACGAGCACATTGCATTTCGCCACTTTGGACGCTCTGTGGTCGGGCACCCGCCAAGATTTTTTGGTCATTCCCACCACGCTAGGCCAATGGAAATTTGATTACGCCGATGACGATAATCCCGATAATCCTTATTACGGTCTTTCCCCGCGTGTTGGTGATATCAACTTAGATGGGTACCCAGATTTATTGATTCGCGTCCAACACCGAACCTCTAAAGAGGCTCAAGTGCACTTGTTGCTGAACGTATTTGATCCGAATTCACCCACGGAAAACAAACGCGGGTTTCTTCTCCAGCCAGATGTCATGACGGGCCTCAACCAAACGGTGATGGCAGCCTTCTATGACTTGTATGAAAATGGCTTGGAGGATATCATAACCGTAACTTCCGAGTCTCCCAATGGGATGAAGTTAGGGGCCTTCACCAATCAAACCCAGGATAGTGACGCCTACTTTGTCAAGGTCATCGTTTTGTCGGGTGAATAATTATATTGTTTTTGACGCCTGTATGGCCACGCAATTTTAGTGTTATTGCCATCTTTTCATTAGGTCTCTGCTATCACGATTGTAAGGATGAGCATATCCAAGTTCCCTACGGCACCAACCTACCCGGGCAAACGATTTGCTATCGGCAACAACGTCCAGGGAGTGAGTCCTTCGTGGAGGTTCGATCCTGTGCTCCGCAACTGACCCAAACCGCCCATCATGCTTTGCAACTTCCATATACCATATTCGGTTTGGGTATGGCGCCTAACTTCTTGGACTACATGTATGTCAATGTAACCAACACCTCCAGTCACAGCATGGGACGGACTTGGACTCAGGTAGTGGAGATGAATAGTTTTTGTCATTGTAATTGCTTAGATTTGAACAATTGCCTTCCAGATTATCCCAAACTCGCAGATGTACATCATTCCATATCCTCGGAGTTGGCCGGCTCAATGGGAGGCCAAATTATACATCACTCCAAGTCGAGGGATTACCTTGACGGCCTTGGCTTTGGTCGGCACGTGCATTTTATGCGTGCTCATCATTTTGGCACTTCATTGGCGAGAAAGAGCTCATGATCGCAAAGAGAAACTGCAAGAGGCCAACCGGTTCCATTTTGACGCCATGTGAGTGCCAAGAAGCAGTGAAAAGAAAACCCCGATGAAGAAAAAATAATGTGTTTGGGGCATCTCGGCGACAATTTCTTGATGCAAAGAAAGACGACCAATTGTGCGTGCACTTGTTCTTTCGTTCTCTTCTCACCAAACTGTGATAATCATCTCCTGCTTGAATGTCCCTTGAATCGTTGCACATCGATAAAAGCAATGAAGTAGTGTCAGTTGCACCATGCCCTAATGTTAATTTTTGCTTCAGGTCAAGAGTAAGTCAACATGGCCAACCACCAAAGACTGTTCTTAACCTATAAAGATATGGCACACACGTTTGATTTCATTATGTCAGATAAAAATAAATATTTTATGGTCGTATCTACTTTTAGCACTTTTATCACCTCTCAATCTTGTGACAGCTACATAAGCTTTGGCAACATAACTGAAACAAATCACTTTTCAAGTAAATATTATAGATATGACCTGCCTGTAATTGAAGAGATCTACGTTTCTTATTTTATTACTTTAATTCAGAAAAGTGGCTCAGAATTGCTATGACCAAGAGCAGGCTGATTTGGCAGGAAGCTCGTTCACAGTCCATATTTCTAAAAGTTCGTGGACCTTATCAATGTTTGAATGTCTCCTCGATATCAAGACCTACTCTCGATCTGAACTGATAGGCTGGGAACAAGAAAATTGTAAGTACAAAACCTTTTGCCTTACCACTCGAAAGCGCTCTCCTGCTCCTCTGTTTATTTGCGATTAATTACAATCAATATGTAGCCAAAGTGGTGGACATGGGCTAATGAACATGCACCATGAAGGTGAAATCATGCACAGTATATGATGCGTCAAAAAAACTGAAAAGCTTACCAGGTGCATATTTGTATTTGTCAAAAACATGTATTTTTCAAATATGAGAGATATTCTCAGTTTGATACTTCGACCCGCCTTTTTCTTGGTGTTCAGTTTGATACCCAATACTTTTTTGACCGAAAATCAATTGGCCGGACTTCAATTGACCGAAACTCATTGGACCCAAGAAATCAGTCGACTGAGTAAAACACTAATCTCAAAAAAAAAAGATCCAAATAAGACACATTTCACCGAAGACAAGAACTTTTTTGAATAAATCAGAGAGCAAGTTACAGAAATGGAAATATCACTGAACTTGATGGAAAAGGATTGAAAATAGCCATTTTTGTTGCTTCCGTGAGGAGCTTAAGCATAATGACTCTTCGAACAGTAAAGTCTCCTCTTTTTCATGCTTTTCTGGTTAATTCATTTATCATTTTGCTGCCCTCTAATGTTTGTAGGAAATACCAGGATAATTGACAATTATGAAAACTTCATTTATTACAGATTGGGACTACACTTCCAGAAGCTAGTAAGTCCTAAGGTCAGATTATTGTTAGCAGTGGTTTCTTGGTACGATATTGTTTTGGTTTACTTCCATATTCTTTTGTGTTCGAGCTTCAAGAAAGGGAATCGGTCTAATAAATATTTATAAAGTGAGAGAGCCCATGAACTCGTCCGAAGACCGTCCACTATTGTCAATTCATCCATAAAGAAGGGCACTCTCATATAAAATGTCTCAAGGTGGGCCTCGAAACTGAAAGGTTGGAGTTTCAGGTGTAAATAATCCATTTAGGATGTAATCCAATGCTTCAGGGTATGAGCACGACTCGAAACAAAGCAATTGTCACCTTGTGTAGTGGTTTCCAGCTCGTCTTAAATTCATTCCATAGCTCAGTGGAGTTTGACAGGTTTCCTTAAGTAGAGTGAAATATCAATCGCGATCAAGGATAAATACGCCTAAAATGTTTTCCCGTCATTCCTTGGTCGTTCGAAGTTAAGTTAGCATGAAATCCAGCGCAACTTGAAAGGTTATCCGAAGTTCGATCTAGAGAGGGGTCGGACTGGAAATTGAAGACGATCGATATTTGTCAGATTCAAATGTTTCTACAACCAATAAGTCTAACTGGTGTACCCCATATAGTATGCTACATGAGGTGACTCGGTCGAAATAAAATGCCGTTCAACAAAAGAAGAGGGGATGTCGAACTTCTTCATGGGAGAATGAGCATACTGTACGTACTAGATAGGCCTGCCTGCCTGGCGGCCATCCAATTCAAATAACTTTGAACAATCAGTGAGGATGGCCTCTTTCTGTCCGTGTCAAATGGTCAGTCCAAACAGACCTTTGCTACTGCGTGGCAAGCACGATTCATACGCTCTACTAGTACCAAGATCCACATTCTCGACGTAAAGTTAATGGACGCTCATTCTGTTGATGGCACCCCGGAGGAAGAACAGGAGGAGGAGGAGGAGGAAGAGGAGGAAGAAGAACTAGAAGTAGAAGAAGAGGAGCAGGAGTAAACCGTCCGTGTTTCAAACGTGGTACTACAACTATAACAACTTCCAATCCACCTAAAATCCATGACGACGACAACGTCGGCATCAACAACGACAACCACCTACATTACCAGTATTAGCAATAACTGAAGCTTCATCTTTAACCACCGCATCAGGCTTTATTTTTCGGAGTTTCCAAAGAACCCTATTCCGTTCTCTGTGCGTGAGCAACATCGTTTGTCTTCAAGGTATACTCATAATTTACGGAACTGTAAATAAGTCGCTTTAGTGAATCAAATTGTGCCTGGCGGACGTTTATCCACTGCCACAGTACGATACGGCCACATGGAAAGAGTCCCACTCATGCTGAGTAGCAACGCGTATTTAATTCATTATTTCAAATTGAAAATTGAACATTCTTCCAAGTATGAATCGGCGCTAAAAGTCCGTGCAGATCTGCCTCAGCAAAAGGAGGTCCATCAGACTGTAAATAATTGCACATCATGGTAATCCATTTTGCAATGAAAGAATGGCCTTGAACGGATGAAATCGAATCGAATATCTTGAATACCTCAATCGCACTCTTAGACATATTCTCGATTCTCTTGCTTGTTATCTTAACCAAGAAAGTACTGGAAAACCAAAATTCAAGCGTATTATACGTACATACAGGTATGCATACATCTATGCACATTCCTTGGTCTAAAGTTGTGTTCAACCACACGTCCGTCGTCCCTCAGTCAAATATTGAGTGTGGCCATGTATTTCTAACGATCTCTCTCAATCACAACCACCACCACTGATGCCTTGGATCTGATCTCCGTTTGTTTGTTTGTTTGTTTTGTTTATTCATCTATTTCTCTTGTCCTCGTGCTCAACGTTATCAACATGACATCTCGGGAGAAGATTGGTCGAAGTTTAATTCAATCTCTCATATCTGATCAAAACAGTCATATTCAGCCAAGTTGAGCTCAAGCTCCAATGGGCCCTCTCTTCTACTACGTACGGTCCTCATCTTCCTTCTCAACGAGGCCTGAGTGCCTTGAATTTGATGCACTAATGCCCACTCCAGAAATGTGACACGAAATCATCATCGTTCTCGTCCACCTCCTCCACTACTACCTCGTCGAGTCCCTCTAACAATGAGGAAGGTTATCCCCGCTGAGCTGAAGCTCAATCAACCATTGAAGAGCATCGAGAAGGACCATCTTCGTGTTGTCGACAAGCATATGCACGATCAAACCTGGATGGTTGAATGAAAGATCTCGAACTTGCTCGAACTTCTTCCCGATGATGACGAAAAGGAATCAGAAGAGAAGGGGCCGCCGACGAGGTTAACATATAGGCACCTCAAATAATGATGGACGCGGACTCGTTCAGTTGGTCCTTAGATGTGTCCAGACGTGGACCAAGAAGCTCGTCTCTTTGTAGGCCATTCAACATTCATGGTAGTGTATACCTACTGTACGTAGATGTATTTCCAGGAATTACTCCACTCACACTAGCGCTCATTTATTGATTCTATCCTTGTACAAACGAGCATCCCCCTTCCTCTAAAGAAAGAGCCTTCGAAGCAAGCATTCTCCCACATTAGTGCTATGCGCCCACATGTCTCTGGATGGCAAAGGCAATATCCGAGTTCAACAATAAGTTGTTGTGGGTCATATTTATGTGGTTGTTGTTGGAGGTGGTGATGATGGTGGTGGTGGTGGTGGTGATGGTGATAGTTTCTGTTTTGGATGCAATCTGCGTAGGAAAGAGCTTTGAGAATGAAGAAAAAAACAAATGAGGAAGAGAAGTGGCTATCAACCGACCCCAGGCATCATAAGTGTATCTTATCCCTCCGCCTAAGCTGGAGGATGAGTAGGACGCATTTCTCTCCTCTCATTCTTGGTGTTATCCCTTTTTTCCCTTACACAACGTAGTCGGTCGTCTTCTGGTATTCTCAGAGAAGCTGAATAGGACAGCATCCTTCGCTAGATCAACAACAACGAAAACGACGGAGACGTCGAGTGGCGTGTTGGAGGTAGGGTCGTGGTCCGCCTGCATGGAATTGGAAGTTACCAAATCAAATGGAGTATCATCTCCACATGGAAGAGTCAAAGTGTGAGGAGCGAAACCAAAGCCATGACGACGGCGAAAATTCAAGACCGATTCCTCCGTCAAACCCACATGAGCAAATATTGCGAGCTCATGCTGATGATGACGATGAGCACATGCGATAAGTTCGTCCGTGTTAAGACTGCTGAATGCTGGATTGATATTCGCATTGCACTTTTCGTGACCCTGCCACAGTGCAGAGCCCACTATTTTCTCGCTTTAAGTGTGAACTTGAGTTATGGGTATAAGCGTTGTCAACAAATGAAATGTAGAATATACGTACGTACAGGCACAATATAGAAGAATGGCAAAATAAAAATCGTGGGTGCGTTTTCCTGGTGGCTTGAATATACCAAATAACACGAAATACCAGGATTGTTAGGCTGTGGTGGCCCTTTGTCTTCGGATAACGTTCACCACTTGTGTCTTCTTCTTGACCATGCCCTTGCGAAGACGCTGCAGTAAGGTCTTGTGGGCTTTGGGCTCGTAGAACTGCTTGTTCATGAACTTCTCCTTGACAAAGTCCACCTCTTCGATGGCGTCCGAGTCGTAGAGCTCCAGTATTTTCTCGTGATCTATCTTCTTGGGGATGGTCCGGTAGCGGGTTTCCGGGTTCGTGGTGAAGGCCTTGTAGTTCGTCTTGAGGTTACCCCCGCCATCGGTGGTCTGACTGAGCAATTTGTAGACGTTCTCGCGCTCTGTGAGGATCTCCAATGGGTTCACCCGGGACAGAGCCCATTGCCTGAGAAGCCACGCTGCATCCAAACTACTTAGGAATCCTCTACCGCATCCTGTGCCTTCCGGCCAAAATGGCTCCAACAGACTGTCGCCAACGATGGCCATTAACAGTTGATGACCATTCCTGACCTTGACTTTGCACGCATTTCTGGCCGAATATAAATTGGTGAAGTCAAAGATAGCGCAATCAGGTCTGCCGCGTGCATCCAAGGCAAATTCCGTGACCGGTAATTTGCTCGAAAACTTGCTGGTCGAGAATTGAGCGGCTTCAATGGCGAATTGGTGCAGCTTCTCCCGGTTGATATTGGTGGGCGAGAGGAGCGTCTTCCTATCGTCACTGTCTCGTAAAATGACCCCCTTCTCAATGAGACTCGAACGAAGGGCTGTCATGACGAAATAATGAGTCTCCCCGCGGTAGTAGACGATGTTCTCGAGATCGATCCGACATTCTTGAACCATGTCCTTGAAGAATTGTTGGTGGTACTGTTTACTGATCCCACTGATCTGGTTGACTTTGGCCTCTTCGGGAGTCCGAGTATTTCTAAAGTTGGCAGTCACAGCAATTGCCATTTTGGCATCCAGACTTCGACGATTGAACCCTTCCAGAGCCACTTTCTTGCCACTGGCAATGACGATCATGTCGAATTCGAACATGTCAAGCTCGCTTCCCGGGGGACTGAGCTTGGCCGTCCATCCCTTCTCACCTTGGGGCTCAATGAGGTCATCCAGCTGAAGCGGAGCGTACATGCCAATGCCCAGGAACATGGCAATCTTGGCCAGGTACAGCTGGAGACATTTGATACCAATATGATTGATCTGGCCCGAGCAGAATTGGCCCACAAACTTCTTCACGGCCAACGACTTTAGGTCAGGGATGATGAACTTCCAGAGCTTCAAGATGTTGTTCCTCGTAAAATCTTCCCTTTTCTCGATGCAAATTGTTTTGGCACCCAGAAGTTGAACTTCAATAGCCGTACGGAGACCACATGGTCCTCCGCCAACCACCAGAACACGCTGATTTTCAGCTGGGCATGACTGATACGGCTTCTGTTTTGCTTTGGCATCCAGAATCTTGAAGATTTCCTTATACTTGAATGGTACGTGGTCCTTGAGCGCTGCCTTGAACTTGGGATAGAATTCACGAAAGGGTGCAGGTGCCAAATTCAATTGAAGTAGCACCGCCTTGAATGACTTGCAAGCCTCTGGAAAGGTGTCCGCCTCCACAAACTCTTTAAAGGCTTGAATAGCTTCTGGGGGAGGTTCGGGTCCACTAGAGGTGGTTTGCCGTCGCAAGAAATTAGGAGCCATTCTAAGATGATGCCTTAATCAGAGACTGGCCAATCGATATGCAAATGATGTAGAGGCTCAGCGATGTCACCTGTTGTTCCTCACAATGGATGACAATGATGGGAGGAGGATCAACGGGGAAGGAAGACGAAAACGAATCAATACGCCATGCAAAAGAATGAACGTCAAGATTCGACGAGCAAATGCCAGGGATTAAACCCTCTTCTGTCTGTCTCATCAAGAACTAGCCTAATCCAAGCACCGGTCCGAGTTAAGGTTGAGGGCCGGAGAAAAGATCTCCACCTCCCACCGGAGTTTGAAGAAAGTGGTGTCATGCAACTGCCCAGCCCCAGAGACATTCTTGGCAATGGGGCAAAAATCTGCGAGAGCTCTTGTCTCCATCACTACCACCGTACTTGGGTGACTGGGGTGACTGGGGAGATTAGTTCACGGCTATTTATGTTATAGAGAGCAAACACACAAGTACTTGTTGAGGTGAGGTCGAAGCCGCCTTCGCAGAAAGCGACAAGAAGAAGGACGGGGGCAATATGGAGAAATTGGGGTCAATCCCAGTTGCACTCAGCCTGAACCGAGAATCATGCGTTTCCCCTTTTTCCACGAAGTTCGGTTCCGATTTGTCCAAATATTGTGAACCAAGTAACAACTACAACAAGAACAACCACAACTTTCAAACAAAACAGGAACCAGGCTTCCTTTGAAACTCATTTCTTTTTGTTCGCACTCGATATCATGCATGATGTCCGTATTGTTGAGCCCATTTTTCGCTGAAAATAACTTGGCATCATACTACTCATTGTCCACACTTAAAACCCGTGGAAATATAGCGCATAGTATTCAAAGAAAATGCTAGCAAGACTGCACTGCACGTTGGATTCAAACACGAATTCGAGGGTGCAACCCCTCTTCCCACATCTCGTACTTTACCAAAAGCCACGAGCATTCATCTCTCTTGCTTTTCTACCGTCTGGTGTGCGGTTTATTTGTTCAATCTACATTCATTGAAGATCCGCTCTGACAAGTATAACAAACCCGCATGACGGTGTGTGTGCTTTCTATTAGGCGAAGTGCCTATCTATCTAGCTAACTTGGGCCAGGACGAAAGAAATGAAGACTAATGATGCAATGGACGTCCTCATCTTTATTTCATGCATTTCGTATGCACCCTAACACTAAATGATCAACTGAACATCATCTGATGGGCACGCACGGCAAGCCAAATGGCTCATAGCCCAACAGCGATAGCACTAGCTATCAATGTTTAAGTGATCGAGTCCATCAAGAGAGAGATCGATCGCTCTGGTGGTGCTGAGAAAGACAATGCCAAATGTTGTTAATTTCATTGCCTCGGAGCACGAATGATCATGAGAGAGAGGTATGTACAGTGTGGTAGGAGCAAGAAGAAGATCATCAATCATGGCTGGGATGAGCCCTACCAATGGCTTAAGGAAGGTCGTAGGTGCCGAGATTGACATCGAAACAATAACTTCTTTTTTTCCCATGTCCTCCTTCCTTTCACGACCACACATGTTTTAATAGGCGGATATTCATGGCGACGAGAACCACGACGATTCTGAGAATGGGTACCGGGATGAGTTCTACCTCCACGGTCTAAAAAGCTATACTCTGTACTGTGCACACACACCATTGGGCACACAACACGCATCTGATCTGCCAGGGCTAGCTAGTTCCACCTACAGCATGCCAGAAGAGGTGTAGGGATTGTGCTCCTGCTCGAGTAAGGCCCCCATGAGGAAGAGTAAGAAAAGTACAACAAACTGGGTATGGCATCTCGCGCAATTTTAATGCAATATTCAATTAACTATCGATGGGGGCTCATCCCACAGAGCGGAAGCCTTACATAATCCTGGCAAATTACAAATCAGAGACTACCATCCATGATCGTCGAATTTCGAAGGACCTTCTTCGCTCGACTGTCCGATCGTTTATAAGCGCCTTTAATAACAACCAATAGTCGCGCCGATTGTTCGTGACAAAAACGTTAAAAGGCCCAGGAAAGGAAGTAAACGTGGGATATTTCTACCGAAGAACCATTATAGTTGGATCCGGCCAGGAAAGAGCCAATCAAAGCAAATAGCACTTAGATGACTTGACTTTGGGGAGACTGGAATTTATGGCCTCAAGAGAAATACCCGGGTTGTAAGGACAAACTATTGGGCTCATTCTTCTACATTCCTCCTTCCTATTTTGGCTCATGTTAAGGATTACCCCAACCATGGGTAGAATAAGAGTCTAGAGTACAGTGCTAAGTACTTAAAGCCCATCACTCAAGGTATCCCGTTGGCTAATGAGTAAGACTCCTTAAATCTGGAAACTGTTTGTCTTTGTCTGCTAGGCTTCTATGCTCAGGTGGAAAGAGTAAATTAGTTAGTTAGCTCATGTACGTACTATCAGGTGGCTGCAAAACGAATTAACTTTGACATTTTCGTCCCCAAGTGCAACCGGAACAATAGAGTCTTTGCCGCTTTGGGAACTGCCTGTCCTGGATGGAGGCATCATGACAGAACAAGATGATTCCATCGGTCACAATACCGTGGACCCCTGCCTAAGACGACACAGTTGTTCTTCTTCGTCGTCGTCATCGTCATCGTCCTCATTGAATTTAGCAGTGAATCTTCCTCTGGCTTTGTCAAATTGACAAATGACGACATCGTGAAGATCTTGCCCGAGATGATCTGGGTTCGATTCTTTTTGTGTTTGTGGACAGTCGAACGTCGTCACCACCGTGACAAACGAAAAACCCGCAGAACACATAGGTACTATGACTAAAGTTGTGAGTACTGACAACTCAATCGGCGCAATTGCTTAACGGCTATTGTCAAACGCATCTGCACTGCCTTTGCCTAACGCCGACTAAAAGTACGATTTCATAGAGGTGGCAATTCAAGTATCATTCATGAAAACATTGTAGCTGATTTGCTACATTCAAAATTTCATTGATCATCCATTGATCAGCAAGATGCACTTCTAGAAGTTCCCCCCTCGTTTTCCGACCGAACTAATCCTTGAGATCGACTTGAATCATCAAAGGCGGAAAATCGTTTAAACTCCTTAGATTCTGTAACTTGATGTGGCCATTAAATATATAAAATGTACAATGCCAACGTGGTCAATGAAAGAGAACTAATTAACCCGATCTTTGGTATGACAAAATCACTTGAATAATCTGTGAGATGAATTGACCGGGGAAATTGCCATCTTTTGTTGGATGTTGTTGGATACAAATTTGAATCAAAGTTTGATTGACCGTAATGATAATAATAATTGCAGTATGTTACTTATTATCACATACAATAAAGCATTTGTAGTATCCTGAAAGAATGTTGCTTCGATTGATTGGAATCAATAAACCTGACTGAGTCTGTCAGGCTGATTGATAAAAATTAAAATCTAAAAATAATGAAAATGTCAGATCGCAGCTGATCTGTCAGATCGAGAAGGTCATGATCGGAAGCACTTATGTATTTTATTTTTCAGTTTGTGTCACAAAACATAAATCTATAACATGCCTCATTATGGAAGCTACTTCTAAAACCAGGTTGAAATTGCTTTGTTTGATCATGCTCCTGCATTTTTATCAAATCTATGAGATGGGAATGTTAGTGCTAGCTAGTGCTGAGGCAAGTCTCTTACTCGAATTGGGAGAAGTTGACTGGGACTCTTTAATTGTTTCAATTTTGGCATTGAAGTCTTTATCCTTTTTTCAAATTGAGAAGCCTCTTGGTTCAAGACTGCTACCTTCTATTAATACGTCATAAGATCAATCCAAGTTAAATTCGTAGTGTTGAATCTCATTGGCCTATTCCACCCCCAGGAGGATATTACAGACTCCAACTTATCCTATTTTCTTTTGATATTTTTGCATCCCTTCATTTCGATTGATATGTGACTTGGCAACACAATTGGCATTTTTAGTGGCAATTTTGAACCGTTTGAAAGAATGGATCCCGAAAGTTCCCCGATCTATGCTTCAAATTCTCTCTAATTTGATGCCCAAAAGAATTACAAATTCGAGGTTATCAGGTGCCAGAGTACATTCATGAAATGTCATACACAGGCTTATTGAAATAAATTTCTCTCTCTCAACCACACATTTTCATGACATCACCTACACTTTTGATGTCAACAATTACTTTGCAAAAGATAAGTTGACATGCCAAATCATTTATCCTTGCAAGGAATTGTTTCTCTAACATTGTTGTGGATAAAATGCAACATATACATCGATTGAAAGGCAAACATTATTCGCTCCGCACGATTATAAGTGTGTTTATTGCGACATTTTTGATCGTCATTAGGACACAACTATTTTTGATACTGATGTTATTGTATATGTTTTTCTTTTAGGATTTCAGAATTGGAGCTCGATTATTCTCTGGCTTTAGTTTTTGAAATCTGTTTTTTGCATTTACAATTCAATTTTTTAATTCTTGCACAAACGTTTTGCTCAGTCATTTTAGTTAGAAATTTTTAAACAGCTTCGTTGTTCTGAAAATGAGGTAATGACCCCCTCCCCCTCAAAAATCGTGATTTTGTCATCATACTTCTCATGCTTCAATATCCCATTAAAACTGTCTGTAGCTTTGGCTGAAAATCTCGAGGTTAAGATTTAAGATATTTTTTGGCGTCACCCATATGTTAAAGTGCAAAAACTTTGCACCGTTATTTGCTGTTTGGCAAATTTGATTTGTTTATTATTTTCACTTGTAGCAAAAGTAAAAGTCATGTGCAACAAAAGGTATATTTGTTCATGTAACTGAAGGTCAAGTCATGCAATCCAACATCATTTAGGGAAATAAACTGTTTGCACAACCTGTTCTAAAGATAGATCGCCCATCCAAACAGTAGTTGGAGAAATTTTGATACTTTGTCAGCCGAGATATTGTGGACACTGGATGGTCATGAGCTGATTGTCACAAATTACATGCGTGATATTCCTTTTCTTCCTAGAATTTGATAAAAGAAGAACCTTGCTTTCTGCCTTTTGGTCATCATGTTGTGGACAAGGTTCACTACTTTAGTGACCACAATCATCTGTCGAGCTCAAAGTATCAAGTCCATAAGTTTAATATTGGCAAAAAAATACCTTTAAGGAATGTAATCTATTGCATATGTTGTTAAGAAGCAAATCATAAGTTTAATGGTTATGAAAGGCTCCCAATGCCCGACTTACACCAAGTAAGACAAAAAATGAGGAATGTTTGAAACGTTGAACTTCAACTTCAGTGAAGCAGGTGCTGAGTATTGCCACCATATATACGTAGGTACAAGTGATAGAAGTTAACCCCCCC